>NW_021604790.1:1395742-1437108 GCF_004785775.1 Grammomys surdaster | reverse complement strand
ATGTGTGTGTGTATGTGTGTGCATGTGTGTGTGTATGTGTGTGGGCATGTGTGTGTATGTGTGTGGACAGGTGTGTGGACTTCCACAGCACACATGTAGAAGTCAGAGGACAATTTGATGGGGTGGGTTCTTTTCTGCTGTGTGGGTTCCAGGGATCAAACTCAAGATCCTCAGGCTTGCAATTGATCTGTTCTGCCCCCTCCCCCAGCCCCAAATCTAGACAATGGTTTTGTTTGCTTATTTGTTTATTTGTCTTGTTTTCAATGCTTAACCTAAATCTTTTCTTTCTCTTCCTAACTGGATCTCAGAAATTACAAATGCACAAACGTCTATGAAAGAACACAGGCTGCAGACATGTTAGGTCTGCAAATGAATGTATTTCAATAATGAGCTCTCCCTGAGACACTGTGCATTTGGTAGATTCTCTGAAAAGGAACTGAGAGCTGGTTCAAACTGAAAATCAGAGACAAATAAAGACTGTAAGAAGCTTGGAGACTTTAAACAAACTCAGTTGGGTGAGTTTAGCTCAATGAAGTGTAACTTTCCTGGGACACTTTAGCTGTATAAACTAATAATTTCAAATTGTGTACGTGTGTGTACATGCATGTGTGTGTGTGTGTGTGTGCATGCAGAGCCAGAGGTCAGCCTCGGTGCTGTTCCTCTGGAGCATCTACCGTATGTATGTATGTATCTATGTATGTATGTATGTATGTAGTCTGTCACTGAGACCTGGTGCTCACCAATTAACTTAGGCTGTCTTGTCAGTCAACTCTGGGGATTCTCCTGTCTCAGCCTCCCCTGGGAATACAAGGCATGCACCACTGTGGATGCATTTTTATGTGGGTGCTGAGTGTCAAATTCAGGTAAACCTACAAACCTGGTCCTCATGCTGGCTTACAGACAAAACCACGCCCTTAGCCTCCCAGCCACCGACCTTTGACTCAGAAACTACTGGAAGGCTGACAGCAGGAGGTCGTGCTAAGCAAGGAAGATCCAGAAGAAATAGGAAGTGGGTGGGGAAGGAATAGGAGCTGCTGATACCTGATAAGACTCCAGCCACAACCTGGTGGGGAAAGTGAGCGGCAAGGTAGATCCGGGACAGACAGACGTTCAGCTGCACAGTCCAGTATCCCAACCACAAGATGATGTTCAAACACCTGCAAGACAATAGGCAACACTCCAGAACCCAAATGTCTATCCTTTGGCAAAGAAAACAGCCCTGGTGGGAGCAGTGCAGTCTGGCAAACTGAGTCTCTATTAGAGGAATTTTTAGAAATTGGAAGCTTTACTCAAAAGCTCAAAAATGCTTGGTGGTTGTCCTGTTTTGAATGGGATGCTTCCCCCACTCCCACCCCCACCCCATTCTCAGGTATTTGGATACTTGGTCTCCAGTTAGTAGCCCTGTTTGGGTGGGACTAAGAGGTCTAAGTTTTGAGAGCTTAAAGACCTGTGTATGTGTGTGTGTGTGTGTGTGTGTGTGTGTGTGTGTGTGTGTGTGTGTGTGAGAGAGAGAGAGAGAGAGAGAGAGAGAGAGAGAGAGAGAGAGAGACAGAGAGAGACAGAGAGAGACAGAGAGAAAGACAGAAAGACAGAGATTGTGTCTGTCTGTGTGTGTGAGAGAAAGAAAGAGAGGTTCTCTCTGTGTGTTTTGTGAGTATCAAAGAGAGAGGGGGGTTCTGTGTGTGTGTGTGTGTGTGTGTGTGTGTGTGTGTGTGAGATTGTGTGTGTGTGTGTTGCCTGCATGGATATCTGTATACCAGGTGTGTGCCTGGAGTCCATAGAGGTGGAATCAGATCTTCTGAAACTGGAGTTCTAGGCTGTTGTGAACCGCCAAGTGGGTGTTGGGAACTGAATCCAAATCCTCCAGAAGAGCCTCCACCGTTCTTAACTGCTGAGCCATGTTTCTATCTCCCCTTTATACGCACCTTAACTGCCCATTTTTAATTTTAATTTTTATTTTAATCCTTTGATAACTAAGGATTTACACTGTGGCTACATACCCAGGATCTCACATTGGGAACTTAATGTCTGTTTATTTTAACCTATATGAAGTGACTCCAGGATGATACAGAAATGGAATTTATTTTAATGCTACATGTATAGTTCTGTGATAGACTATAGAAATGCACAAAGCCCCACGTTTGATACCCAGAACCAAACCCGTAAGTGAATGAATGATATAATGAATGTAATCTAAGCCCCGCCACTCTCTAGAGCAGCTGTTCTCACCCTTCCTAATGCTGTGGCCCTTTAATACAGTCCCTCGTGTTGTGGTGATCCCAACCATGAAATTATCTCATTGCTATTACATAACTGTAATTTTGCTACTGTTACAGATTATAATGTAAACATCTGACGTGCAAGATATCTCATATGTGACCCCAAAGGGGTCTTGGCCCACAGGTTGAGATGCTCTAGATGATCTTTAGAATCTCTGTTCACAGTGGTAAGCTTTTTGTCTTTGTCTAAAACAAGGGCTACCCTGGTGGACCCCTTCTGGCCCAAGCATCCTGTAATGTCAACTCACAGTGGAGATGCAACACCTCTTACTAGTGGCAACTGTAGGTGTGTGAAGGAGCTGGTGAGGTGGGGAGAACCCCTCTGGCTCAGCTACATGGTGGACAGCTTCCTGCTCACCCCCATCCCCAGAGGTGAGTTCTTACCGGAATCCATATGTTGGCTTTTTCTTTCCACGAAAGATGGCGAGAGTAGACGTGACCATAACGTAGTATACACCTGCTGTGCCCATGGCATGGCCGGAGGGACTCCCTAAATGGCAGAAGAGAGATGAACGGACTTAAGATGGAAAGATGGTCAACTGAGAGACTGCCAAGGCATCAGCCGCACGTCTACCCATCCATCAGCCCATCCATCCATCAGCCCATCCATTCATCATGCCTTCCGTCCAGCTAGCTATCCACCCACCTCACTATCCACTCCTTTATCTGTAGTTCGATTATGTAACAAATGGAATTCACACTGTATGCCAAGAATTGTGCAGGGGTGTGGGAACACTATGATCATTCATTGCTCTTGCGGTTACAGATGGTCTGCAGATTGCATAGGAATCAGGACACTGGGGGTGCAAATTGCACACTGATCCATCGACTCTCAGCTCCCCTATATTTTCCTTCTCACTCTGCTCTGGCCACACTGCCTCATTGCTTGAGTCTAAACATATCGAGCATGCTGTTCTCCCAGTCCCTCTGCTCAGCTCCCCGGCCTCTTCATGTCTTGACTCAGATTGTGCTTTTTCAATGAAACCTACTCTGACCAACTTCCAGTTGTTTCCCACTGCTAACCTGCCATCCACACCCCACTCCCGGAAGGAAGGATAGTTTTCCAGCTGGTAAGTGTGTAGTTGTGAGGGCTGGAGAGATGGCTCAGTGGTTAAGAGCACTGACTGCTCTTCCAGAGGTCCTGAGTTCAATTCCCAGCAACCACATGGTGGCTCACAACCATCTGTAATGGGATCTGATGCCCTCTTCTAGTGTGTCTGAAGATAGTTGCAGTGTACTCATATAAATAAAAAATAAATAAAATCTTTAAAAAAAGAATATAGTTGTGGACAGTCCTTTAACTCTTAGCCTTTTATGTGTATGTCTTTGGGCTGAAGACGGCCATCTTGGTCAACGTTATCCTCTATACCTAAGTATAGCCTGTTTCCCATGACTAGTCTGTATTATGGCATAAAGGTTGGTGCTCTTGACCTGTTCAGAGCAATTTTTGAAGAGACATCTCTAGTCAGGGACTCCTTGTGGAGTCATGTGAGGTTTAGTCTCAACTGGCCTTCACTGGCCTGTCAACACATCCCTTCCCTGAACAATGGTGGCTCTGGAGGGTATCAACTGCTCTCTCATCTCCACTCCACACAACATTCAGGAAGTCTGATAGACAAACTCTCTCTCTCTTTCTCCTATTTTCTCCTCTCTTTCCCTTTCCTCTCCTATTTTAAAAAATCATGTGTGTGTGTACTTTTTCTGCATGTATGTCTGCTCACCACAGACATGCAGTATTCATAGAAGAATTAGATCCCCTGAAACTGGAGTTACCGACAGCTGTGAGATGCCAAGTAGATCCTGGCAATCTTCTAATATATTGCTTTACCAATTTGTTATGGAGGAAGGAGGATCAGAAGCTCAAGTTCATCTTCAATTACATAATGAATTTATGACCAGTCAGGTCTACGTGAGGACATCCCTCAATATGAAGAAACAAACTCCCTCAGATGGGACAAAACTGCAAGTAGCATTAGGCATGGGAGGGTCCGCTTACAGGAACTTGTCCACTGGACCAGGCTGCTAGGAAGGACAATTAAGTTCTCAGGCTCTGTCAACCACTGTCTTCTCTGCATACAGGGCTCTGGGCCAGTTACGCTGACTAGCGGTTGCCCATGGGTATACCATTGCCTCTCTTGGACTAGTAACTTTAATCCTGGAGGCATCACCTAGATTTCCAAACTAGCAATGCAAGGTCTTGGCACCATGATTTAGGGTGAATTTGTGGCCCATGGAAGACAAATTGACTGTGGCAACAGAACGAACCAATGGCTGTCCTCAAGCCCCCTCAAGGTCAGTGCAGATCCACACAGGGTGTTAGTGCCAGTCTATGAAGAACGACATCCACCCCACCTCAGTGAGGGCTGGGACTCTCACCTGGTCCAGTCTCACAGGTGACAGGGAACTGCTTTATCAGAGGCACAGAGCTGTTGCTGTAGTAGTCAGTGTCCAGGACCCACCAATACGGGCGCTGTCCAAAAAGAATCCTGCGGAGAGCAGAGCCAATGTCTTGAGTGAGTCAGTACGCGTGATTTTACTGGAAGCCCACGCTTTCGAGGAGAGAAAGAAGTTTGAGTGTTTATTGCCTTTGGAGGTGCCTGGGGAGAGGTCTGGGGGCACTATGTATGATAATTTCTGAAGTTTGAACAGGTGAATGTATTATCTACTCAAACATAAACATATAGCTTCAGAAATTAAGTGCAGTGGTTGTCTTAGCTATTTGGGAGGCCAACACAGAAGGATCACTTGAGGCTAAGACTTCGGGGCTAGCCTAGATCCTGCCCCCCCTTTTACTATCCCTCCCTCACCTGCCAATGCCCCCCCCCCAATCTAATGGGTGTGTACATACAGAGAATTGGTGTGGAGGCCAGAGGACACTCAGAAAGGCCATCTTTTGACATGGAGTCTCAGATTGATCTGAAGCTCACCAATCAGGTTAGATTAGCTCCAGGGACCCACCAGTCTGCACCTTACCACCATCGGGGTTACACATGCATGCCATCATGCCCAGCGGTTCAAGAACTCAGGTTCTTGGGCTTGTAAGACAGTGACTGAGCCATGTCTCAACCCCAAGAACCTACTTCATAATGAAGATAAATTTAAAGAGGGCTGGGGTACATCTCAGTGGCATATCACATGATTAGTATGTGTGAGACCCTAGATTCAGTCTTGAACCCCATTTGTTCTTCTCTTAAGGACTTTTACTACTTCTGGTCAAAGAATATGAGAACTGAAGGGATCAGGCCAGCAAGATGGCTAACACGGAAAGGTGCCTGCCTACAAACCTGATGACCTGAGTTCTAGTTTTAGACCTTGTGGTGGAAGGAGAGACTAGACTCCTGTAAGCTGTCCTCTGACATCCATATGTATGTGCTCGCGAGCACACACACACACACACACACACACACACATACACACACGCACACCTGGCAGAAAGAAACACACCTGTAATCCTAGCCCTTGTCTGAAGAAAGAGGAGGATTGAAAATCAACAGTGATTATCAGCTACTTACTAAGTTTCAGGCCAACCCATGTCACCTGAGTCCTTGACTCAAAAACAAAACAAAAATGCCCTGGAGCTAGGTATAGTTGCACACACCTCTAATCCCTCTGGAGTCTGAGGCTGGAGGATTACAAATTGGACACTAGTCTAAGTTACACAGCAAGAAAACCTTGTCTTGTAAGAAAAAAAATCCCATGGGGTTGAGGGTAGAGTTCAGTAATAAAGAGCGCATACAGGCTCCACATTCTGGATCTAGACCTTAAAAGCATACACGCTAGGCGTGGTGGCTCACACCTGTAATCCCAGCACTTGAGAAGAGGCGTGAGTCAAGACCAGATTGGACTATTTAATCAGCTCCAGGCCAGGCTGGGTTATAGAATGAGAAGAGACCCCATCCCCCATCTCAAAAAGTACAAGCAAAGCCAGGCTTGTTGGTACACATCTTTAATCCCAACACTCTGGAATCAGAACCAAGGCAGATCTCTGTGAGTTTGAGGCTAGCCTGGTCTACACCATAAATTTCAGGACAGCCAGGGCTACATAGTGAGATTCTGTCTCCAAACAAACAAACAATCCACAAGCAAATCCAGCAATCAGGGACTGGGCGATGGCTCAGTAGATAAAGTGCCTGCTATGGAACAGAAAGCCTGAACTCCATCCCCATCCTAGCAAAGAAGCCTGGGCATGGTGCACACAGTTACGGGGATACAGGCAGTGGATCTCCAGGGCTCATTGGTCTAATCTACTCGGGAGCTCCAGTCCAGTCAGAGACCTTGTCTTGAAAAGTTTCTGAGGAATGACTGCTCTGGCTTCTGCAAACACAGTCACATACATGTACATGTGCACACACGTGCACATACACAGAGAAAGACAGAGACACACACACATACACAGAAGACAGAGCGAGACAGACAGACAGAGACAGAGAGCGTGTGTGCAAGCCTGGCACATAGTAGTTGCTCAATAAATGTTCATTGTGAGTACTATTAAGATTCTGGAGAGAATGCCGGGCGGTGGTGGCGCATGCCTTTAATCTCAGCACTTGGGAGGCAGAGACAGGCGGATTTCTGAGTTCTGAGGCCAGCCTGGTCTACAGAGTGAGTTCCAGGACAGCCAGAACTACACAGAGAAACCCTGTCTTGAAAAAAAAAAAAGATTCTGGAAAGAACCAAAGTTTATAGATTCTAAAACAAAGAATCTCAGTGAGTTTATGTAATTCCCCAGTTGGAAGGTCCTGGCTATCTGGATCACTTTTCACCACCTAACCAAAAGGTGAGGAATCACTTCCCTCCTCCTTATACCCTCCCTGCTTCTTCCCCACCTCTGTTTCTATGGCACCCAGAGAAATAGTAATAAAAGGGTTTCTTTCACACCCATGCTCAGGGCTAGGATGAAGCCCCATGGGGGAGTCCTTGCTACCCTGCTCCAAGCCCCAGATTCAATCCCCGGAATGCTCAACTACATGTAGGAGCACACACCTGTAATCCCACCACTCAAGAGGTCCAGACAAGAAGAATTTAAGGTCAAGTCAGGGTCATTGTCTCTTACATTGTAAGTCTGAGGCCATTCTGGTCTATTCAAGACCCTAACTCTAAATAATAAAGTCAAATAAACCAAAGTAAAGGCTGCACTCAGACTTTTCATTAAACTCGGCTGTCTTTCCATCCCTCAGGTCTGCCTTTCTCCCCATTTCCAGACACTGGTGAGATTCTCTCGATCTTTATTCTTTCTGTAGAGACTCTCAAGCCAACGAGGACTAACCTGTATCTTGAACAGTGTGGGGGTACAAGCCTGCTGAAGGACAGCCATTTCTACAGAGAACACAGCCTCTTTCTCTACCCATCACCTCTTGGGATGGTTCTTACCACTTAAAGACAAGGTTGAACCAGTCTCCGACCACGGCCACCCAGAGGAGGTTGATGCCCACAGTCTCTTGAAGATGGAACCAGATAGGAAAGAGGACATAGAAGGCATTCCTGAGGTCAGCGATCACAGACACTAAGATGAACCAGTCCTGGGAGTCTTTGTAATTCACTTGGAGGTAGCGTGTAGACTGGATCCCAAAGTCGTGGAGAATGTTCATGGTTTCCTCCATCCTCCCTCCCTTGGTACCTCAGGAAGCTGCCAGCGGAGCCCGTGCAATGAGTGCAGCCTGGTTGGCCTCGGTTCCTCTGCTATCAGTCTGTGCCTTGCCCCTGTTTTATATGCCCTGGATTCAGTCTGTAGGTCAACCCAGCCCTGATCTTTGGACTCAAAAAACCACTTTTGTCTAAAATCTATTGATCAAAGGTGCATCATCAGTAGGTTGATGCAAACATGTTCAGGGTGATTTACGTAAAATAGCAAAACAGCCACACAAAAACAGCCTGATCGGCCATTGGCAGAGCCAATTATTAACTTGGGCACACTGCTTGACAGTGCTAGGGGCTGCCCTCCTTCCTGATCCTTGAAGCCAGGCCAGAGGCTCAGGGCAGAGTCTGTTTCAACCATGACTCTTGCAAGGGTGTCTGCTTTTTGAAGTCTGCAATTGTATTTATTTGGAGACAAAGGGAAGTTTGCTGCTGTGGGGAGTGATGTTTTAAGTTATTAATTTAAAATATACAAAGTATGCAGTAGTAGGCTTTGTTGTGCTGGAAATGCTCACTCTCTTGGCCTTTCATCAAGTTCATGGGGATCTGGGGTCCACCTCTAGTTTGCAAAGCCAACACTGTCTCCAATATTGATTGTTATACTTACTAGGGCAAGAAAACAATCATTTAAAATGTGTTTTCATTGGGTTGGAGAGATGGCTCAGTGGTTAAGAGCACTGGCTGGTCTTCAAGAGGTCCTGGGGTCAGTTTCCAGCACCCACCTGATAGCTCACAAATGTCAGTAACTGACCCAGTTCCAGAGCATCCAACAGCTTCACACAGATATACATGCAGCAAAACCCACCAATGCACATGAAATAAAAATATTTTTAAAAAGCATTTAAAAGATTTATTTAAGCCGGGCGGTGGTGGTACACACCTTTAATCCCAGCACTTGGGAGGCAGAGGCAGACAGATTTCTGAGTTGGAGGCCAGCCTGGTCTACAGAGTGAGTTCCAGGACAGCCAGAGCTACACAGAGAGACACTGTCTCGAAAAGAAAAAAAAAAGATTTATTTAAAATGTTTTCCACCAATGTGTGTCTATGTGTGTGCGTGTGACAGAGCATGTGTATAGGTTAGGGGATGACTCTGGATGGGAAAGAGGACACAGAAGGTGTTCTTGACGTCAGAGATCACGACACTAAGACGAACCAGTCCCGGGGGAGTCTTCGTAATTCACTTGGAGGTAGCCAGTCGATTGCATCCTAAAGTTGGGGAGATTGTTCATTCCTGTCTCTCCTCCCACCCTGCGGTTACTGGGGATTAAACTACCTGAGCCATCTCATGTAGCCCAGGAGCTGTCCTTTTTAAAAATTCTTTCTTTCTTTCTTATTTTTTATTTATTTATTTATTTTTTGGTTTTTGGTTTTTTGAGACAGGGTTTCCTCAGTGTAGCCCTGGCTGTCCTGGAACTCACTCTGTAGACCAGGCTGGCCTCTAACTCAGAAATCTGCCTGTCTCTGCTTCCCAAGTGCTGGGATTAAAGGCGTGCACCACCACCGCCCGGCTCATTTTGTTATCTTAAACATAAGATGTTTTGAATTTTAAGATATAAGGGTTTTTTCTTTGTGTGTGCATGTGTGTGTATGTGCATGCATGTGTGTTGCTGGGAATCCAGTGTAGGGCCTCAAGCATGCTAGGCAAGCGTGTCCCCTCTGGGCTATGTCTCCAGCCCTTTAATGGATACACAAAAACGACTCTATGTTCATACAATAGCACTAAAATGAGCCAGTGTCATGTGACTAGAAATAAGAATGTAGTAAACTGGCAACTGGAGACTCTAGAGAAAACATTAGAAATTTTTAGTTTTTAATTTTTTGCTTTGTTTTGTTTTGTTTTTTTTTGAGACAGGGTTTCTCTGTGTAGCCCTGGCTGTCTTGGAACTCACTCTGTAGACCAGGCTGGCCTCGAACTCAGAAATCTGCCTCCCTCTGCCTCCCAAGTGCTGGGATTAATGGCGTGCACCACCACCGCTGGGCAAGATTTATTTATTTTATGTATATGAGTACACTGTAGCTGTCTTCAGACACACACCAGAAGAGGGCATCAGATCCCATTACAGATGGCTGTGAGCCACCATGTGGTTGCTGGGAATTGAACTCAAGACCTCTGGAAGAACAGTCAGTGCTCTTAACCACTGATCCATCTCTCCAGTCGTAGTTTTTAAATTTTTGAAAATGTTTTGCCCTTTGACGCCAGTTCTCATGCATCTCAGGTCTCCAATTCACTATGTCCAAAAGGAAAACCACGCTCTTCTGACCCTCGGGTCGCTCAGGTGCTGGACCACACGCATGGCCCTGTTCATATGGAGTGAGTTTCCAGCCCGGGGCTCACGCATGTGTCCCATGTACTCCAGCATGTGTGCTAGGTCTTTTAACCTCAACTCAGTTATTTATTATTGAAAGAAGGCTTCAGGGCCAAGTCTGATGGTACTTGCATTTAATCCCAACACTCATGAGGCAGAGGCAGGAGGATCTCTGTGAGTTCAAGAACAGCCTGGTCTATGTAGGGAGTTCTAAGATAGTCAGGACTACATAGAGAGACCCTGCCTTGGAAGGAAGGAAGGAAGGAAGGAAGGAAGGAAGGAAGGAAGGAAGGAAAAAAGGAAGAACAAAAGGAAGAGCAAAAGAAAGGAAAGAAAAAGGTTTTCTTGATTATTCTTTTATATATGTTTATACAATCACTCAAGCAAGGGACAGACCAAAAACCTCTCACTCCCAGGTCACAGAGGACGCAGAGGGGAGCAGGGAAGTGGATTTAGTGACAGATCATGCATTTTTCAAGGATAGAACTAATAGGAATAAGAAACTTTAAAACCCACATGGTTTTTCCCAGCATTGAACTCCTATTAATTTTCACATCTGGGTTAGATTGGGGTCAGTGATAAGAAATTCAGAGTTCCTAAATCTGTAGAAAAAGCTGACGGCATCCCACGCTGGAAACAATGATCAGCAGATCTTCCGGGATATGTGCCTTGCACCTGGAGGTGAGATCTGGCTTCTCATCTCTCCCCGCTATCTCCTGCAGATTCTGATTGCCCTATGCAGGCCGTTGCTAAGGTGGGGGGAGGGGAAGGTGGTGTTGGCTCTTCGTGGCCACAGAGAAAGCAAATGCTCAGCGTCTTGGGACGTATGGTGGACAGTATCTTCCACTGTCAGGACTTTGGGGGCTGTAGGGAATGTGTCTCACCAGAAGAGGCGGCCCCTTCCCTCTACCAGATAACTCTTCCTAGAGATTACTGAGTAACAGTCGTGATCCTAGGACTGGAGTTTCTGTGGTTTGAGGTGAGTTGAGGGCAAAGCAGACTTTCTGACAAAGCATCCAAAGGCCACTGTCTGGGTCTGTGCAGGGTGAGGACCTGATCTGTCTGTGTCAGGCAGGGCTCTGCCATGTGCTTAGCATATGGAGAGTAAACTAGAGCGCTATCATCAGAGGAACTCTGGGAGCACTGCACACTCATGCTGATAAGGGTTGTTCGGAACAGGGCTGATGTCTTCTTAGTCTGCTCGTGGTGAGGTTGTGGGAGCCTTGGTTGCAGCCTGCCTGCTGGGTGGGGGACCCTGTAGGTCAAGTGTGGATGACATCATGAGCCTGTTTGCTAGCCCTCATCTTTGACCTCTCAGCTCTTTGCTGCTTCCAGCACATTTTTATCATGTGCAGAAAGAGGTGAATCCCAGAGGACCTGAGCCTGTTGGGAAACTGACTGGAGAAGCTGTGGGTCCTCCCAGCCTCTTGGTCACAAAACGTAAATCCTGTGCATAGAACAGTCGGTTTTCTAGAGGCATTGTGAAGGATTGAGGGGTTTAAGAAATTATCTCACTTGCTATGATGGTACACACTTGTAATCCTAGCAGGGGGTGAACTTGGGAGGCTGTAAGTTTAAGACCAGTTTGGGCTACTCAGTGAGAGCCTGTTTCCAAAAGAACAAACAGATTATCTTGGGGTCCCGGAGGGTGACTCAGCATTGTAGCAGTTTCATGGTGCGCACTTCTGTGTTTGATCAGCAGCACTACAGAAACAGACAAACAAATAAAAAGCCAACACAAAATAGCAAGTCTATCTCCAAAGATAAAAACCTTGCCATCTGCCTCTCATTATTTTTTCAAATAATTTTTTTAAAAAAGATCGATTCTTTTTCAAGATTTATATGTAATGTTTGTGTTTGTGTATGTGTGTTTATGTGTGTGTGGTTGTGTGTACATGGTTGTGTTTGTGTTTATGTGTGTGTGGTTGTATGTACGTGGTTGTGTTTGTGTGTATATGGTTATTTGTATATATGTAGTTGTGGTTGTATGTGTATGTGTGCATTTGTATGGTTGTAGTCTTTGTGTGTGTGTGTGTGTGTGTGTGTGTGTGCGCACGCAAAGTGTAAGGTTGGAGTTACCAGCAGTTGTGGGCTACTGTGGGTGCTGGGAACTGAACATGGATCTTCTGCAGGAGCTGTACATGTTCCCAACCACTGAGCCATCTCTAGCCCCCTTCTCTCTAATCGTGCCTGCCTTTTTTTTTTTTCCTTTTTAAATTCTCCAGCCTGAAATGGTGGCAGCACAAGCCTGGTTTACAGAGCAAGTTTCAGGACAGCACAGAGAAACACTGTCTCAAAAAAAAAAAAAAGGAAGCAAAATAAAAAAGAAGGGACAAAAACCAAAACAATCTCCAGTTCAATTTAACCAACATTTCCAGAACACAATGCTTCATGGACCCACAGGCATTCTAAGCTAAATCCTGACTGATCCCTGGGGCACTGGGGGCAGGGAGCCAGGTGTAGTGACCAAGACTTGGAGCTTCTTGTATTGAAGTTGTCTTTTATTTGTACAAATGCCAGTGAGCCCCTTATAAATTCTCAATGGGGAAGACTCTGGACATATACGTGCCCGCTGGGAGGTTCCAATGAAGTCTAAGAAATAATGGAAGATGGCTTGGAGTTTGCTTTGTTAGGGACATTAACCAGCAAGGACACTGGGCATCTTTTCCATAGATAGACACCCAGAAGTTTGAGAAGAACATGAGGGAAAGGGGCCAGAAAGTACAGTCTGGCTCACCCTTAAGTAGCACAGTGTCCGGGCTGCCACCTTCTGCAGAGTGAGGTAGACTCATTCCTTCTGGTTTACTAGCCAGTGGATGCGCTGAGAGAGGAACGGGGTATAGTTCACTGCGAACAGCAGCCGAAACTGCATTTACTACCAGAAAGGAAGTCTCATTTTAGCTGAAGCTCAGTCCTGCATTCTGGCTGGGACTCCAAGCTCTGTGGAGAGCGGGGCTTCTTGCACTGTTAGTGTTGCTGGAATAAGTCTTGTTTACAACCGTAACCAGGATACACTGCACAGCTGGTTCTGAGCTGCTGTAGATAGGGATCTCTGAAGTGTGTGGATGGGGTGAAAACTGAAAGATAAACATCTCTCTCTGTCTGTCTCTCTGTCTCTCTCTGTCTCTGTCTCTGTCTCTGTCTGTCTCTCTGTCTCTGTCTGTCTCTGTCTCTGTCTGTCTCTCTGTCTCTCTCTCTGTCTCTCTCTCTGTCTCTCTCTCTGTCTCTCTCTCTCTCTCTCTCTCTGTGTGAAAACAGTGTCTCCAGCCAGCCTGACCTTAAATTCTCTCTGTAGCCTTGAATAACCTTGAACCCCGTCCTGAGTGTTGGGATTACTGTCTTGTACCACAGCTCCGGGTTTATAGCATGCTAGGCAAGCACACTACCAAGCCATATAATTTTAATTTAGTATTTCTTTTCTTTCAAAGTTTGAGTTGGTTTCTTTTTCCTCTCTGCTACCCAGCAATCGATGGGGGAGGCCACGGTGGACTGTGGAAACAGGCTGGCTCAGCGGTTGTCACCTTCAGAGTGAGACCCAGTTCATTTGCTAGAAAAACAAGTCGGGGATCCAGGTGGAGGTGGGTTAATGATTGTTAGCCGGTGAAAATGGCTGACTTATCTCTGTTCGGTGAGAAAGTTCAGGTTGAGGACCTTGAACTGTGCACCTGTTGACCAGGCGGCCGGAGCCTGGCTCTCAGGAGTGACTGGACATTTTGTTCACTGACAATTACCCAGAGGCATCTTGCTCCATTGCAACCAAGCAGTTCCCTCGGGGACAGATGGCAGACTCTTTGCTCGTTCCCAACACAACTTTTGGTGATGCCAAACCCTCCAGTACTTAGGGAACATTCCTTCTGTCAAATTTGGTCCTTCCTTCTAGCCCTCTGGTTGGCGGCACGCCAACTTCTTTTCCCATTCTGACCATGTGATACCCTCTGAGAGTGCTTTCTTTTAGAACCCAGGGCCTTGTGCGTACACAGCACGTCCTCTGCCACAGAGCTAAAGGAAACGATAAACAGAGCTCTATTTTGAAAACGGAGATACTGTCCACTGGGTGCAATGACAACAGCTGAGGACCTCTAGTGCCAGCTGCTCAGGAGACTGAGGCAGGTGGATTGCCTGAGCTCGAGCAGTTCAGGGTCAGCCCGAGTGCTAAAGCAAGGCCCTGTCGAACTGTGAAATTGTGAACATTGTGCTCCCCTCCCCCCCACAAAAACCCTAATGATTCAGGGTGAGATGACTCAGTAGCTAAAGACGACTGCAGCCAAACCTGAGGACCCAAGTTCAATCCCCAGGACCCACAAGGTGGAAGGAGAGACTTGACTATGCAAGTTGTTCTCCGACCTTCACATGCTTGCCCACACACATTCACAGTCAATAAATGTATTTATAAAAATGAATTCACAGGCAGCGATGGAACATGCCTTTTGGTCCCAAACATTGGCAGGCAGAGGCAGGCAGATCTCTGAGTTCAAGGCCAGCCTGGTCTAAGGAGCAAGTTCCAGGACAGCCAGGGTGTCACAGAGAAAACATTGTCTTAAAAACAAACAACTAGCCGGGCGGTGGTGGCGCATGCCTTTGGTCCCAGCACTTAGGAGGCAGAGGCAGGTGGATTTCTGAGTTCGAGGCCAGCCTGGTCTACAGAGTGAGTTCCAGGACAGCCCGGGATACACAGAGAAACCCTGTCTTGAAAAACCAAAAAAAAAAAAAAAAAACTATCAAACAAGCAAACAAAATTTTCACTTGGTTATGTGAAAAATACAAAGGGTTAAATTTATTCCCAGGGAAGCCAATCCTCCCTCAGTGATCCCAGGACACACCTGGACACTGAGGCCACTGGAACCAGCTTGGACCTGAAGGTCATGTGACTCAACAGAAGCCAACCCCCCACTTGGCACCTGCCATGTACAGTGAGCTTTCTGTGCCCCCACCTCTATCCTTGTCATCTTTAATCAGTTATTCCAGTAGCTGAGAACCTTTCGTCTCAAGTAAGCAACCGTCTTATGGTACACGCTGTCCTGCTTCTTTCTAGCTGGAAACATTAGGAAATGAGTGGCCTTGGACAACTCTAACTCCCCCACCATCCTGAGAGTTCATAGATGCTGAGAAGGGAAGAGGTGAGGTCCCAAGTTATTATGAAAACAAACACTGAGGTTAGGGAGGCCCTGTGAAGCGAGTGGAGTGGCGGGCACTATTTTTAGACATGAAAAACACAGCAGAGCTCAGCTAGGAAGTAAGTAAACAGCCAGCAAGTAAGTAATGCCCCAGTCCCCACAGCCTGTGGTGTGAATGGAGGAAGGGGAAACAGGGTCAGGAGAGGCTAAGTTGCTTCCTTTCTGGAAGGGCAGACTGGGAAAGGGCATTCCTTCTGTTCCAGTTTTAAACATCGTTAGGCTGAGATGCACTTAGCTTTTAGCTCGGTGATAGAGTCTTGGTGTACAAGGCCCCCGGGGGTTGTGCACAGGAGATTGAGTGACATTTTGGATGGTTTTTGTTGTTGTTGTTTGTTTGTTTTTCGAGACAGGGTTTCTCTGTGTAGCCCTGGCTGTCCTGGAACTCACTCTGTAGACCAGGCTGGCCTCGAACTCAGAAATCCGCCTGCCTCTGCCTCCCAAGTGCTGGGATTAAAGGCGTGTGCCACCACCG
Source organism: Grammomys surdaster (assembly GCF_004785775.1). NCBI lineage: Eukaryota > Metazoa > Chordata > Mammalia > Rodentia > Muridae > Grammomys > Grammomys surdaster. The sequence continues at coordinate 1,421,246 of NW_021604790.1, read as the reverse complement.
CCCGGCCGGATGTTTAGTTTTGTTTTTTTCCCCCTTCCCTTTTCCCTCTCACTCCTGGCCTGCTCACTCCAGCCCAGAAGTTTGTTTATTTATTTATTTATTTATTTATCTATCATATGCAAGTACACTGTAACTGTCTTCAGACACACCAGAAGAGGGCATCAGATCTCATTACAGATGATTGTGAGCCACTATGTGGTTGCTGGGATTTGAACTCAGGACCTCCAGAAGAGCAGTCAGTACTCTTAGCCAGTGAGTTATCTCACCAGCCCCTGAGTGACATTTTAAGCACCTTCTCTTTGGAAGGTTTGGAACAGAAAGATCCCAAGAATCCAGAGGAGCTCTCCAACCAGAAACCCAGAGGCGGGAAGCTTCTTGCTCCCTTCACCTTGACCCCTAAGTGACCTTGACTTCATCTGCTCTATTGGAAGTGGACTGTGACCCTTTCTCTGTCAGATCTTACTGGCCTCCAAGCATCTGGCTTCTTCCTTAAGCATCTAGTCACGTGGGACAATTCTGACGTCATGTTTGCTGTCTTCAAGGATGCTCCACTGAACTCCACTGTCTGCTTCTGTAGTCTGTGTGCACTAGCCTCTGTGAAGACACTGCCCGGATGTCCCCCCCCACACACACACACCATAAGTTCCTTCCAGTTCTTATTTTCCTCCAGCCTTCTCTGCTTTGGAAGGCAGATCTTTCTTTTTTGCCCTCCTGTGGGTACTGAGCCTGGCATTCTTGTCATCTTCGACATCTCTTCATGTTCTCTTAACCTTACATTTCCTATACGTACTTCCTTTTATTTGCGTCTTGGGGTGGGTAGTGCACACATGTGTGTGCACATGTGTGTGTGAGTGTGCACTGGCCCATGCATGTCAAAGGTCAAAGGTCAATGCCAGGTATCTTCTACTTCTCTCCATCTTATTTTTACATTGAAATATTTTTTTATTTATATATATATTTTTTGTATGTGCTTGAGTGTTTTGCCTGCTTGTATGTATGTGTACCATGTGTGTGCCGGTGCCCACAGAGGTCATAAGAGAGCATTGGATCCCTTGGAACTGGAATTATAGATGGTTGAGAGCTGCCATATATAGGTGTTGGGAATAGAACCTGGGTCCTCTGCAAGAGCAGCAAGGGCTCTCAACTTCTGTGCTGTCTTTCCAGTCCTTCCACCATGTTGTTTGAGACAGCCTTTTACTGAATGCAATACTTGCTAGTTCAGCTAGACTGACTCATCAGCGAGTCCCAGGATGCACCTGTAGCCATTCTGGACCGCAGTGCTGGGATCGCAGGTGAAATGGATGACCGGAACTCAGGTTCTCATGCTTGCACAATCCTTCAACCTAGACCCCTCGGTCCTTCACCACCTTCTGACCGTCCGCTCCTCTCTCACACCCCACCCCACCCCAAGCCATCCAACTGTTAACAAGGCAGGAGCTTTATAAAGTAGCTCTTTCTACTCATCATTCAAAAAGCATTCAGTGGCTCCCGAGGCCTACAGAATAAAGCTGAAGATCAAGTTCACACAGTGTCCAATCCCAGGTTATCTTTCTGGTCTTGTTCCCTAATGGCCTCTCCTCACGATCCCTGCACCCCGTAGACATTGTGACCTAGCTCTGCTCCTCTTTCCATCGGGACTGTCACTTCCTTCTGCCACACATGCCCAGATTCTAACCATATTCAAGGTCAAGCTACGTAAGCCTTCTCAACACAGTGATCCTCACCTCTGACTAAAGGACCTGTAGCACTTAACTGATCCTAATGTTGCGGCATGAATCACACTGAAGCATGCATTGAAGTTGTTCTGTTTATGAATCCAGTCTTTTCTTCTACGTTGAGCCTTGAAGACCAAGACGGCATCTCTTTCACTCTCTAAAACTGAGCTCTGCTCACCTATCAGCTGCTCAGTGCGAGTGCTGATTGGGTGGTGGAGAACAGGCTCTGAGCCCTGGCCTGGCCCCTTCGCCTTTGACGGTGCCTCGTTTCTTATCAGGACATGAAGTTCCATCTTTGTCCTTTGACTGTGAGTCTGGTCTTGTGACTAGTCTTGGGAAATGGGACATTGGAAAAAGGAAGGCAGGAGACTGGGGGATGGCTTAGTTGTAAAATGATTGTTGGGCAAGTGTGGAGTCTGTGTTTCAGGGTGAAATCACTTCAGTTCAAAGTAAGACCTGAGTCACAACCTGAATTCATCTGTGCATCTAGGATCGTCTTTGAGAGAGAATCTGGATTCACTGAAGCAATACTCAGAAAGGTCAGTTTGTTTATTCACAGAAACTGGCAGAGCTAACCCACTTATCACAAGAAACAGTTTGTTTATTTCCAAGAGAGGAAGGAGCAAGGCCTGGGGTCAAGGTTTAATGGGGTGCTTCCTGCTCAAGCCTGGTTCAACCCTGGAACCAGCATAAAAGTAGGAGAGAATCAACTCCATGGAGGTTTCCTCTGAATCCCACATGTGCACCACCACCTAGACACATGTGCAGTCTGTGTGTGTGTGCATGTGTGTGTGCGCGCACATACACACATATGTGGTGGTTTAAATATGCTGTTCCCCATATTCTCAGGCACTTAAACACTTGGTGCTGCTGTTATGGAAAGTTTAGGGGTATGGCCTTGCTGGAGGAGTGTATCATTGGGGACAGGCTTTGGGGATTTAAAAACCATGTGCCACTCCTTGTTTGCTCTGTCTGCTTAAGGATCCAAACGTGGACTGCTTCAGCTCCAGATGCCACGCCTGCCTGCTGCTGCCTACCTGATTCCTGGGTTTCTTCTAAACTCTGTTCTTCATTGTGACTGTTGTCATCCTATGAGACTGGGATGTCTCAGTCAATACTTGTGAAGCACACACAGGGCCCGAGTTTCATCTCCAGCCTGATATAAATCAGGCATTGTGGTGCACATCTGTAATCTAGCACTCAGAAGACAGGCAGAAGGATTGTGGATTATAAACACCCATAAGCTTACAACCTAAATTCTACCAGTAATATTTTCCTAGTGTTGCTGCCACGAATCTTACCATCTACCCAGCATCCATCCATCACACATCTGATAGTCTTTAGTTTGATCAGCTTAAGATCCACAAATGAGGATATGGAGGTCCCTTCCTCCCACAGGAGGTAGAACAATATAAGGACCTTTTTTCAGTCACCTCCCCAGGCCATGGGACCACCCACCACTCACCTTCCCCAGCCAGAGACTCTCTCCTCCAGCCAGAGGGTCTTTCTATGGAGCTGTTCTGGGGAGCAGCTCAGCAGAAAAACTCACCAATGACACCACCTACTGCTATGGTTGCTGGCCAGGTACAAGGAGGGTTTGGTTTAACATCTCTTTCCTTTTTTAAAAAAAAATTTCTTTCTTTTGTTTTATGTGTATGAGCTTTTTCTGTTTTTATTTTTGTCTGCATGAATGTCTGTGTGCTACATGTATGCAGTTCCTAAAGAGGCCAGAAGAGGGCACCAAATCCCCTGGAACTAGAGTTCCAAGTAGTTGTAAGCTGACATATGGATGCTAGGAACTGAAACTGGGTCCCCTAGCAACAGCTGTAAGTGCTTTTATCCACTGACCCATCTCTCCACCTCTGATACCACCTACTTCTATGGTTCAATATGGCCCGCTACTCACTACAAAATTCAGGCGTGCCTCAAACTTATGGCAATTTCCTACCTCAGTGTTACAAATACAGAGATTCTAAGTGTGAGCCATCACACCCAGCTACCTCATCTAATTCTACCATTCATTTATTATAAGTGTGTATGTGTATGGGGGGGATGAGAACGCACATAGGGAGGTAATAGAACAACTCTGTGGCTGTGATATTCTTCTATCTCTCAGTGAGTTCTTGAGACTGATCTCCTGCCTGGGGCAGCTCTCTACGGAAGATCACATGTTCAATATTCAGATACTCTGACCAGCACAGGACACTCATAATAGGGTAGAGGGCCACCACGACACTCCACAGCAACGTGCCTGCCGCGTGTTGGAGGGTTGAGGCTCGAGCCTCACCACCAGCTCACTCACATTGGGCTTGGGTTGTACACCAAAGGGTGTTTGGGTGTAGTCTGGTGCTGCTATATACTCTAATGCTAAATACCGGCTCCCAGGATCTGCTCGTCCTCAGCAAGCAGATCCTCGATACACCAAGTGATGCTATGTGAACCTTGCTGCCCAATTTAAAGCTATTAGCTAAATAAAAATAGCTACAGCCAATTCCTGGGGAGAATAGAATGAGGCAGAGTTTCAGTTACCGAGCTGGTGGTCACAGGTAGGGACCATGAGGAAGAAGAGAGAAGATGAAAAAGGAACACAGGAGAAAGAAGATGGAGAAGACAAGTCTCCATTAGACATGATGGACCAGGAGTACATGCCTGAGTGGAAAACCCCCTGAGGACAGACTGATGGCGCAGATAACCTGACTCAAACAGCAGGTACTTGTGTATCGCAGTTGGGAAGTAGACAATCTAGTGTTAGAAAAATAGACTAGTAATTGTGTAAGTACTGATTAAATAAATCCGTAGGACTCCACTGCTATTACTGGGGCCCTGGCTTGGTCATATTATCTAACAGAGTTTATTAAACTCCATTTACAAAAGAGCATCTTCTCCCAGGTTGGGGGAGACAGGAGTGTGTGAGGTGCTGAGCATGTTGGACGCTGGCTGCTTCCTTGATGGTAATCAGGGGAGATGCACCAGGAAACTGCAACCCTCCTGGTCCCTTGAGAATGACTGACAGGCAGGCCAGGTCACAGGTCAGATGTGGCTGGGCCACTGACCCCTAGGTTAACATACAAGCCAGTGCTTTCAATCAGAAAATCCTTTATGAGGGTTAATGTTCCTTGCCAACTTGACAGATCTGAAATTACCTAGAAGATAAGCCAGGTACAGCTATGAGGGATTATCCAGCTTCTGGGCAGTCTTGTAAAAGGGTGTGTTGATTGAGGTGGGAAGACCCAGGCACCACCTCCTGGACTTGGGTTCTAGGCTATATAGAAATAGGAAGGGGGACAAGCACCAGCATCCTTTTTTTTTTTTTTTTTCTTCTCTGCTTTCTGGATACCTTGTGGACCAGCTGTTTCAAGCTCCTGCCAATTTTGTGTGATATTCTACAAACTGCCCTTGGAATCAAGGGCACATATGCTTATCGAAGGAACAAAGTATGTCTCCTCTGCCAGCAAACCCTTGTATCTTCTTTAATCTCTCGGCTCCTTTCCACCTTCTGTCCCTGGATATCAAACTTAGCTCCACCATCCCTGTCAACTGGACAGCCACATCCTGGGCAGAAGGACTGAGGGTTCCAAGATGGGACCGGATTTCCTCAAATACCTAGGGGGTGAGGGGTGTCTTCATTTTTGACTGATAACATGTCCAAGAAAAGATGTTGAGGGGACCTTAAACATAATATGTCTCAGTGGCACAGAATGGGAGACTGTTCTAGTCAAAGGCAAGAGATCAACCTAACGGCTGTGAAGTGGGGCAGAGCAGAAGGGGCCAGAAGACCTAAGACCATGAGAAGTCTTCATGGATGCTTGTTTCTTCAAGTCATTGTTGCTGGGAGACCAGGGCCTGCATCTCAGTGTGGAAAGTGTGAAAGTAACTTTTAAAATAGCTAGATGTAAATGCTGAGGCTTACTGCTGAATAAACTCACCCTTTCTAGCTCTTTCTGAACTCTGGCTGGCTGGTTCAACCCAGCTGTTCTGGCTCAAACTCTTCTCCAAGCTGACTGATCCAAGCTGGCTTCTCTCAGCTTCTCACTGAATTGCTCTGCTTGGCATTCAAACTAACTCTGGCAATCTATTCTAATCTTCTGGCTCCTTCTTTAAGATTTATTTATTTTATGTATGTGAGTACACTGTTGTCTTCAGACACTCCAGAAGAGGGTGTCCGATCCCATTAAAGATGTTTGTAGCTGCCGTGTGGGTGCTGAGAATCAAACTCAGGACCTCTAGAAGAACAGTGAGTGCTCTTAACCACTGAGCCATATCTCTAGACCTCTTCTAGCTCCTTCTTATTCTCTGGCTTCAACTGCCTCTGCTGACCTCCACTGAACTACACAAACTGAACAGAACTCATGAATGAACTGCACTGACTGAACTGATTCCAACTCACTCTCCCTGTGCTGTTCTTAAATATCTTCACTTTCTTATCTGTTCTAAATAGCTTCTCTTTTCTCTACTATTTTCGTGAGAGCTGGGTGTATTCTATCTCTGACTCCTTCTGTCAAATCTTTCTAATATGTCACTTTATCTACCCCTCAATTAGACATCACCTTCAATCATGGCAATTCCTCCTATAAACTAATTTTACTTTAAAGATGCATACTAAGGGCATGCCTATATCTCAGCCAGAGGGATTAAAGGTGTGTGATGTGTCTGCATTTCTGCTGGATCACACAGGCCTAGGTCTTTGTGTGTAATCCCTTGCCAGAGCAGCCATGTTGCTGGATTAAAATTCCTTTACAGATAAAGCCTCCTGGACGCCTATGTCTCTAGCTGGACTTTTGGAACTTTGGTGGCAAATCCTCTCCCTTGTTCTTGAGAGCTGTGGGCATGAGCTCCTTTCAAGGCTGTGAGAAACAGAAACTTCAAATGGGATGGGATTTCCACACAGTCACCCTCTCTCTCCACGGAGCAGCCCTCCCTGTCCTCCAGGAAGCTGTGACCTGGTTTCTGTCTTCCCCACACGACTTCTGTATTCTGAAGCAGCTATCTGGGGCGGAGGGTAGGGGGCAGGACTGAACGATCAATACTGTTAATTGAAAACACATTTTTGGGGCATTCTGGCGAGCATTTGGCAAACAAACAAATCATTCTATAAGTGGTTTAGAAACATGGCTGAGGGTGTAGCATTTGCCTAGCATGATCGAAACTTAGGTTCCATCCCCAACAGCACAAAAAGCCAGCGTGGCGGTGCATGCCTGTAACCCCAGCCCTCAGGAGAATGAGGAGCTCCAAGCTATTCTCTGCTGTATAGAGTACTCAAGGCAAGCCTGAGTTACAGAAGACTTGGTCTTCATAGAAAATCAAAATGTGGGCTGGAGAGATGGCTCAGCGGTTAAGAGCACTGACTGCTTTTCCAGAGGTCCTGAGTTTAATTCCCAACAACCACGTGGTGGCTCACAACCATCTGTAATGAGATCCAATGCCTTCTTCTGGTGTGTCTGAAGACAGCTTCAGTGTACTCATCAACATAAAGTAAATACATAATTCTTTAAAAAATCAAAATGTACAAAGAGTGTGCGTGACAGATTCTGTAGGCTCTGATAAGCAATCACTTGTTTCTCCTTCTAGGGAGGTCCCGAGTGGGTCTGGAGGACAGACGTGGTCAGAGGACTGGAGCTGTGGAAAAGAGGGTATGCTTGGTGGGAGGGGTGGGTGAAGACGCTCCCCCAACACGGGAAAAGCAGCTCAGTGGGGAATTCCATGGGACTCCCTAGTAAAGACTGAGTTTGGGTGCCCATCTTCTGGCAGATGAGGAACTCTGCCTTCTTCCCACCCACCCAAAGCTTGAAGAAGTGCCAGCCTCAGGGCGGAGCCGATAGCCCCACCCCTCCTCCACTACCCCATCTTAAAGCATGGGAAAGGGCCGTCCCTGTATCATCAGGATGAAGCCTCACACTCACCCTGTGGCAGCCCGTCATCTTTTATCAGAGACCTCTCTTTAGGTGTGAATACAAAACAAATCAGAAGAAGAAGAGTTTATTCCTGGGCCAAATGTGCGTGGCCCTGCCGAGGAACACAAATTTAGGTTGCTTCCAGTAGCATATCCCAACTTGGAAACCATTTTATCAAGTGTCAGACCTAAGAAAAGGTATAAGCCAGGACATTTTCAAATACATCGGTGGAAGTCTCAGGTTAGGGGGATTCAGCAAAGTAAGGAGATCTCTGGTGTAGGTTTCAGATGTTATCCCTCGATATTGTTCTTAGCTTTTGAGTGGCTGGATGTCAGTGGTTTGTTAAAAGAGTTTGTTTGCTTGTGTGTTAGGTTTGTTGGTTGGCTTTTGTTTTGAGGCAGGGTATCATGTATCCCAGGCTGGCATTGCATTCACTGTGTACTGGAGAGTGACCTTGAACTCTTGAAGCTCTGGCTTCCAGCCTTCAAGTGCTGGGATTACTGGATCGAGCAGCCATACTATCATTCAAAAGGTTTTACCTTATTGCAAAGACATTAAGTCAGACACACCAGTGGGTAACAGCTGCCTATTAAAGAGACTGAAAGTAGCCCAGAATAACTTAGCTCTGGATCTGCAACATTCCAACTCTCCACAACCAGGAAATTCTAATTAGTTACTTGCCCCATAGAATCTTTAACACAGCCATGGTTTTTTTTTTTTTTCCCTGGGAATTTCTACTCCAGAAGAAGCTGTGACTAGTGACTTAAATCCCTGTGTTAGTGACTTTTCTACTGTGATAAAACACCATGACCAAAGTAACTTATAGAAGGGTTTTACTTTAAGCTATGATTCCAGAGGGTTAGGGTCCATTTCGATGGGGTCACCATGACAACAGGTGGTAGACAAGGTGGCTGGAGCAACAGCTGAGCGCTCACATCTTGAAGCACACACAGGGAACAGAGAGAACAGACTCACAATGACACAAGTCTTTATATTCTCAAAACCCATCCCCAGTGACAAACTTTCTCCCTTAAGACCACACCCCTTAAGCCTCCCCAGACAGGGCCACTGCCTGGAGTGAGCGCTGAAATGCCAGAGACTATGGGGGGTAGTTCTCATTCAAACCATCACAGTGTCTTGGAAAGCAACATCAGGATGAGTGCTTCTGAAGCAGGGTTGGCGTTTATTGAGAAAAAGTGTTAGGGGCTGTCAGCAGCTAACAGCACTGGTTGCCCTTACAGAGAACCTTGGTTCCATTACCAGCATCCACAGGGAAGCTCATGCCTGCCTGTAACTCTAGCTTCAAAGGTCAGACACCCTCTTCTAACCTCTGAATGAGCCTGCACACACCACACCACCACCAGCAGCAGCAGCAGCAGCAGCAGCAGCAGCAGCAGCAGCAGCAGCAGGAGGTTTTGGAGCTGGGAGTCAAGGGGCATGTCTGTAATCCCAGCACTAAGGCTGCATGGTTACCATGAGCTCCCAGTCAGTCTGGGTGGCACTATCAGCTCTAGGTTTGACTGAGCTACAGGGTAAGACCCTGTTTTACTTTGTGTTCTTTTATTATTAAAGAAAAGAAAGTGGCGGGGCATGTGGCACACACCTTTAATCCCAGCACTTGGGAGGCAGAGGCAGAATCTCTGTGTGTTTGAGACCAGCCTGGCCTACATAGGAAGTTCTAAGGCAGCCAGGGCTATATAGAGAAACCCAGTTTTGAAAACAAAAACCAAACAAACAAAAAAATGAAAACCAAAACCAAAACCAAGAAGAAAAGAAAAGCAAAAGAAATTAAGTAAGAAAGAAAAGGTCTGCACTTGGGAGGCAGAGGCAGGTGGATTTCTGAGTTTGAGGCCAGCCTGGTCTACAGAGTGAGTTCCAGGACAGCCAGGGCTATACAGAGAAACCCTTGCCTCTTGCCTCTAGCTTCTCTCTGCCCTCTTGCCCTTCCTCCCTTCCCTTCCCCCTCTCTCCACGTGGTCATGGCCAGCCTCTACTTCTCCTCTTTCTCCACCATCTTCTTCTGTTTCTCTCCCCCTACCTTTGCCCTCTTCCCTAAATAAACACCTCCCTCGTGGAAAAAAAAAAGGTGTGTGTGTGTGCATGCTTGTTCAGGCATGTATTTCTGTGTGCATGTACATGCTTGTGTATCTGTGGTTATGTGTGTGAGCACAAGTGCCTGTTTGTGTGTTATGACTCTGTGTCTATGTGTGTTCATACATGTGTGTTTGTGTGTATTAGTGTTTGAGGGTATGCATCTGTGCATGTGTGTGTATTTGTGTGTATATGGGTTTATGTGTGTGTATTCACCTGTGTTTCGTGTGCATGTACATCTGTATGTATTCATGTGTGAGTAAGAATATGTGTGTACATCTGTGAGTATGTATGTGCATGTTTTTTGTGTGATTACGTTTGTTTGTGTATGTACACATGTATTTTGTATTCATAAGTACATCTGTGTATATACCACATGCATTTATATTTCTGGCCATTTGTTCACAGTGTGGATTATACTTTTTGTGTGTACATGCATGTGTGTGTGTGCTTGGTACCATATTTATCTTTGCATCTGTGTGTGTCCTTTGTGTTTACTCATATGTGTGCTTGTATGTGCATGTATTCATATATACACGTGCACACGTTTCTGCCTGTATGTGTCTGTATATGTGTGTGTATGTTTGTGTTTGTATGCATATACAAGTACATGCCTGGTGTGCATCTGGGTGAATGTATGTGTGTGCATCTGGGTGGATGTATGTGTGTGCATGTGTGTGTATGAGCACATGTAAGGCGGTTAAGGCAAAGTACTTTTGTCAAACAGGATAGTTTAGATACAAGACTGTTAGGAGCCGCGTTCGCCATTGCAACATGGCGCCGGTTTCCTGCTTCCTGGTTCTTCTTGAGAGCCTTGCTTGAATGTGCGCCTGCGCAAGGCATGAAAACCAGCATGCTAATTTGGCGATATCATAAGAGCCAATGAGTGTGTGGCACGTCTCCTAAAGCTCTATATAAGCCACAGGTTTTGGGGGCTTGGCGTCCCTCGCCTCACTACCATCTAAGAGAGCTGTAACACTACCATCTAAGAGAGCTGTAACACTACCATCTAAAAGAGCTGTAACAATAAAACTGCTGTCAGAAGAATCCTGAGCGTGGCGTTCTCCTTATCAGCGAGGCGGCGCCCCGCAACTGGTGCCGGAAACCCGGGAACGAAGCCGAACGTCTCGGTGTTTTATCCAGTTTCGAGGGAACCTGTTGGCTCAACAGAGGGTTCAGAACTGATGGTGCGAGAAGTCTAGACGCTTTTCTGCAAGGTATGGTGGATCCTGTCTATTTTGCTATTGCTATCCCCATTTGGGCCATGGTAGTTCTTGTGCTCTGCTTCTGTTTTAACTGCCATACACAAGGAAAGGAGTGTACTTGCCCTCTGTGTATTCAGGAGCTGTAAGTCACAGGTAGATAACTGTGCAAGTTCGTTCCCTCTAAGCAGTATGGGTAACCACCAAATGAAGCCGCTTCTCTCAGCGATGCAGGCGTTGCTGTGCGAGCACGGTTTAAAGGTTCCCGAGAAAGTGTTGTGTAATTTTCTGCGAGATGTGGATTGGGTAGCTCCCTGGTTTGTTTACACGGGTCCTTGTCAAAGGGCTCCTGGGACAAGCTCGGCGGCGACTTGATTAATGAAAAGGAGAAGGGAAAGTTAAGACCAGGCACATGGCCGCTGTACAAAATGGTTGGAGCCTGTATAGAGGATGCAAAATGCCAAGATAAGGTAAGAGAGGGACAAAGAGCTTTAGCAGAACACCAGGATAGCCTATCAGAAGCAGAAAAGGAAAAGAGCGCTAAGAATAGAATGAAGAAAAAGGAAAAGAAAAAGGAGGAAATTAAAAAAGAAGTAGCTACAAAAAAGGAACATAAAAAACAGGAAGAGCCTAAGAGAAAACTATATCCTGTGTTAACTGAGTTTCAGAATTTAAGAATTAATGACTCCGCCTCTGAGGAGACGTCCTCGGGGGACGAAGAAGATACAGAGGATACCGACACCTCATCCTCTGATAGTGTGTTAGATCTTGAGGAACAGGCAGAGTTAGATAAAGAAGCAGCTCGTTATGAGTCTGAAAGATACGGGCTGGATTCGCCTTATGCACCGGGGTATGCCCCATCTGCCCCACCATTGGAGGAAGTAGTTAGAGTTAAAAAGAAGAAAAAACCAAAAGAGAGACAGGAAAGACTGCTGTCCAATTCTCTTATTACAACTAAGAAAAGAAAAAAGATAAGAGTAGCCTTTCCCATATGGGAAGATGCTAACCAAACCAGACAACATTCACAGCTAGATTTAAAACAATTAAAAGCGCTAGCCGAATCAGTACAGACTTATGGAATCAATGCCTCTTTTACTCAGGAATTAATAGAAAGACTTGTGGTCAGTGCCATGACACCGGATGACTGGTATAATACTGTTAAGGCTTGCCTGACTATGGGACAGTATCTAGATTGGAAATCTATTTTCCAAGAGCTTTGTGCTTCACAGGCAAGACAAAATTTAGCTCAGGGGCATCCACAATGGAACTTTGACATGCTTACAGGGCAGGGACAATGGGCTATCAATCAAACAGCCTACCCTGTAGAAGTATATGAGCAAATTAATAAGGCAGCTGTAAAAGCATGGAAAAGTCTCCCTAACAAAGGACAGGTTTCAGGAAACTTGACAAGAATTATTCAAGGAAACAATGAGCCGTTCTCAGACTTTGTGGCAAGGATGATGGAGGCGGCAGGAAGGATTTTTGGAGATCCTGAGACGGCCATGCCTCTCATAGAACAACTAATTTTTGAACAGTGTACTAGAGAATGCAGAAATGCTATTACACCTTGGAAAGGAAAAGGACTAAATGCATGGATGAAGACTTGTAGAGAAATAGGAGGACCTCTATCTAATGCCGGATTGGCAGCTGCTGTTTTAGCGGCTCAGAGGGCCTCTAATGTTAAATGTTTCAGGTGTGGAAAACTGAGACACATACAAAGACAATGTAGAGCACCTGGCACTACTAATAACAATCGTCCAAAGGTGCCTGGAATGTGTCCTAGGTGTAATAAAGGAAAACATTGGGCAAATGAGTATAGGTCAGTTAAAGACGACAGAGGACGTGTAATTTCTCCTCTGCCAAAAAACGGACAACGGGGCCCACATCCCTAGGGCCCACAAATGTATGGGGCAATAGAGAGCTTACAGAACAATCCTCAACAACATCAAAGGATAAGACAATCAGGAGAGCCACGTCAGGCTCAGCAGGACTGGATCTCTGTGCAACCGCCAGAGCAGTACTAACACCTACCATGGGGTGTCAGCCTATACCTTCTGATTTCTCAGGACCCTTACCTGAGAATACAGTAGGACTAGTGCTAGGAAGATCGTCTACGACTCTAAGAGGATTAATTGTTCACCCCGGAGTCATAGATCAAGATTATGAGGGACAAATAAAAATGTGCTCATCACCAAGGGGGATTAGCTCTATAGCTCCTGGTGATAGAATTGCACAGCTATTGGTCCTCCCTAGTTTACATTCATTCTTTCCTAGTAAAGGTTTAACTAGGGGCATGAAGGGATTTGGCTCCTCTGGAGGACAGAATGTATTTATTTCATTAGATTTAGATAAACGCCCCACCTTAGAGTTGAAAATTCAAGGAAGGCTTTTCACAGGCCTCCTAGACACAGGAGCAGATACTACCATTATCTCTACCAATTGGTGGCCAAAGAACTGGCCTGTTAATAGCTCTTCACAAACCTTACAAGGTCTTGGATATGAGTCTGCTCCTGATGTTAGTGCAAGAGTATTGCACTGGGAAGATTCCAAAGGCAGACGAGGGACAGTTGTTCCTTATGTCTTGCCACTTCCAGTTGATTTATGGGGAAGAGATATCCTTAAACAATTGGAATTTAGGCTCACTAATGATTATTCTACACAGAGTCAAAAAATGATGAAAGAAATGGGGTGTGTCCCTGGAAAAGGATTGGGGAAGGCCTTACAAGGCAGGATCAGCCCTGTTTCTATTACAGAAAAACAAGACAGGAAAGGGCTGGTTTTTTCCTAGGGGCCATTGAGGGTGCATTGCCTATACCTTGGTTGTAAGAGGAACCTGTATGGGTTCCTCAATGGCCGTTAACCTCTGAAAAACTAGCAGCTGCAAAAGCTCTAGTTAAAGAACAACTAAAATTAGGACATTTGGAAAATTCTCAGTCGGCATGGAATACGCCTATATTTGTGATTAAGAAAAAAATCAGGTAAATGGAGGTTAATACATGATCTTAGAGCTATTAATAATCAGATGCAATTATTAGGATCAATTCAAAAGGGTCTGCCACTGCTGACAGCCTTGCCTAGACATTGGGAGATTATAATAGTAGATATTAAAGATTGTTTTTTCTCTATACCTTTACATCCCAAGGACAAAATTAGGTTTGCTTTCACTCTCCCAAGTATTAATCACGAGGAACCAGACCACCGATATCAATGGAGGGTCCTGCCACAAGGCATGGCCAATAGTCCCACTATGTGTCAAATATATGTCTCTTCTGCTATTGAAGAAGGTGCAGTTGATTTCCATAAACTCTATCATGTACCAGCTAATACCCTAAGATTAAAGTTTCATTTAACTCGTGCAGAAGCGCGAGATATTGTTCTGAAATGTACCTCCTGTGCAGAATTTAGACCCTCTCCATCTATAGGAGTTAATCCCAGAGGTCTACAACCCCTTCATATCTGGCAATGCCTTTGGAAAAAAATTTATTCATGTATCTGTGGATACATGCGCTGGCATCATTCATGCCACCCCCCTTGCGGAAGAGAAGGTATCACATGTTATTACTCATTGTCTTGAAGCCTGGGCTGCTTGGGGCAAGCCCCTTCAGCTGAAGACTGATAATGCACCAGCCTATACGTCTAAAACTTTTCAACAGTTTTGCTTAAGGCTTGGTGTCCGTCATATAACTGGCTTGCCATATAATCCTCAGGCACAAGGGATTGTGGAACGTGCCAATGGCACGTTGAAAACTTATTTACAAAAACAAAAGGGAGGAATAGGCCCCAACATGGGACCTAAGACATCTATCTCCCTAGCCCTATTTACCTTAAATTTTTTAAATCTGGATTCTGATGGACAATCTGCTGCTGACAGACATGTGGCTCCAAGTCCTCAAAAAGAATATGTTAAATGGAAAGATGTCTTAACTAACCAATGGAAGGGCCCGGATCTAGTTTTAGTGAGATCCAGGGGAGCTATCTGTGTTTTTCCACAGGATCAAGAAAATCCAATCTGGATACCAAGCAGACTGACCAGAACTATGAAAGAGGACTCACTGACCCCTGAAGAAAATGCTAAAGATCCTGCTGATGATCTGCCTGCTTGAAAGAGCGATAAGTATACCATTGTGGGCTGTGGTAAGATCATGGCCAGTTCCCATCCCAGTACATTCCCACTCTAAAGTACTGCCAATGTTTACATCATTGAGCTGTCAGCTGGAGGCACCATGTGCCATACCTTTAAACAAAGAGACTGTCAAGTATAATGCATCAAAATTTAGATTAAATGATACCTTGTGTTTCACCATAACAAACCGGGCAGAGACCCCATGCATCGTACTTCGCAATGCTACATTGGGACACTGGATTGATCCACTTGGAGATTCCCAAATAGGCACTGGTGTCCTGCTCGAAGTAATCAATAACATAGTGGCAGGACAATCTGAGGCCAGTGGAAAAACATCAAACCAAAAACAGTCCCCTGTGAATATCACTACACTATTGCTAAAAAGTAAGGTAACCATACTTGAGCGATCATATTGGCAAACCAATAATGCCACTAATGTCAGAGTGTGGCCATGGTGCCCTCCAGATAAGTCTTCCACCAGTGTTTACACACTGCCAATCTAAAAAGATGCCTAAGGTAGAAGTATCTCGAGGGTTCACCTTATCGCCGCCTCTAAAAAGGATGGCTATGACAGGAAATAAAACAGGGAATGTAAACGAATGGCCATTTTATCAATGGGTGTTGACAAATTTAGCGGGGGCTCCTACCAGTTTATCAGCCTTTGCAACTCTAGGTGAGTCACAACATGACATTTGGAATGTATCAGCAACCAGAACTAATACTACACCAGTGATATTGAATGATATTAAATATAATAACTTGTTGGCAAATTATTCAGCCAAAAGGGCAGCAGTTTGTGTTTCGGCTCCCTTCTTTTTTATTTTAGCAGAATTTAAAAATAAAAGCAGCATATTAGATTGTGCGAATGTCACCTGCCAGTTGACAGAATGCTGGAATGGGTCTGCATCTTTAGCACTGCTGGTGCGGGTTCCGACCTTTGTCCCTATACCGGTGGATGCCGATCCCGATAAATTTCCAATAATCTCCTTAATTAGAGAAAAGAGAGATTTTGGCGTCACGGTGGCCATTGTGACGGCCGTTGCAATGTCGGCTGCTGCAGCGGTGACTGCGGGTATTGCCCTAGCCAATCAAGTTCAAGCAGCAGAAACAATAAATAATATAGTGAATGCCTCGGCAGATGCTATGGTAAAACAGCATAAAATGAATAGCCATTTGATTTCTGGGATACTGCTTGCTAATCAGCGAATAGATCTATTTACAAAGCAAAATGGAAGAAATTGCTGATATTCTTCAAGTAAGCTGTGTAAGTCATACTAAACACATGTGTATCACACCCTTGAAATATAACAATGAGTCTTTTACAGAAAGTACTAAATTATCTAATTTTTTACAAGGAAATTGGTCACAACAGGCTGAGGAGCTACAAGAAGAACTCCTGCTCATGATTGCTGTTTTGAATGGGACCAGAATAAACCCGATTGATGTTGAAGACTTCACTTCCTGGCTCACGTCCGCCTTCTCCTTTTTTAAGGAGTGGGTGGGGGTGGGAATGTTTGGCTGTATGATCTTTGGGGGAGTGCTGATCACACTCTGGTTGCTCTGCAAATTTAAAAAACAACATCGTAGAGATAAAGTACTTATCACTCAAGCGCTGCTTGCTCTAGAACAAGGGACATCCCCTCAAGCTTTGTTGAATATGCTTAAACAATGAGACACTATCATTCAATGGGATATCCTGAGGGCTCGTGTTCCCATTGCACCAGGAATCCTGAGTGGTAGTCCTCCACACTTCCCAGGGCTCGGGTTCCCATTGCACGGGAGATAAGTGTGGAGGGTCTCACAACTGTTTAACTGCCTTGAACGCCTTACTGGTAGAACGGTGGGCTTGATCGGCGAAATAACAGTTGGAAAATTGTTGCAGCAATTTAATAAAAAATGTTATTAAATTTATAACATAAATTTATAACATTGCAACATGGTGCCGGTTTCCTGCTTCCTGGTTCTTCTTGAGAGCCTTGCTTGAATGTGCGCCTGCACAAGGCGCGAAAACCAGTATGCTAATTTGGCGATATCATAAGAGCCAATGAGTGTGTGGCACGTCTCCTAAAGCTCTATATAAGCCACAGGTTTTTGGGGCTTGGCGTCCCTCGCTTCACTACCATCTAAGAGAGCTGTAACACTACCATCTAAAAGAGCTGTAACAATAAAACTGCTGTCAGAAGAATCCTGAGCGTGGCGTTCTCCTTATCGGCGAGGCGGCGCTCCTCACAAGACATCTAAGAAAGGCAATAGCTAATATCCACAGTCTGGAGTATGCAGGACAATTTTGGAAGAAACAGAAGGCCAAGAGCACAGACTTTGGAGGAGGGTCTAGAAATCCCTGGAAAGTCTTCTGAGAAAGAACAGATGCAGAGGGGGAGGGGGTGGTGGAACTGAGAGGCAGGAAGGAACTCCAGAAGCAGCAGGAAGCACACACCAGTTTCCCACTGACACGCTGACATTTCCCAAAGCAGTACCCATGGTCCTTGGTCACCACTGGAAGGACAGTGGGTTGAAGGGTGATTTCCTGAGAACAGCAACCAGATCCATGCAGATCTTCCTCTTTGGAGGAAGGGGTATGTGCAGGTGAAGACAGAGATACTCCTGCCTCCTGGAGCTGCATGGCCAGGCAGAGGCCTGACAAGGTGCAGGTCCCCAGGGAAGAACACTCAGTAGCTGGAGACTGAAGAACAGATTTTCAGCTGGCTCAGGAGGCTAAGAAAGGAGTGCCACACATTTGAGCCCAGCCAGGGCTATGTAGCCAGCCAGGCCACCCTGAGCTACATACTGAGACCTTTTCTCAAAAACCTAAATGGATAAACAAACACAGAAGGAAGATAGTAAAATATTCCTGAGTTGCTGAAGTGGAGGCTTTGCCTTCACAGACAGGGGAGGTGTGAATTAATGAAAAGAAACCAATGGGCATAATGGCTTTGACTAATCCCAGTACTCGGGAGGCAGAGGCGGGTGGATCTCTGTAAGGTCAAGGCCAGACTGCTCTATGTGGTAAGTTGTAGGCTATTCAGTGTTACATAGTGAGAGCTTGTCAAAAATAAAAATTAAAAAATGGGCGGGGCAGGCCTCTTCCACACATTCCAAGGTGTATTCATGTTTTTTTCCCAGTCACCCTATGCATCCTGTAAGCGTACACAAGCGATCTGACTACTTACTGGGAAATCAGCTTCCTAGAAAGGGGAATTGATTGGTGGGAAGGGTCATCCTTTGATCAGCAACTGAACACACTACTGTCTGTCCTGGAGTATCTTCACACACTCACCCCTCCGCCCCAGGCAACCTTTATTTCTCTGTAAGATCAATGTAGACAGACATCCCATCCTCTAGAACCGTGGTCCTCACCCTTTTATAAAGTTCCTCATGTTGTGGTGTCCCCCAACTGAAAAGTTATTTTCATTGCTACTTCATAACTGTAATTTTGGTACTGTTATGAATCATAGTGTAAACATCTGTATCTTCTGATGGCAAGCCAGGAGGGGGCAAGCCACTAGGCTTCTCTGTCACAGGCTCTACATCAGTTCTTGTCTCTGTGTTGCTATCTTGAGTTCCTGCCCCAACTTCTTCAGATAATAAGCTAGGCACAATAAGCTAAAATAAACCTTTTCCTCCCTAAGTAGCTTTTGGTCATGGTATTTTATACAGCAGTAAAAACCCTAAGACAGGTCTTTAATCGTCGCATTTGTGTGTGTGTGCATGTGTACGAGTGTTCAAACATGCAAGAGACAGGGGAAGGTTAGAAAAGATGTTACAAAGTCAATTTAAGGAGAAAAGACTTTGTAGGGGTGATATTTAAAAAACGGCGCCCAGTCAGGCTTATTCCCAGACAGCCATCATGTTCCCACTGCTCCTTGGCTCAGGCTTGCTAGATGTGCAGGCCCCGGCATCCACGAGATGCTGGTGTGGGGGATGGCTCTGACAATCCCTCATGCTGCATCCACAAAGCTCAGCTGAACCCCAAACAACATCTGCCATCCTCGCAGTACCCGGTAGAAATGAGACTCTTAAAGCTTAATGATTATCTAAAGCATTTATATATTTAGTAATGCTCAATCAACAAGATGCCCACACAATTAGAGTTGTTACCCAATATCTAACCTTTTGATAGAAGTGCTACCCAGGACAGCTTTCAACCCATCTGTGGTTCTCCATGCTTATAGCCTCCTTCTTCTCCTCCCCTGTCTCTATTTCCCCCCTCCCCTTCCTGTTTTCCTCCTTTCCCCTTCCTCTCTTTCTCTCCCAGCTCCACCTCCTCTTCTACTGCCTAATCACAAAGCTACTGCGAATACAATGTAGCAGAATAAGTATCCTGCTACATATTACCCTTTCTGTTAGAATAAGAGAAAAAAAACTTTCCCTCAAAATATAATTAGAGCACAACTATTACCAATTTGTAATAATAAGGTACAAGACAGCCGGGTCGGTGGTGATGCACGCCTTTAATCCCAGCACTTGGGAGGCAGAGGCAGGCGGATTTCTGAGCTCGAGGCCAGCCTGGTCTACAGAGTGAGTTCCAGGACAGCCAGGGCTACACAGAGAAACCCTGTCTCGAAAAAACAAAAAACAAAACAAAACAAAAAACAAAAACAAAACCAAAAATAGACAGACCTAATATCCAGTCCAATATTGTCAATAAAAAGACATTGTCGTCTATCTTGACTTAAAAGACTGTATAGTTCTATACCTGGCTTATGTCTTGGCTTTAGAATAAATGCCATCTGAAAAACATCCTCTCAAATCTGTTCTCTCAAAGTAAATAGCCTGGGTTGGCTAAGAGACTATAAGTCTTCAACCCCGTCATAAATCCAGAATGACTGAATTAACTGAAGTTATGGGAAGCACAAAGCATAGCTTCCAAAACATAGCCAATTATATAGACCACTGATGACCTGGACAGTCCCTTATACTACAAAATGTTGGAGCATCCAATCTTCAGCCTTCTGGTCCAGGATCATCTGACAGACCTATAATGCAGAATATTGAAGGGCTGATCACTCTGTCTTGGCAGATATAATCTCAGTTAACTATTCCGCAATGTGTCCTTTTTCTGGACAGTATTTTGTCTGTAGATGAAAAGAGGCAATTCTTGACTAGTGGCTGTCTCACCACAACTGGAATAACTCCAAAAATGCTCAATCTCTTCTTAGAATCCAAGACAGGGAAGCTGTCAAGAGCAGACAGGTCTCTTATCAAGTGAACATTAATATAGGAATGTTTGTAACATCAATTCTGTGGACTTCTGACGTTTTTGAAAACCAGCTATCCATGTAAAGCAGTCTGGACGGTTGTCCGTTAACTCCTCTCTGCTATTTCTAATTAAAATCTAGAAAACACCCTAACAATAAACTCAGAGCCATGAATTTGTTATAGGCCCTTAACTCACATTGCTTGATCATCTAAAAGCAGTTAAAAAAAGAAAAAACAGCCAGGCGGTGGTGGCGCACGCCTTTAATCCCAGCACTTGGGAGGCAGAGGCAGGTGGATTTCTGAGTTCGAGAGTTCGAGGCTAGCCTGGTCTACAGAGTGAGTTCCAGGACAGCCAGGTACACAGAGAAACCCTGTCTCGAAAAACCAAAAAAAAAAAAAAAACCCAACAACAACAACAACAACAAAAAAACAGTTAAAGAAGGACTGGGTCTAAGCCTTGTAGCTACAAATTTTGAATTAATAGAAGAACGTATACCAATGAAACCCTTGAATTTGCATCAAAATAAATTTTGTACCATCTTAGAAATTATAACTTCAGCTTAGTAACAGTTATACAGATTTCTGCCAGTAGATGTGGCTATATAATCAATTTTAGCTCTTCCCCCATGTTCCAATAAAAACCATTATTAAAATCTCTAGGGAAAAAAAAAAGCTAATAATGACCGCCCCCAAGCCCAGGGAATTAGGACGCCGACTCTTCATTAACTTCTTCAAGCTGAATTTGGGTGTTGAGATATTTGAAGAGGGGCAGGGGGAAGAGTAAATAGGGGAGTTAGTTGGCCTAAGAAGGCCACATCAGCAAATGATAAGCCTCTGAGATGTCAATGTCTTAACTGGATCCAGCTGGGAGTCTAGGACATCAGGAGTTCAAGCAGGTCAGTTCAGCATGTTCTGATGAGGAGATTCATTCACCAAGGCTGTATATTCTGTAATATACAAATCTCAAAACAAATTTTAGTATTAAGATACTTTTTTGTTTGATTCTCTGGAATCTAGTCTTCTGGAAGCCTGCCTCTGTCGTGTCTGATCCATACAATTCTGGAAGGTATAACTACCTTAATGACCTCTTCTGAAACACACAGACAAAACCTTTCTCCAAAATCACAATATCCTTGAGCCAGTAACCAGAAAAACCTTTATTTTGACCTTTTTTTCCAGAGGAAAACTATAACTACACAACTCAGAATCACACCCATTTTGAAATACAATGTAGCAGAATAAGTATCCTGCTACAAGACTTATTTTAGTTCATGGTTTCAGGAGGTTCTGTCTCTTATGGTGAGGACAGTGTGGTAAAGCATAGCAATGGGCACCATGGTTGACCAGGAAGCAGAGAGAGCAAGACAGGAAGCAGCCAGAGATTATAGTTTCCAAGAGCCCACCCAGTGTCCTCCTTCTTCCAGTTTGACACCATGTTCTAAGTTTACGGAGCCTCCAAAAATAGCACCACCATTTTAGAAACCATTCAAATCACAAATCTATGGGGGGGGGCAGTGTATATTAAATTAATAACAGTAGCTTTGTCTAGTTATATATTCAAATCGTAACAGTAGCTCTGTCTAGTCTTAAACTCATGATCCTTTGACCACAGACTCTTCAATGCTGGGTGTGCATCACTGTGCTTGACTTTCTTGAAACTCTTTTCTGCAAGAAAGAATTCCTTCAGGTCCGTAGAGCTGGAGTCTGGAACTGAACTTGGGGGAGAGGTACCTGGAACATCTTGTACGCCCCTCAGTGGGTGTCTGAGTCTTCATTCCCAGAGAAGACCTAGTCATTCTCTCTGTTCAGCCTCGGGGATACCCTTGCCCAGCTTCTCAGGACCACAGGCCTCCATCCCTAAAGCTCTGAATGTTGGTTGGTTCATTCAATCTACCAGGATGTCAATCTCCTCTTGCTATTCCCTTCTCACCATCTGATAAATCTAAGGCCAATACTGTAGACAATGGTAGTGGGCTACAGAAGAGACTAGATATGGTAGGGAACTGGCGTCCCATTGCAACCCTCCTGACTTGAGCTGGGCTTAGGTTCCCATGATCTAGATGTCTGCTCCCACCACCCCCACCGCCATGGGTGAGCTCGGGAAGGTGGTGAGACATAGATCACATGGATCACAACTAGAACTGTGTGCTTGCTCACACACACACACACACATACACACGACCTCATACGCACACTCTAGCTCTTCAGTCTAGAGCTGGGCATCATGGAAATGAGTTTCAAGTGTGCCTGGTGGTGGCAAGTAGTATTCCTCTGTTTCCTTTCCCATGAGCCCCGATGCTGCCACCAGCTTTGAGAAGGAGCCATAAAAGGATGGTGTCTTTGTTAGGGATATCGTTGCTGTGATGAATCACCATGGCCAAAACCAAAAACAAACTGGAGAGGAAAGGATTTGTTTGGCTCACACTTTCACAGCATAATCCATCATAGAAGGAAGTCTGTAGGACTGTGAAAGGCAGCCTGATTTTTGGTTGAGCTAGGTTAGAAACCTCCAGAGATCCTGCAGGTGAACCCGCAGGAGGGCAGGCATTTAGCCACGCTCCCAGACTCCAGACTCCTGACGTGAGACTGCAGCCTTCCATAGATTTGTTTCTCTCCCTTTCTCCCATTTTGGCCACAGGCCAATCCAGCTTGTATGCCCCCACTTTGTTCTTGGCTCTTTTGCAGCTCCTAGTGGTGCCTAGAGGCCCAAGAGCCCAAGAACCAGATGAGCTAGCTCTTGCCTCCCCCCATCCCACATAGGCTGACGCCCACCCGGTGCAGCTGTGGGGAGAGTACAGTCAAACTTTCCATGCCTCTATCTCCACAAGTGGCTCTATCCCCGTGGCAGGACAGATGTGGGACACACTTTTACCCAACAACTGGTCCAGGACACACTAAACCCAACAGAAGTCAGGACAAGAACTCAAACAGGGCAGGGTCCTGGAGGCAGGAGCTGATGCAGAGGCCATAGAAGGGTGCTGCTTACGGGCTTGCTTCCCATGGCTTGCTTGGCCTGCTTTCTTACAGACCTAGCCCAGTAGTGGTACCACCCTCAGAAGATGTGCATTTCAAAGAGACTTGAACTCTTTTGGTTGGAAGAATGGGGAGTAATGAAGTCAGAATTCACAACTGACCGCCATCCCCTTTGACTCCCACATCCCCACAGCAGACCGCAATCCCCTTTGGCTCCCACATCCCCACAGCATCTGCCTGTCCTTCGTCCTTCTCTACCCACCCCAGACCATGTGATAAATGAAGCCAGCCACTGTTAGCCCTGCTCCTTACTGAAGACTCCCTCCCTGTTCTTTGGAGTCCGCTTTCTCTCCACTGACTGACTCCCTCCTCATCCATGGTTCCACATCAACCTATGAGAGAATGTAAGATTTGGGCGGGACAGAGAGAAGGTAGTGAAATGCTCCAGGTGTCTGAGCTCTTGAATGAATTGCCTCTCTGGTCAGAAACTGAGCAGCACCCAACACTGTTTTTGTCACTTCACTTATTGGTCTAGCCTGGGCATCTGGCATGTCACTTCTTGGTCTAACCTGGGTATTTAGCCAAGCAGAAGCCCCCGTTTCCATTGCTTTTTATTATTCCCTCCTCTGACAGAAAGAATGGAGATGGAGGGAGCCATTGACTGAAGCTTAGCATTGCTCCCAAATTGATACAAGAAAGGAAAGGCCAGGACAGTACTCCAGGCCACCTACTTCTCTAGGCCTCAAGAACTTGGGCCATCCACTCCCTTGCTACACACAGCTTGTTTAAAAGAAAAGAGAAGACAGTTGGTGTTTAGCCCACTTATTTATTTTGACAGGGCAATATGGTCACATGGTTCCAATTCAGGATGTCCAGAAGGGCATGAAGAACCCGATTTCCTGTCTCACCAGTCTTCCTCCCCAGAGGTAATCGGTCTTACTCAGTTCTCAATGCAGAAATAAACAAATATGCACTTATAGCCTACTCATTTTAGCTTTTCTTTTGTCTTTAAAGAACTCTCTTTTTATTTGTTTGTTTTTGTTTTGTTTTGCAAGATAGGGTTTCTCTGTGCAGCCCTGGCTGTCCTGGAAGTTGTCACTCTGTAGACCAGGCTGGCCTCAAGCTCAGAGATCTGCCTACCTCTGCCTCCCAATGCTGGGGTTAAAGTCATGTGTCACTGCGCCAGACTAAATTCTTGTATTTTTATTTATGTGTATGTGTCTGTGTGAAAGTATGTGCATGAGTGTAGGTGCCCCTGAAGAAGGCATTGCCTCTCCTGGAGCTGGAGTTATAGATAGTTGTGAGCACCTAAGAAGGCTACTGGGAATGGAAGTTGGATCCCCTGCAAGAGCAGTGCGCACACTTACCTACTGAGCTGTCTTTCCAGTACCTTTCTTTCATTAATAACAGTAATAACATTAGTTAACAACGGGGCTGGCCAGACTGCTGGGGAATGATGTGTCTGTTGTTTTTAGTCACCTGTGTACCGTCCTGTCCAGATCTCAGCAAAGACAAGCCGGGATGAGAAACCCTGAAGCAAGTCCCACCAAGCCAGATCAGACTCAGGGTCATTTGCATACCTGCTTCTGATTGGGCAGACCCTGTGTTAGGTTTTCAGAGGTTGGGTGGATGGGTGGATGTTTCCCAGGGTTTTCTGCTTCTCACCTTTGATGCCCACACATGGTTCCTATCATACTGTCTCAAACTGGCTACTGCAGGCTACTGCACAGAGACCAGAGCCATAGTCTAGCAGAGCAGTGGAATAAAATAACCATTCATCATAATCACAGCAGCCCCAAAGCAGCATGCTGTCTCTATGACCATCTTCTTGTAAAGGGGACAAAGCAGGGAGGGCTGCAGCAGGGACAAGTCCTACTCCTTCCTGATATGTGACAAACGTTAGGAGATAGAAAAGCCTAGCCGGGCTGTGGTGGTGCACGCCTTTAATCCCAGCACTTGGGAGGCAGAGGCAGGCAGATTTTTGAGTTCGAGAGTTTGAGGCTAGCCTGGTCTACAGAGTGAGTTCCAGGACAGCCAGGGCCATACAGAGAAACCCTGTCTCGAAAAACCAAACCAAAAAAAAAAAAAAAAAAAAGGAGATAGAAAAGCCTGATCTTCTCCACTGAGACTTTCTATTGCATCTTTGAGATTTCCAGACTCTGGTCTAGAAGAAGGGAGTGCAGCTGGGAATGAGGGCTGAGGAACCCTTAGGGCACATTGTTTTTTGGACTGAGTGGGAATCCTAGTATGTGCATGTGTGAGCAAGTAGGAATGAGAGAGAGAGAGAGAGAGAGAGAGAGAGAGAGAGAG
>NW_021604790.1:1394162-1395642 GCF_004785775.1 Grammomys surdaster | reverse complement strand
GATCTTCTCCAGTGAGACTTTCTATTGCATCTTTGAGATTTCCAGACTCTGGTCTAGAAGAAGGGAGTGCAGCTGAGAATGAGGGCTGAGGAACCCTTAGGGCAGACATCGTTTTTTGGACTGAGTGGGAATCCTAGTATGTGCATGTGTGAGCAAGTAGGAATGAGAGAGAGAGAGAGAAAGAGAGAGAGAGAGAGAGAGGGAGAGAGAGAGAGGAGATGAAAGAGGCTTAAATGGAAAGGAATGTGGTTGAAAAATCAATCTGCGGATGTGCAGGACTCAGAGAGACTCTACTTTCGGGTTTCTAGAGAGTTATCCTCATTGTAGAGTCCTCAAAGCTATTATAAAATTTTTAATGAAAGCCAAATAGGGGGATGGGGTGGGGGTGGGGGAAAGGAATCATCTTCAAAACAAAACAGCCATTACTCCAGGCTCCTAACAAGGCTAATCTTCTCCAGAGGCAGGAACTCAACAAAGCTCAATGCCCCTGTGTGTCAGACATCCATGGGCTCAGGAAGCTCCAAGCAGGGAGGGAGAGATAAGGAGGGCAGCAGAAGAGAGAGGGGACATCAGAGAAGTGGAGACAGAAGGAACCAGATGGCCCTGCACTGCCCAGCTGTTGCTCTACTCCCCAGCCCTTGGCTAGGTTGTCCATCTTGGGGACACTTATTTGTAAGCAAAGCCCCCATGGGAAAAGGCAGGGAGGTTCGGGGCACAGGTGGCAGTCTGGGACAGGCAAGCCAGGGGGTTGACCTCACAGTCCCTGACATCCTGGTTCTCCCGGAAATAGATGGAATCTGGAGAGTAGAAGGAAGGGTCCTCAT
The DNA here is from genome assembly GCF_004785775.1 of Grammomys surdaster. Lineage (NCBI taxonomy): Eukaryota > Metazoa > Chordata > Mammalia > Rodentia > Muridae > Grammomys > Grammomys surdaster. The sequence goes on along the minus strand of NW_021604790.1, from coordinate 1,394,818 downwards.
CAAAGAAGTTATATGGCCGGAGGAAGAAGCCGACTCCGTTCCCTACAGTCACCGTGTTGGGAATGTCTTCTGCATGTGGGATGTGCAAAAAGCCAGCTGTCACCCAGGCCACCAAGTCCTAGCAGGAGAGAAAAACGAGGATGGTGAAGTCGGCCAGACACACCCTGTCTACACAGCCGCCTCCCAGGGAAGAAGCTACTCACAAGCCCATAGACCTTGAATCTTCTAAAACAGTGTCTCTTTTGGATGTCTCAGAAGCATAAACATTAAAAGCTCACTGCATACTGGGAACAACCGCTGCCTCCCAGAAGCTGGCTTGTACCTCCATCTCTGATGCTTCCCATCCCCTTTGGCCTACCCACTCTAGAGGGAGATTGCTACAGGCCACTTTCAGCTTTCCTTCCCTAATTCTCTAAGAGTCCTCAAAGTGTAACGCAGAGAATTGTGGAACAGGGATGGCCAAGCCTCAAAGGTGGAACCAGGTTGACATGTAGACTACACCCATCAAGGCAGGGATAGGAGCTGTGGTTTGTGGTTTTCTCTGGTAACTTGTAGCCCTGTATGAGTCCTCAAGTCTGGAAAGGGCTCAGTCTCCAAAGCTGGCACTTTGAGAGTTGTAGTTTTTTTTTTTTTTTCCTTCGAGTCAGGGTTTCTCG
>NW_021604790.1:1342368-1394062 GCF_004785775.1 Grammomys surdaster | reverse complement strand
TTGTGGATGCAGCGTGGGGGATTGGCAGAGCCATCCCCCATGCTGGTATCTGGTGGGTGCCTGGGCATCTAGCTAGCTGGAGCCCCAGTCAGAGCGAGGAGCAGCGGGAACATGGTGGTTGCCCAGGAACAAGCCAGACCAGGCGCCATTTTCTAAATATATCACCCCTAGAAGTGGTCCACCAACTTCAGGCACGAATTCACTAGAAATTTAAGACTATTCATCTGAGAATTAAAGTTGTATTTTTTATTTTTTTTAAAAATGAGTGTGTGAGTAGCACTGAGAGAGTCAGGTGACTCCAACCAGGGAACTTTGAACAAAGAAACTGCTTTCGGGCAGGTTCCCTGCTGGGAGAAATTGCAGTCTGCTCTAGTCAGAGAGCCAAATGAAAAAGCCTCAGTCATGGGGCAAATACTGATTTAACTGTGAGTTTACAATATAGGGATTATTTGCTTTTAGGAAAGACTTATGAGCAGATTTGTCGAAATCAGCTTTGTGGATGCAGCATGGAGGATTGGCAGAGCCATCCCCCACGCTGGCATCTCGTGGGTCTAGTTGTGGCACACCTGGCCTCTGGCTGCTTCTAGTGAAGAACATGGCGGCCAGAGCTAAGCAGAGCCACCCTACTGATTAGATAGCTGGCCCATGCCGAGGCTTTGCTAGATATCACCCCTACATATGCCTGCAGAGCAAGCATTTCCCCATTCCAAGGAACTCTAGTTCCATGCTTTGTAAGCAGGGGACACAGGTAGGCAATTCAGCATATGAACCTCCATCAGAACATTTCAGACAGACAGAGGCAGGAATCAGCGATCAATGTTTGAGTTGAATTTTACTGGGTGAGAAAGGTGTCATTGCGTGCAGTGGGGGAGCACTCGGGCAGAGGTGAGTGGACGGAAGGACCTGTTTTTTTTTTTGTTTGTTTGTTTTTTGAGACAGGGTTTCTCTGTATAGCCCTGGCTGTCCTGGAACTCACTCTGTAGACCAGGCTGGCCTCAAACTCAGAAATCCACCTGCCTCTGCCTCCCAAGTGCTGGGATTAAAGGCGTGTGCCACCACCACCCGCCAGAGGGTTGTAGGTCTTAAGGACGCAGTTCTTTGCAGGTGACTTCTTTGCTCTAGAAGAGTCAGTCTATCTAGAACATTGGTTCCCAACCTGAGGTTCTTGACCTCCACAGGGTGGCATGTTAGATATCCTGCCTATCAGATATTTACACTATAATTCATAACAGTAGCAAAATTACACTTATGAAGTAGCAACAAAATAATTTAGGAGATTTATGGTTCGGGGGGTCGGTCCAACGTGAGGAACTGAATTAAAGGGTGGCAGCGTTACAAAGGTTGAGAACCACTACTCTAAAGGGAATGGTCACATCTGCTAGAGTGCGAAAGGCAAAAGAGTCAGCTCCGCCTCTGTGGAGCTCCGATGGCTTTCAGGGACCCACCCGTGACACAGTGACGCTCATCCTGGTATGCTCTCTGTTCATCCCACCATCAGCTCACCTCTCCAGCAATGGTCTCATTGCTGATGAAGTCGGTGAAGTCCACAGTGGGCGTCCACGGGTCATTCTGGTTGAAGATGCTCGAGCTGCTAGGCTCCTCCTCCTTCCTCTGGGTCACAGCCAAGTGATACCTAGAAGAGCGCTGGTTAGGTCTTCATTGTCTCTAAGGCCATCATGCCTGTCCATGATGGAAGCAGGCGCAATGCTCTGACATCAGCTTTCATAGTTCCTCACAGAGCAACACCAGGCTGGAGAATTCCTGGAGGGCCATGTCACACCCCTGCCATTTCACGGCACAAACCACAAGCGCACCCCTGAACAGGAGAGAGTTCTCTTTTCCTGGCTTTAGTTCTCCAAGGGGAAATGACACCCCACTTGTCCACAAAGACAAGCAATATTGGAAACAGTCCCAGCCCTTTCCAAGTATCCCTCCTCCGCTCCTGCTCTGACCTTGTGGTCAACCCCTCAAGCTCTCTGATCACCCACTACTCACCTTCCCCAGCTGAAGGCTTTCTCTATGGGGCTTTCCTGCGGCAACGGTTTCCCAGGAAAGCTGAGTATCTGGATGCGGTAGCCTCGCCTATGACCCCACTTGTTGCTGTGGTTACTGGCCAGGTACAGGTAGCGTGGGGTGGCGCCCCCCATTGGGAAGGCAGCCTCCTCTTCTGTCTCCAGCAGCTTCCGAGTCACCTGCAGCCTCTGCATCTGGTATTCCGGTTGCCAAGGTACATTCATGGGGACAAAAGCCATATCCTCTGCCCAGGCCCAGTTCTTCAGCCCTGTGTAAAGTGTATAAACGCTGGTCATCTGACCACTCTGGTATCTACTTGACTTCAGGATGGAGACCAACGAGTAGCCCAAGACTGTGTTCTTTGCTTCCCTCCATGTCTGAAGATCTCCCCAGTCCTTTAGACAAAACTATTAACCTATAAATTGTAATATTCAGAGGCAAGAGATAAGACAAAGCAGTTAAGAGTCATACTGTTGCAGGACAGTTGTGGTGCACGCCTTTAACCCCCGCACTCGAGAGGCAGAGGCAGCCAGATCTCTGTGAGTTTGAGGCCAACCTGGTCTACAAAGAGAGTCCAGGACAGCCAGGGCTGTTAAACAAACCAAGCCAACCAACTAGCCAACCAAAAAGAGTGTATACTGTCCTTCCACAGGACTGGGGATTATCTCCCAGAACCCATGCTGGGCCACTTACAAGCTGGAGCTTGTGAAGCTCCAGGAGGGTCCAACAGCTCTAGTTTCCAGTGGCCTGTATAATTCATATGCACATACCCACAGACACACAAGTAAAAATGAAAATAGAAATGGTTTTTTGTTTTGTTGTTTTTTGTTTTTTTGTTTTTGAGACAGGGTTTCTCTGTGTAGCCTTGGCTGTCCTGGAACTCACTCTGTAGACCAGGCTGGCCTCGAACTCAGAAATCTGCCTGCTCTGCCTCCCAAGTGCTGGGATTAAAGGCGTGTGCCACCACCGCCTGGTTCTTTCTTTCTTTCTCTCTTTCTTCCTTCCTTTCTTTCTTCCTTTCTTCCTTTCTTTCTTTCTTTCTTTCTTCCTTCCTTCCTTTCTTTCTTTCTCTCTTTCTCTCTTTCTCTCTCTCTTTCTTTCTCTCTTTCTCTCTCTCTTTCTTTCTCTCTCTCCTCTTTCTCTCTCTCTCTCTTTCTCTCTCTTTCTTTCTTTCTTTCTTTCTTTCTTTCTTTCTTTCTTTCTTTCTTGGAATAACCTGTCCTTTTCCCTGAGGACAGAGCTGAATAAATTCCATCCTTCCCCTCAGACTCTCACAGGCTCACAGGGATCAGAGAATGCACAGCCTGGGCCTGCAGGGTGAGGAGGCCTCGGTGAGACAGGGTCAGCATTCCAGGAATATAGACACAGGCAGGGACAGGACCTCCCCAACTCCCAGGATACTATTTCTATCTATCCTTAAAGACTATCATCAAGACAAGTCCTAGAAGGCCGTTCTAGGTAGAAGTGAAGCCAGAGTTAAAACAGAGACACCATGGGCTATGTGTTCAGGACCTGGGAGCATGTTGATACAGCTACAGCAATGCACTGGAGAAACTCTCGGGATGGGCTAGAGCTGGCAGAAGGGAAGGCCTTCTGTAGATGACATCCTGCAGGTGTTGGGGAATCAGCAGCTGTGGGATGTGGGTGGAGCATGCTAGCATGAGTGGGACAGCTCTGTACATAGTGGACCCTGGAACTGAGAGCATTCAGAGTGGTCTGCTGCTGGGCAGTGATGGCACACATCCCTTTAACTTTGGAGGCAGAGGCGGGCAGATAGATCTCTGTGAGTTTGAGGCCAGCCTCATCTAGAGTGAGTTCCAGGACGGTCAGGGATACACAGAGAAACTGTCTCAAAAACCATCAAAAAAAAAAAAAAATGTGGCCTAACAGGGAGAGAGGGTAACACTGTGACCTACCTAGTGCGAGTTTTGAGAGATGTCATAGTCAGAACAGAAAACAAACAAACAAACAAACAATCCCAACAGGGTGATGACTCAATGTAGGGAAGAAAAAAGAGAGAGATGATCTTCAGGAAATTCACGGAGCCTTGGCTGTCTCTGTGATCACAAACTTCAGGAGCCATCTGGAACTCTCCACTCTTCCGCAGTATCCAGTGTACCCCCACACTGAAGTGAACAATGCCAGGAAAGAGATCAGGGAAGAGGAGGGCCTCTCTCCTGAGGAAACGGAGAGCAATGCTTGTTCCAAGACTGCTTGCATGCACAGGGATTCTGCAGACCCAAACACATCTTCCAGTCCTGCATCACAGGCTGGACAGAGTGAGTTGGAAAACAAACAACTGCTTGCTTGAACAGAGGCCCACATAAACTCAAGGGAAGCCAGACCTTGCTTTCTCCCTGGGGTTAGCCATTTCCTAAGAAGTTGTAAGGAGGTCACATGTATAGAATCTGGCAGCTTTGCAGGAAGCTAAGATCCAAATGAAACTCAACAGCCCCGTCTCTCCCAGCCAGACTGAAGGAAAGCATAAACCCCCTAATCTTTTGTGAGTAACCTCCATGATGTCTTACCTGCCACATCCAGGTCCACTTTGAAGTGAGCGCTGTGAATGTGCACCGTACCTAGTGTGTGTTCTGCAACTCGGTTCCCAAATTTCTCACCAGCACCGAAGAAGAAAGCTGAGCTGATATAGCCTGTGGCATGGACTTTGACTTCTATGGCTCCATTGGGGTGGAAGATCATATCCCACACATAGTCATAATTGAGCAAGGTAGCCACGGATCTGACCACAAGCACTGTCTCCACAACGCCCCCAAAATAGCGGGAGTAGAAATCTGAGTGGTGCCTTCGGAGCGGGAGACCTTGGTTCTGTTCAAACACACAAAACGCATCTCGGAGAGTCTTGGGGGCCTGAGATTCCTGAAGGAAGTGCCAGTCCACATAGGTGGCAAGGTAGGGACAGTCTACCCCACGGGTCAGGGGGGTAGAGTATTTGCCAATGCCAAAGCTACCATCCATATAGCAGGTCGACATTGATGCTGGGGAATTTCCACCATACAGGGCTATGGCCTCCTGAACGCTAATTTCATAGGCCACCCTTTCCCCTTGAAAGCGGATATCAAAGATCCTTGGGCCACTGAAAGCTCCAAGGCCGAAAGAAAAAGCCCACAAGGAGGAAGTCACTTGACTCCCCTGGACACTGAATCGGGGTCCCTGAGGATGGAACTGCAGAGGGGGAGCTTGGCCTGGTGGCACTGAGGACTTTAGAGACCAGGACCCATCTGTGCCATTGTTTGGGATCAGTACCACATTCACCCGGCCAGCCTCAAACAGGTCCTCCAGCTGAGTCAGACTCTCATAGTAACGGCCTTGATAGAATACCTTCTGGATGGTCCACAGGGCAGGATCCAGGGCCTTGTGATCTATCAGAAGCTCCAACCCAATGGGGTGAGGGTAAAACCCAGCCCCTGAGAGGTTGTAATACAAGCCAAACCAGGTGGCCCGATCTCCTGATTGCAAACCACGGGGGGCTGTAGTCATTTTTAGCATGCTGTTTCCCTGGTGTTTATAGAAGCAACAGTGATGGAGGAGTCCTGAAGCTCGGGGTAGCTCTCTGTGGAAGATCATCTCCTCAATATCCTGATACTCTCTGGCCAACACAGGACGCCGGTAATAGGGCAGGGGCCCACCATGGCGCTCCACAGTCACGTCCCGCATGTAGGAGGGGTGAGGCAGGGGCCCCACCACCAGCTCACTCACATTGGGCTTGGGTTGTCCACCAAAGAAGATGATGGCCAGTGCCTCCCGCACAGGTGGGGGGCCCCCTCTGTCCAGGTGGGCCAGGGCTGCAGCCTTGGCAGGCAGCTGCAATTCTACTGAGAAGACACAGTTGTCCGAGGGTCGAGCCTGGGCTGCATCCACCAGCCCTGGCCCCAGGCGTTTGGTCAGAAACCTCATCACAGCTGTCAGCTCTTCAAGGCTCAGGTCTGCAAACACCTGGCTCTGGCCAGGGTGTGTCCAGGGCTGGATACTAGGAAGGACGGAGGGGCAATGAAGAGGTTGACCCAGTCTGCCCCCATCTCCACTCCTGCCAGCTAGCAAGACACAAACCAAAGCAAAGATGGTGATGACAGCCAGAACAAGAAGCACTATGGTGGTCTTCTGGGTCATTGTTCCTTGAAGACGGACAGGCTTCTACCAGAAATGGACTCCTTTTGGCCGGGGTCTCCCAGGCGCTAGGCAATAGCAGAGCTTCTGTGGAGTCTGATGTTTTTGCCAGCATGGGAAGGAACAGGGAGGCTGGAGCCAGGGTTGGGAGGCGGGTCTGAGCTGGCTGCAGTGATAGCCACAGACCTTACATGGCTTTGTCCTCCAGCTTCCAAATCAGAGTGCTCTCTGGGTCAGGGTTGGGCTTGGGGAGAGCTGGGGTTGAGGGAAGGGGGAGGAAATCCAGTCTGTGTATGGGAATCCACTGCCAGAAAGTAGTCGGGACTGCCCCATAGCTCTGTGTCCTCAGACTAACTTCTTCCCTAACTCCCGCCTTTTGAAGGCCAGATGTTTTCTTTACATTCACCGTGAAGTATTGTCCTGCCAAGGAAACCCCCACTTCCAGCCTCTTTTCCAAGAAACGTTCCTTGGCCAGGTCTGTCTGCCCTCCCCACAGCCGCCCTGTGTCTCTTACTGTTACTAATTTTCTTGGCCAGAGTCCTTAATATTCTCCTGGAATAGAACTCTACATGCTTTAAAAAGCCAAACAGAATAAACTCAAGTAAAAATTTTGCAAACCATTTTATTATCAATTATACATAACAACCATCCCTTTTAGATACACGTAAGAAGCCTAGTATGATGTTGTGGACACCAGTGAGTTTTGAAATGACAGAACTTGTGGTACTTGAGTATTCCGAAACATTCTTTATAAATTATCATTTCAATAACTAGCAGAAGCCAGGGGTAGTGGTGTGTATCTTTAATCCCAGTAGTCCGGAGGCAGAGGCAGGTGGATCTCTGTGAGTTGAAGTCAGTCTTGTCCTCACAGCAAGTTCCAGGACAGCCAGAGCCACACAGAAAGACCCTGTCTCAAACAGAAACACAAAAGACAGGCAGGAAGCAAGAATCAACCCACAGGGGGATACCCAGGACTTTAGTGCAGAAAGACTGCTTTCCAAGGAACAGAGGATAGGAACGGGGGTGGTGGTGGGGAGACAGGTGATAAAAACACAGAGACAGAACAGAGGAGTGTGTGCATCTCATCCTCCTATCCTGGGGTCTCACCACAGCCTCATGCCTATAAGCCTTCATAGGAAAAGGAGGGCAAGTTGGGGAGACAGTCTGCCAGCTGCTGGGTGCAAGCCACAGGGTTGATGCTGCAGAGCCCCGCATCCTGGTCCCTCTCGAAGTATACGCTGCCAGGGGAGAAGATAGAGGGATCTTCATTGAAGAAATTGTAGGGTCGAAGCAAGAAGCCCATTCTGTTTCCCACTGTCACTGTGTTGGGTATGTCCTCAGCATGAGGGATGTGCAGGAAACTGGCTGTCACCCAAGCCACCAGATCCTGTAGGAGGAGAGAAGAGATGGAGGCCTTCAGAGGCAAAGAACCTCTTAGCTGCAATTTCTCAACCTTCAGCCTCAGCCTGGCTTCTGATCTGCCAGCCACAGTCCTACACCAAATACCTAATAACCTGTGTAGGTCATTAGGCTGGGCAGGGTGCCACTGCTGTGACTCATTTCCCCCTTGTAGGGACAACCTGTATAGGACAGAGGCTGGACAGCCAAGACACCAGGAAAAGAGAAGGCTTTCTCCGTTATCTCTAAACCCACCAACCTCTCCTAAGAGGGTTTCATTGTTGATGAAGTCAGCAAAGACCACAGTGGGGGTCCGCATGTCGTTCTGGTAATAGATGCTACTGCTGTGGGACTCTGCCTCCTTCCTCTGGGTCACCACAAGCTGGTATCTGGCCAGGAATTATAGAAAGGCAGTGTTGGAAAAAAATCGAAGAGCTTTACAGACCTGCAATCCCTGGGATCAGACTGATACCATTCCCCATCCCGTCATCTACTTGAGTGCTGAGGGGGACAGGTCTTACTTCACCCCCATCTCCAGGGCCCTCCTCACCTCCCCCAGCTGAGAGCCCTCTCCATGTCGCTCTCCAAAGGTACATGCAGACCAGGAGGGCTGTGGATCTGGATTTGGTACCCACGCTGGTGACCGCAGGCATTGGTCTGGTTGGTAGCCAGGTAAAGGTATCGAGGAAGAGGGCTCCCCCAGGGAAACGCAGCCACGTCTTCCCTGCTGAGGACCTGCCTGGTCAGCTGTGGACGCTGTAGCTGAAGCTCTGGGTTCCAGGGGGCTGCTACAGGCTTAAAGACTGTATCTTCAGCTACCACCCAGTTTTTCAAACCTGTCAGATTAAGAAAGGGAGAGTTCTGCACCAGATGAGGTTGCTTAGACAGGATCCTTGGGTGCCTATAGCACTGGCCTGGCCAAAGACATCAGAGAACAGCCTGTGCTAGGAGGCATGAGCCTGGGCAAGTGCTAGCCTGGCTTTTTCTAATCTATTATATTTCAATAGGATAACCATCAGTCATGTATGGCTATGAATATTAAAAATGTGGTTCTCCAATCACAGTAGCTATATTTAAAGAGCTCAGTATTCCTAGGCATAATCGTACATACCTGCAATCCAGCACTTGGGAGGCAGGGGCAGGAGATGACTGCAAAGTCAAAGCCAGACTGATCTACATAGAGAGCTCCAAAGTAATCAGGCCTACACAGGGAGACTGTCTTAAAATAAATAAACAGGTAAATAAATAAAATGGAGTCCAAAGACTCTACTATACAGTGAAACCCGGTCTCAAACAAACAGATAAAAAGCAAACAAACTGCTTCGCAGCCACATGACAAGATATAAAATGTTCCAGCCTTAAATAAATAAATGAATAAGCATAAATAAGCAAGCAAGCAAACTGCTTGGCCACATATAGCTAAACACAAAATGTTTCTGCCCTCACCGAAGGCTCTATTAGCATCAGTCTACTCAGTAGGCCTTAGAACATCTGATTCCCACTTTCTAAATCTCCATAGCAAATCTAATGCTGTTTTATGGCTCTGCTCAATACATGGAAGCACACAGGCTAAACACTCTGAGAGACTTGTCTTGACCTGACCTGGAAACTCAAGCCCCTCCCACAGTCCCTGTAGACTCCTCTCAACTCTAGGACTCCAGCACTCTCAGCACAGGGGACACTAGTCCCAGTCTCTTTCAAAAGCATGACTCATAGCTTTCCACCACCCAAGACTTGCTTCTTAAATTCCACTGCACCCAAACCCTGCATCAACCAACAACAGTACTTGATCACTTTCTTGAGAGTCAGGACATTTGGGTCCCTTAAATGTGACCGTGGTGCACTCGCTATAAATCTAGTAACTGGTAGCTGGCTCAATGCCCAGAGATGTTAAAGAGAATTTCCAATTGGAGATTCACAGTGCACAGGTCAGACTAGACTATTGTCATCACGTTGGTCTTACTTCTCCTACCTCTGCCCCCACCCAAAACACAAGTACAGTGTGTAACGTGCACATGCCAGGACTTCACACTCAAGACAGAATTTCACCAGACACACTTAGACATTGCACTTGGGCAGCCACTTCCTGCCCCATTTTCCCTGCCTTCCTTAGTTTCCCCAAGTGTAAAATGGAGGTCTGCTGGATTTTGTTTCTTTCTGGGTCCTTGTCTGCTTGTTTTTTGTCCTCCATACCTGCAGCTAGCCTATCCCAGGCTTGCCATAACAGTCGACAATTCATCATGATGAAAGCGTGGGTGGCTTCCCCCACACTGCTAAGGCAGCACTAACTACAGACGCTCCAGCCTGATACCTTCCCTCCCCTACTGATGGCTCTTCAGCCAGACTTCTGGTTCCCTCTGCTCAGTTCCCTGCCTTCTCCACCCACCCTAATCTCAAGTAACAAGTGCCCCATCTCCATTCAGTTCTCACAGGGTCAATCCATTTCCCCAGAGGGTCCCTCAAGGCTAAGGCAGCCAGGCACAGCCATTTTACTTAAACTAGCTTTACAATTGCAAATCTGGGGAGAGGGAGTCAGCGGGTAGGAATAGGCAAGAGAACCCCTTTCACCTTTGGCCAGACACCCAGTTGTGACTGCAGCTGCACTCGACAATTCTTCCTCCCTTCCCATACCCAGAGGGGTTAGAATACGTCTCTGAACCTTTCAGAGATCACTCCTTGATTTGGGGGCTTCCTGCCCTGTGCCCTATTCCCAACCTTCAAGCCTCAACCTAAGAACTCACCTGCCACATCAAGGTCCAGTTTGAAGTGGAAAGCGTGTGTATGCACCGCTCCCAGCACTCTTTCTCCCACACGGTTCCCAAAGAGGAGACTTTCAGCTCCTCCACTCAGGAAAGCTGTGTTGATATAGCCTGTGGCATGGACACGCGCTTCAAGTGCCCCATTTGGGTGTAGCATAAAGTCCCAAATGTAATCATAGTTGCCCACTGATGACACCGACCTGACCACAAGGCTTGAGCTGGCCAAACCACCATAGAAATGACTCCCAATGCCATTGTGATGTCTTCGAAGGGGTAGTCCCTGGGCCTCCTCAAATACACACACAGCCCCTGGGAGCAGCCGGACTGATCCAGTGCCCACCAGTACATGGATGTCCACCATTGTGGCTTGATAGGGGCAATCTACCCCCCGAACCAAGGCTCGGCTGTTTTGACCAAGCCCATAGCTGCTGTCCAAGTATCGGATCGTCATTGTTTTGGGGGAATCAGCACCATAAACTGTCAGACACTCCTGGACACTGACTTCATAAGCCACACGCTCACCCTTGAACCGAATATCAAAAATTCTTAAGCCAGTGAACACCCCATGACCAAAGGTAAATGTCCAGAGGGGAGATATCACTGAGTTTCCCTGTATGTTGTACTGGGGACCCTGGAGTGAGAACTGAAGAGGGGGAAGAGGAGGGTCTGGAGTGACTCTAGGCCTCAGGGAGGAAGCCCCATTTGGTGTGGGTAGAGGAACCTGAATCACTTCTAAGAGGCCAGCTTTAAACTCCCATTCTAACTGGGCCAAGTCCACATAGTAATGCCCAAGGTAGAAGACCTGTTGGACTACCCAGTGGGCAGGGTCCAGGGCCCCATGGTCCAACAGTAGCTCCAGCCCCACAGGATGAAGGAACACTCCAAGACCTGAGATGTTATGGTAGAGAGCTATCCAGGTAGCCCGGTCACCTGCTTGGAAGCCACTAGCAGTAGAATGCAGAGGTGCCAAAGTGGAGCCATTGTAGTTCAAGACAGAAACCAGAAAAGTGGGTGCCTTCGGTAGCTCCACCTCTTTCAAATGCCTCCATATCTGAACAAACTCAGCTTTCAGCATGGGGCGCCGGTAATAGGGCAGGGGCCCACCATGGCGCTCCACAGTCACGTCCCGCATGTAGGAGGGGTGAGGCAGGGGCCCCACCACCAGCTCACTCACATTGGGCTTGGGTTGTCCACCAAAGAAGATGATGGCCAGTGCCTCCCGCACAGGTGGGGGGCCCCCTCTGTCCAGGTGGGCCAGGGCTGCAGCCTTGGCAGGCAGCTGCAATTCTACTGAGAAGACACAGTTGTCTGAGGGTCGAGCCTGGGCTGCATCCACCAGCCCTGGCCCCAGGCGTTTGGTCAGAAACCTCATCACAGCTGTCAGCTCCTCAGGGCTCAGGTCTGCAAACAGATGGCTCTGGCCAGGTGTTGTCCAGGGATGAATTCTGGGAGGTACGGAAGGGCATCGAGGAGACTGGCTGGAACTGCCTTGCCTGGTCAGCAAGACATAGGCCAGAGCAAAGACAGTAACGAGAGATAGCATCAGAAATACCAGTAGCACCTTGAGATTCATGGCTGATGCCGAGCTGCACCAGTCCTAATGGCTCTTTTCTGCTTCTGACATTGAGGCAGGCTTATATTCAGGATGATGGAGAGGAATGGACTAAGCTCCACCCTGTGGGCTGGACAGGAAATTTCTGATCTTGCTTTATGTAATTCTGTTCCAATTTTCTGTCCTGTGGTCTGGCTCAAGATATTACTTCCACCTACATAGCTTGTTCCTATCCCTAAATTTTGACTTCCAATGGTCACTAACTACAACATTTCATCATTTAGACCAGATGAGAAGGCATGGAGTGGGTAGTGATGTCAATCTACCTTGTAACCTCCAACAGTTCTGAGAAGGCAGTTTTGATACACACTCCTTTCCCTGTGTTAACACACAAGTACTAACAAAACAAAACACCTCTTTGCAGAATTATACTCCAACCAACAGTTCCTGGATCTACCACCCAACTCAGCATTAAGCAGTCAGCTCTACCTGAGACCTAATAGAGTGAGTGCCTGACTTGAGAGACCCAGGTCTTATTCTATCCAGTTAGTGAAAAGACTGGTTGAGTTTCTGAGCTTTGTGTTCAGGTCTATACAATGATCCAGTCCAAGTTGTGAAGCCTTCAAGGAGCTACTTATCCTAAGTTTCTTCCCTACGAAGAAGGCACATGAGACAAGGTCATTTATATCTATAATACCAGCACTCAAGAGGAGTGACATAAGTTCAAGGCCAACTAAGGCACACAGTCAATTACAGGTCAACCTAGGTGATACCCTGCCTTAAAAAATAAAAAGCACAGCCAGGCAGTGGTACTACGCGCCTTTAATCCCAGCACCCAGGAGACGAGCAGATCTCTGTTGAGTTCGAGGCCAGCCTGGTCTACAGAGCGAGTCCTGGGACAGCCAGGGCTACACAGAGAAACTGTCTTGAAAAAACAAAAACCAATGAATAAATAAAAAGCACAAAAGTACTCTATAGATTGCTTTTGATTAAAATGCAGTCATGTATAGCAAGTGCTTAGTAACCCTGGAGGCAGGCAGGCAGAGCTGTTAGCTAGTGGCTCTAAGTTCTGGGACAGAATAGAGCAGATGTCCCTCCCTTGCTGGAACCTTAAACTTCCACAGACAATGAGTCTCACTGTCAGGAGGGAAGTGAGGATACGTTATTTCAGAGGGATGTAAGCCTCCTATGAGCACTCTGGGTCATTATAAACCAACACCAGGAGTTCCCTCAAAAAAGTTGATGCATTACATAGCAAGCTAGTATGGAGGAAAGGACCGGATGGACAGGGTGAGCCTGAGCTGCCTTTCCCATGTGCAACCACAGCAGCCTCTGCTGGCAGCTCAGGGTATCACTGGGAAGGACCTGGGATCTGGTGGAAAGACAGGCAGCTTTCACACACAGCAGGAACCACCTCCCTCTCTAGATGGTCAGCTTAGTTCTTGCCACCATGAAGAGAAAAGAAGCGGTTCAACTAGCAAGTCCACACACAACAGGCCGGCCAGAGTGTCTGTGAAGAGGGGCGTCTGAATGCTCATGTGTGACCACTATGTCCCTTCTGTCCCTTAGTCACCAGAGTACGGCACCAGGGTCTGCAGCTTTAGAAAGAGGTCAAAGTACCTGTATTTTTAATAATTTCTTGACATGGTAAAAGAATTTTACATTACAATCCAAGGAAGGAGGGGCAGAGGAACAATCAAACAGAAAGGAAAACTGAAACACATGGTGGGAGGAGGGAAGGGATTCAGCTGGAAGGGATCTGAGGGTGGGGAGGTGTACTGCCCAACAAAAATGCGATTGGTTTGTTACTGAGCACTGTTCATGGGAAGAGAGCATCCTGACTCCTTTCCTATAGACTGCTAGGAGTGAAAGGGATGCATCCAAGGTGGAAATATGATTGGGAATTGGAAGACGGAGAGGAATAAAAGTCAAATAGACACTGAGAGTCATTGGCAGGCTAACTGCAGAGACCAACTCTCACTTAAAAAGCTGGGGGCTGGTGGGGCTAATACAAACGCTGTAACAAGTGATATCTCTGGAAGATTCAAGAGAGGAGGCAACTCTTCTATGGGTTTGACCTTCGCAGCATATTTATACACACACGAACACACACACATGTGCACGTGTGTATGTGCACACACACATATACACATGAATTACTGCTTTCCCTGGAAGCACAATACTATAAATACGAGAAATATTTCCCAAAGGGAAAGCATAGCGAGGAGCAGCAGCCTCTGGACCTCATAGCTGGCCACTCCCTAGCCAGCACACATGCTAGCTTAGGAGAAGGGCAAGTGGGGGCCAGAGGACCAGCTTTTGCATAACACCAAAAAGAACCTGAGTCACAGAGGGAAGGCCTTCATGAGCCCTCTGCTGCTTGGCTCTCGGTTCTCCTTCAACTTACCCTGGCACCAACGGCTACATTATCAGAAGAGGATGGGCCTGGGACTTTTGCCTGGGTGGATGACTAAGACAACTATCACCTGCTGAGGTGGTGTATGTGACAGGGGCTTGAGGGGGTGGTGGTGCAGGAAGGAAGGTATGTTCTATAATGGACCAGGAAGCATGTATACATGTCCCTATGCGTGTGTACATATGTACACATGTGTATGTGAAAACCCCAGTTATAAAAACATCCAAAGAAGCTGTAGGGATGCAGCTGAAGGCCTAAGGTATCCCTCATCATGGTCAGGCTCAGGGTGGGATGGATGTAGGTGGAAAGCCCTAAGGCATCACCAGGGCAGACAGGGAGGACCCAAAGTCCCACAAAACAAGAGACAAGAAGAGATGTCCTTTCCACTCCACTCTCCCTGTTTCTAAAAGACACCTAACACTTTCCCTATAGTTCCTCCAGCTTTTAACCAACTAATCATCAAAAGGAAGAAAACACAAAACCTAAAACAGGGAAAGAAGAGGATGGAAGAAAAACAAAAACCCACAATTATTCTTGTGCCAGTATGTTGCACAAACCTGGAGTTCTCCAGAAATGAGGACAGGTGGGGGGTGGGGGGGAATTGGGGGAAGGAGACAGAAGAGTTCCTGAGGCCTGAAAAAAGAGGTAAACACGTCACAGAACTAGATGAGAGTTTCATTAGACTCTAACTAAAAACAGAGAGGTGTGATTACTATTTCCAGCCAGTTTCCCCATCACGATAGTCATGTAACAAACCAAGGCAATGTCGGTCTTGAGCCAGACTCACAAAGTCCCCTGGCCCTGGCCCTGGCCTCAGTACAGTGTCTCTGCATTGCTGCTCCGGGGCCGTTTGATCTTCTCAATGTTTTTCAGGATCATGTCGTGGAGAGTGACCTAGGACAGGAAGGATCAGAAGATCACTCATCTGTTCAACCTCTACCTCGACAAGAGAACGAGATGCTCCAACCAATCGCTCACCTTATCCCACTCTCATCACTTGACGCAGCTAATGGGGAGGATGCAACACCACCTCCTATACTCCTAAGCTGGCTCTAAGCACTGACCACATTGAGAAGTACAAGAATAGTCTGCCTGGCTGATAAAAGTCTGTTTTTCACTCAGTAATCAAACTCTCCTATTTTAGAAAAAGCTGAAGTCTGAGCTTAAACATGATCAAGATCCCAGTTTCCAGACTGAAGAGCTGGCTCATCAGCCAGAAGCACGAATTCTTACTGCAGAAAAGCACTCATGTCAGGCAGCTTGCAGCTCTCAACTGTCTCTAACTCCAGCTCCAGGAAATCTGATGTCCTCATCTGGTGATCACAGGTCCCTGCACTCTCAAATGTGTACATACTGACACACACAGACATAATTAAAAACAAAAATAATCAAACTGGTTATGGTGGCACATATCTTTTGTCCCAACACTTGAGAGACAAAGTCAGTGGAACTGTAAGTCTGTCACCAACATAGTGAGCTGCATGCCAGCCAGGGATACATAGCAAGACCTTGTCTAAGAACAAACAACTAGGGCTGGAGAGATGGCTCAGAGGTTAAGAGCATTGTCTGTTCTTCCAGAGGTCCTGAGTTCAATTCCCAGCAACCACATGGTGGCTCACAACCATCTGTAATGGGATCCAATGCCCTCTTCTGGTGTGTCTGAAGACAGCTATAGTGTACTCATATAAATAAAAAATAAATCTTTTTTTTAAAGTTTTTTTAAAAATTTATTTATTATGTATATAGTGTTCTGTCTGCATGTATCCCTGCAGGTCAGAAGAGAGCACCAGATCTCATTACAGATGGTTGTGAGCCACTATGTGGTTGCTGGGAATTGAACTCAGGACCTCTGGAAGAGCAGTCAGTGCTCTTAACCGCTGAGCCATCTCTCCAGCCCAAAAAAAAAAAAAAAAAATCTTTAAAAAAAAAAAAAAAGAACAATTAAATGAATCAAACAAACAAATCACCCATTGCATGAGTACTTTAGTTACAAAGCCATCTCTTGGATTCCAAGGCCCATGCTTAAGCATGTGTAGTGTATCACCCCTACCTAGCTAGAACAGACACACCCAACTAGACTCTCCCAGTGACTTCATGTTCTCTACTCCCAATTGATCAACAGGTATTTCTATACCCGGGCCAGCCTCAAATTCGGGATCCTACTGCTCAACCTCCTGAGAAGATGGCATTATAGGCAGATACCACCACAGTCATTGGATTTGTTTTATTCTGATCCCCAGTTTTGTAGAAATTACACCGACCTATGAGAAGCATGGTAACTCTGGGCAGAGACTGACTTTACTCACATACTGATTCCTCAGCTCCGAGATGATGAGCCGGAGGCTGATGTACTCTTTCTCATCGATCTCTGTGACAGTGCGGCGATAGTCCTCCTGTATGGGAAGCAGGGAGGCTAGTCTCCCAAGACCCAAATGTCCACAGACAGCTCGTTCCTAGTATCTTCTCTATTTTGCCACCCCATCTCAGACCACAAAACCCTACTTACCACATGGGGATATTTTGCTATTTTAGAAACCAATTTGGCTCTTGTAATATAATATCTGAAAGAGAAAAAAAGCAGCTGAAGGGGACCCTGAACATGCATCCACATCACCAACCCAAGTTCCTGGGTCTGGCCCAAGCTGCCCTACCTAGAAATCTGGTCCAGATAAGATGCAGCTTCACTCTCGACAGTTCTTAGCTCTGCAACTGTTTCCTCCTGCGGGGATACACAGGTGAGTCAGGTTAGTTCCCTATCGCCCTACAGCAGCACCACAGACAGAGGGAAGCAGACAAACCAGGGAGGAGCTCAGTTTGCAGTGTGGGCACAGTACCTGAATTGACACCCCGAAGTTGTTTCCATCTTCTATTCTGGGAATCAAGAGCTGAACCCACATTTTGACCTAGAGTATGAGAAGACAAAATATATGTAGGAGGACCTTGGTCTTTCCTTCTTAAACTTTGTAGTACGTGATTCTTGCTGGTGGGGACTGATGCCAGGACAAAAGAATCAAGGGCCTTAGCCTGCCAACCCCTCCCATCATTCCATAGTTCTAGAGGCGCTCTTTGGGTCATGAACCCCTGCCTCACCGTGTTACATTTCTCGATCAGCAGCCGAATCTCAGGTTTTACTTTCTCAATAATGTCCACAAGTTGCTGGTTGCTCTTCAACATCCCATTGGGCATCACAAACACCTTGGTTCCTGGAAGATATGTCAAGGTCACATGTTCAGGGCAGTGGGAAAATTCGAGGATCCTCCATCTTTTTCCTCTTCCCTAGACCTGGGTGTAAAAACTTCTTACCTATCACAATTCTAAGTAAATCCACCACCCCCTGATGTATCAGGTAGAAACTATTATTACAGGGGAACCGAGAATATGGGCAGAGAATATGGGCCTCTGTGACAAGGGTGAGGCATGACTTCTGACTCTAAGCATCTTCCCAGGTATCCACACAACCAGATCCTCCTGGCATTTCAGAAGAGTAAATAACGACTGAGTCAGGAGGATTTGTTAAGTGTTGACCTGCGAAATTAAATCAGACCTCACTTTCTGAGCTGGTGAAAACCAGATCCATCCTACTTCTCAGGGCTGCTAGTCAGCAGGTGAAGTGAGCTGATTAGACAGCAGCTTGTACCTTGGAAGGCCTCTTCACATTCATCCAACCTGCGCTTCTTGTAAGTGGGCTAAAGGTATGAAGAAGCAAGAATTAGTTTGCATTCAACATGAATGCCCATTACAAGATTCTATACAAGTAAGTTTAATTCCTTCCTGGACCCCATAGATTTATCATATGAATTTCTGCACGTATATACACATACACATAAAGCCTTTAAAAGAGGTTCTTCTCAAAAAGAAACTTACATTCTAGTTGGGAGGGCAAATTTATGACAAACAGAACACATTTTAAAAAGCAGCCGAAGGAGCCAGCAGGATGGCTCAGCAGGGAGAAGCACCTGCTGCCAAGCCTACTGACCCAAGGTTGATCCTAGGGTCCAATATGGCAGAAGGAAAGAGCTCCCTACCCACACATTAAATAAAGAAGTACTCTCTGAAGTAGTGAAGAAGCAGGGAAAATTCCATTTAAAAAGTAAGAAGAAAGCAATCAAGGCAGGTAGGGGATAACTGAAGGAGTATGCACGAATCTTAGAAGTCTGTCGTTCAGCTAACTCAGAACAATACCTTCTATATGCTAGAAGTAACATTGGGAGCTAAGGATACAGACTATTGAAGTGTCTCCTGACTTAACTACAGGTTTATTTTGTTTTGAAGAAAGTATCCAAGTATGTGTCCCAGCTATCCTTTAATTTACTATGTATCCCAGGCTGGTCTTGAACACACAACTCTCCTTCCCAGGCAAGCTGAATGCTGAACCACCATAACCAGCGTAATTAATTACAATTAAGAAAGTTCTAAAAGCTAGGAATATAAATCAGTGGTACAGCATTTATATAGCGAGCACAAGACCCTAGGCTTGACTTCTAGGACAGAAAAAAGGAACAAACAACAAACTACCAAGCCACAGGAATCTAGATGAAACTATAGCATCACTGGTATTGTAACACAATGCAGACATGCAACTAATACAGTATCAGTGCTAGCTGGCATGGTGGCTTACACCTTCTATCCTAACATTTAGGTGGCAGGGGCAGGCAGATCTTGATGAGTTTGAGGCCAACCTGGTCTAGTCAGCATAAGCAGTTCCAAGCTACCCAGGGCTACATAGTCAGACACTGTCTCAAAAACAAAGCAAAGTGCAAGTGCAGTAAAGCACCATTCAGCAAGTACAGTGAAGACAGAGACTGCAGCTGTGCAGCAACAGCTGCTCTTTCCGTCTATAAGAACAGCACACTGAATAGAAAAGCCTTACTCCCAAACATGCAGAAAGCCAGGTAGCTAAAGGAAGCCTGTGGCTAGTTTAGAACTAATTAAAACCTGGGCGAACATTGAGAGCAGCACTAACATACTCACCTTATCAAAAATGAAACTAATGGTCCAAAAAGTAGTAGACTGCAGTCACCACACCTGAAACAGAACCCCAGATCCCACAGGAAAATCCCACAGCCTCCGCACAGCCCCAAGCTTACCAAAAAATAAAATACTAAGAACACAAACATAAATGCAAGACACTCACACCATCCAGTCCATCGTGGCTATTGGTGAGGAGAATGGGGTCAGGGACTGGGAGGTTCATGTCTGAGTGGATCTGAGTTAGGTCATGGATATTTAGGATTGGTTCCTGAAAGAGAGGCATTCACCCCAAAACAGTATTAGTGTAAGTTTAAAAAGAACAAAAACAAAAACAAGGAGAAAGAAAGAAGATTTCTTGTGAAAGCAAAGAAAAAAAAAGAATGCTTTACAGTACACAAGAGAACAGAATCAACACACGATCTGCCCTGTCGAAAAGACAGGGACCAAAGAAGTAATTTAAAGAAATAAAAAAAAAGTGTCTCTCACCTTCAAAAAACTATCAAGTTCTAATAACTTCTTTGGGAAAAAATTTGCCACCAAGTCTTCTGCCTAGACAGAGAAAATAGACCTGAATTAATAAACGTGGGACAGTCCCTCCCTACGGATATCTTTTGGGAAATCCCCCAGCTATTAACCAACGCCCCTTTTCTCCTTTACAACACTCACCTCACTTGTGATCCGCTCCCTGAAAGAATCAACCTAGAATTAACAGAGAGAGCAACTCAATACCTAGTGATACAAGGGCACGGATGGGGAACCCCAAATCCAGCTGCCTCACCCTCACCTTGAAATTATAATTAGAAGGTGAGAGGCCCCCAGACTGCAAATACTTCATTTTTTTAAGGATCCATTTCTCCATCTCGGGAGAGGATGTTGGGGTTGCAGGCCAGCACCTGTCAGTTCTCTCCCTTCCCTCCCCTTCTACCGACCCCTCACCTCCCTTTGTCCCTCCCTCCGGTCGTCTGAAACTCTCTCAATTTATAAGCAGACAAAAGCCAGACTGGAAGAAGTGAGCTCATAAACGTGCCAACTCCCACCCAGACCTGGCCTATTATACGCAGTAGGCCAGGCTCCAAGGGCAGGGTCAGTGGTAGCATCCGGGGACGGGGACGTTGCTGGGTTGGGAGACTTCCACCTGTCACTAGCCTAAAGCATTGAGTCTAACACGTGTCCACGGAGGAGTCCCTGGTGCGCTCCATCACCAGAAGCAGGACAGAAAGCCAGCCTATACCGTCCTCTCCAATGCCGTCTCCAGGCGTGGGGGGCTGGGTTGAGCCAGGCGGAAGCTCAGAGCTGGTGTCCCCAGGGAGACAAAGACGACATGGGGAGTGGGGAGCAGATCCGACTGCTGGGGGTTCGAAGGGAGGGATGAGGAGGCCGGAGCTGTGCCGCTACCTTGAGCTTCACTTCCTGATCCACCTTCAGCAACGAGGCCATGGCCGGGCCGGGCCGTGTCCGCTCCGCTGGGTGCCGGAGGTGCTGTGGGCTCCGGGGAGGGCACCGGAGGGGCCTGAGGAATCTCCGCTGCCCTCGGGACCCGGGCGCCCTCGCTGGCTTGCTCACCGCTTGCTCGTTCCCTCCCTCCGTGCCGGCCGGCCACCCGCCCGCCTGCTGCCTGCTAGCTCTCTCGCTCACCCTCCCGGCTTTCGCCGCTCACGCCGGAAGTTACGTCACAGTCAATCGCCGGGACTCCGGGGAGGATGAGCACGTGCCCTGCGCAGCCGCTCTGATGCTCAACTCTACAGGTTCCTGGAGGTCCGGGCCTTGTGTCCTGTGGTGGCAAAGCTAGGACAGGGTTGCTGAGACCCAAACCTCCCGGGGACTCAAGAGTGATGTGTCTTATTGTCCTGGAACTCGACTTCACCGTGGGACCTCATGTGCCGCTGCTTCTGGAAGAGTAGGCGTCGCGCCCTAGTGACGTCGGCTGGAGAAGCCCGCGGCCCGGGTCCTTAGTTTAAGGTTCCGGGCTGTGACTGCTGACTCCCGCCTTCTATACCTTACTCCCTCCGACTAGTATCAAACCGAAGACAAGTTCAAGTGCACCGGGGTTTCCTGGTACAGTTATCATAAATGTGCAGAACTCAGATATCAGATACCTGAGGGACAAATTCACGCCTAAAAGAGGATAGAGGCTTATCTAAGACACAACACATTGTTTCCAATGACCTCACTAGAATCAAATCTTCCCAGTTCTAGGGGAAAACGGTTACCGTTTTCCTGATGGAAATCCGAGACAGCATCTTCGCTCTCAACAATTTATTCAGTGTATCTTTTAGTATGAGTTTTTCCATGCAATAAAATGGAGTAGGGGTATGTGCTAGATCTCAGAACAGTGTTCTGGAGAGACTAGAAATGTTCATATCATGTATGTAGGGTAAAGTCTTCTAGCAGACGCATTTAAAAAAAATAAATAACTTTAGCCACTTTTAATCCAACTTCTATTACAATGTAGTCAGCCCTTGTGTCTGGATTTCCAATTCACCGGGTCAACCAACTAAATCGAAAATACTCAGGAAACTTGAGCTACAAGGACCTGAAAGATGATGACATAGTGGGTGTTAACGCACTGCCTCTAAGCCCAACGACGTAAATTCAATCCTTAAACACATATAGTGTAAGAATGAAGCTGTCCCTGCAAGTTGTCCTCTGAGCTCTGTGCACACATTAGAAAGCAAGTAAGCACACACAGTAAATAATTGTTTTAAATGCCTGAGTTTCAGAGTAAGGCCACATATAAAAAGTAACAAAACAACCAACAACAGAAAGTGTGATACACTGAAGTACTCAATAGCCATGTACAGCCAGCGACTCCTCTTTGGAATGCAAAAGCTCTGGGATATAGACAATGAACAATCTGTTTAAAGTTTCTGGTTGTCACTGGTGCTTCATATTGGGAAAAACACCAGAATATAAAGTGACCATAATGAAAATGGGAGCAAAGAAATGACTGGCAGACAATAGCTTTCCATGTTATGGGGTGGTTAATGTCAAAATTCTCTCCCAAGCTAACTTCCTTCTACCGTTAGTGTGCCACTACTCTGTGTGTCTTTCAGAATTCTAACTTCGAAACTAGTGTTTGTGCTTATTGAAATAATGGCTTTATGCTCCAAAAATTGCTTTGTCTTCAGATACACTCTAAGAAGACAGATATACTTTTCCTCCTCCCTTCCCTAAATGTTGTATACAGTGATCCATCAACTTACTGAGAAAACAATTATAAATGCCACTCGTTCTTTTGTGCTCCAGGATGACTGGTCTTACTTGAAATTCATGTCTATAAATCTCAATCGAATGTATGATAACTCATGAACTCTTTCTTCGTGTTCTTGACAAGTTTTCTCATATGCCAAATGTCTATCACACTTTCTCTTTTCCTAAGACCTTCACTATTCCTTCCCTTTCAACTCCAGTTTATGGTCTTGGATCATAGTCATTAAAAAGACAGAAGTGGAGCTGGAGAGATGGCTCTGTGGTTAAGACCACGGTCTGCTCTTCCAGAGGTCCTGAGTTCAGTTCCCAGCAACCACATGGTGGTTCACAACCATCTCTAATGGCATCTGATGCCCTCTTCAGCTCTTCTGGTATGTCTGAAGAGAGCCATGGTGTTCTCATATATATATACATATATATATATATAATAAATTAATAAATCTTTAAAAAAAAAGTAAGTCAACACAAAGGTAGACTGAGCGTAGAGGAGCACACCTTTAGTTCCAGCACTTGGGAGACAGAGGCAGGCAGATCTCTATGGGTCTGAGGCCAGCTCACTCTACTCTACAGGACAGCCAAGGAAGGCTACATGATGAGACCCAGTATCAGAAAAACAAAAATTAAGAAAATCAATCAAGGGCTGGAGAGATGGCTCAGTGGTTAAGAGCACTGACTGCTCTTCCAGAGGTCCTGAGTTCAATTCCTAGCAACCACATGGTGGCTCACAACCATCTGTAATGGGATCTGATGCCCTCTTCTGGATGTGTCTGAAGGGAGTGACAGTGTACTCATATAAATAAAAAATAAAATAAATCTTTTTAAAAAAAGAAAGAAAGAAAAGCAAGCAAGCAACAACAACTAAACCCTGTTTTGACTGACTAATTTGTGAAGATTTCTCCACTTCATTAGCTCTGGATACCTCATCTCTCTTCACTTCTTGGTGGCCTGCACTCTGGCTACTCCTCGCTCCTTATGGTTTTCCCCTAGAAGGTCCTACCCACATTCATAGCTTCAAGCATCTCAGAATCAACATAGCCAAAACAGGATTCTGATTGTCAGTTTCCTGTTGTCCATCTCGATAACTACATACGTCTTTGCTCAAACGAAAAAACCTAATAGGCACCTACCTGATTCCTGTCTTTCTTCATTGTCCTCCATGCCACCTGTCCGTGGGTCCCGTAAGGACTTGTATAACTGTATGATCCCATTCTGTGCTTCCCACTCTACGCCGTCATCTTTTCCTGTGATATATTCCCATCGGTTCATATCTGGCCTCTTGGTTTCCACTGTCATCCTCCACTTTTCTATTCTTTGCTCAGTCTTCAAAATTATGTTTTTGTGGTTGGTGTTGTTTTGAGGCAGGGTTTCCTATGCCCTGTAGAGTGGCCTCACACTTGCTGTGTAGCTAAGAATGACCTTGATCGTCTGATCCTCCTGATGCCACCTCCCAAAGGATGAGATTATAAACCTGTAGCAGCACACTTGTGCTGCATGCTTTGATGTCAACTAGACACAACCTAAAGTCATCAGCGAGGAGGGAGCCTCAATTGAGAGAATGCCTCCATAAGATCATAAGGCTGTAGAGAAGCTTGTATTGCATTTTCTTAAGTAGCCTTTGAACGGGGAGGGCTCAGCCCACTGTTGTTGGGGTTACCCCTGGGTTGGTGGTCCTGAGTTCTGTAAGAAAGCAGGCTGAGTAAGCCATGGTGAGCAAGCTAGTAAGCAGCACCCCTCCATGGGCGCTGCATCAGCTCCACACCTCCAGCTTCCTGGCCTGGTTGAGTTCTGCTCTCCCTGCTTTTGATTTTGAGCTGTTATACAGAACTGTGAGTGAAATAAATCCTTTCCTCTCCAGGTTGCTTTTGATTGTGGCATTTCGTCATATCAATAGTAACCTTAACTAAGAGAACATCTATATTTAAAGTAATCTCTTAATACAATAACCACAGCTGTAATTTATGTAATAAAACTTGGGAGAGGCTGAGACAGGGGTGGGGAGGGGGGTAAGTTCAAAGTCACTCTGAGATACTTACCAAGGTCCAGGCTATTCCTGGATGTGGCTGTATCTATTCAAGCTAAATATATTATATGTGGCCCAGAAATCTCTTCTCTAGGAACATCTCCCCCCCAATATGCTTACCCAAAGACACAAACAAGAATGTTCATAGCAATGCTATTCATAGTAGCCCTAACTGGAAGCTACCAAATGCCCTGCAACATAGGATGGATAAAAACATTCGGTGACAAGAGGATAGGGTCTTGATATAGCTCAGGCTAGCCTATATCTCAGGATCCTCCCGCATCCTCCTCTCAAGTCCCTCTTTGTAGTCTGTCTTTGAGGAAATAGTATTTTTTGTGGTTTTGTTTCTGAGACAAGTCTCATTAGATAGCTCCGGGAAACCTGGAACTTGCCATGTAGTTCAGGCTGGCCTAAAACTTAGAGTACTCCTTCTCCCTTTGCCTCCCAACTGCTGGGATTCTAAGCATGTGCCACTATGCACTCCTCCTCCTCCTCCTCCTGCTCTTCTTCTTCCTCTTCCTCTTCCTCCTTCTCCTCCTTCTTCTTCAACAAAGACCAGCCAGTCCTATCTCTTTCCTTCATGTTACTTGGATGGTCTCCCATACAACAGAGCCCTCCTGACCTTCCCAGTGGACACAGTTTCACTTGTCCCTGGATTCACTTACTCCCCTTGCCTCATCTTTGATATACATGGTACCCAGAAGGCCTAAGAAAGAGAGAAATGTATTGTCTCACATTTGCGAAGGCCATAATTCCAAAATGAGGGTCTCAGTGGAATGCATGCTCCCTCTGAAGGCTGAAGGGAAGCATCTATTTGAGACAGTTGCTTAGCTTTGGAGAACTTCTGGTGCTCCTGAACTTGGAGATGGCCTTGTGTTTCTCCACATCATCTCCCCTCTGAGTGTATCTGTCTCTGTCATCACTTTGCCCCCTTTTATTAAGGACACCAGTCATATTGCTTTAGGGATTGTCAGGGGCAGCCCTGCTTATACGCCAAAGGCCTAAAATCAGCCATAGGCCTTACATACATGCCTGCTAACACAAAGTCTTGGGTCTCTGTGAAAAAACACTGAAACAGATGGCTATAAGCTATTATAAACAAACAGCTTTGGTGGAAAATTGCCAGCCTGAATAGTCATAGACCTTGTAGATAAGTAACCTTGGTGGATAGTACCAACTTAGATAAGGACAAGTCATAGGCAAAGTCATAGTGATCTGTCTGTCCCCTGAACCTTCACCCAGCTGATACTCTGTTCTAGAAGATATCTGTACTCCCTCTGAACACCTACACTCCTGTGTTATCCCCTTCCCCACATCCTGCCTTTTTGTATATATAACCTCTGTGTGAAAAAAGTAAAATCATCGGTTTGATCAGACTATAGACAAGCCACTCATTCTTTGTGTCTTTGCCTGTCCCCACCCCACCCCCAACCCCCGCTCTCTTTCAGGTGACCTCCCCGGACCCCTGTTTAATGCCCTGCTGGCCAGGACAAGGGATTATGTTAGTAAGTGATCTATTATTCAGAAGAGACATCGTGACCATCATTCCTTGCCTCAGCACATAAATCCAATCGCCTGAGTCCTTGGATGAGGCAAGAAACTGCAGCACACCACCAGAAGTTTTTTTGGTGCATTTCTCTCTATTGCATCTAGTTAAATGCAGCTCAACTACACACTGTAAAAGAGACCAACACATGCCTGTTGTTAGGAAAGTATTCTTCATCATGTGTCCTTTCATGTGCTTGCTTTAGCAGAACATCTTCTCTCCTGTGTCTACTCCAGTGAAACATTCCTTCATGCATTAGCCCCAGCCAAACACCATTCAACCAACTTTCCAAAGAACCTTTAAGTTTCAACTTCAGAGTATTATATAATATTTTATTCCACAAGTGAGATTTCAAAACAAGGCCCAGAACAGCTGAATGACTTGTTCCAGGTCCCAGGGTTATACAGCAACAAGAGATTTTGAATCCCTATGTTAGTGCAATTTTAAAAGTAAAATTTTTTTCTATAACCCTGCTAGCCCCTAAATAACTGAGACAGAGACTATCAGACTTTTTTAAAACAAGCTTTAAGTCACAATAACTGAGCAGTTAGTAACCTATTCTAATCCTCTAATTTAATCTGGCTACTTCACAGCTAAAATTCCTGAGATACTTGCATTTTAGTATTGATCTGACTCTCTCTGCTCCATGTATGTTCTTATAGTGGCTCCTGGTGCCTCACCTCATGGTGAAAACTCTCTTTCTCCCTCTATCCCTCCCCTGGCTGGCATTGAAAGTCCAGCTCTATCATCTCCTCTGCCCAGTTATTGGTGATCAATCAGTTTTTAATACACTGATCATTGGTAATTGGGGAGCAGCACAGTTTACACAACATTGAAACAGGAGATTCTTAGAACAAGCATTACAATGCCATGTCTAGATGTAACCAGATGTGGGGGGGGCACAGAAACCAGCATTTGAATAATTCAAGAATAATCTTTACGTAGTGCAGGATAACATTATCCCAACAGCCCTATGGTGATGTTGAATAATTGCTTGAGCCCTCACCTGTCTGGAAGTCAGTTAATTTTCTATGCCTTTCTGATGGCCACCAAGCAGAAAGAAATATAAGACACAACCAGCCACACTAGCTCAAATTGGGAATTCTTTGGATATGATTCTGTCTCCTCTAAAAGGGGTGGGGCTCTTATGCTGAAAGATCCAAGAAAGAAAGAGTTGTATGAAGACTTCCTAGTTAACTGGAAAAAAAATCAAAGAATTTGACTTATAATATACAGCACTATCACAGGAAGATACACTGAATGTGGTGATGTACCCCTTTAATTCCCATGCTTAGGAGGCAGAGGCAAGGGTAGCTCTGTCTTTGAGGCCAATCTGGCCAGTCTACGTAGAGAGTTCCAGGCCATTCAGGAGTATACATACTGAGACCTTCCCTCAAACAATCAGTCATTCAGTCAATAAATAGACATATTTGACTTCATAAAAAATTAAAATCTTCTATAGCTGGATGTGGTAGAACACATTTGTAATAACATAGCGACTTATAAAAACTTTTATTTTCAGAGGCTGGAGAGATGGCTCAGTAAGAAAGAGCACTGGCTGCTCCCTCAGAGGAGCCACGCTTGATTCTCAGCTCCCACAGGCTGGCTAACAATCTTCTGTGACTCCGGTTCCATAGGATCTGACACACTTTCCTGACCTCTGTGGACACCAGGCACACTTGTTGTGTGCATACATGCAGGCAAAACATAAATATAAATAAAGCTAAAAAGCCAGGCAGTGGTGGTGCACGCCTTTAATCCCAGCACTTGGGAGGTAGAGGCAGGTGGATTTCTGAGTTCGAGGCCAGCCTGGTCTACAGAGTGAGTTCCAGGACAGCCAGGGCTACACAGAGAAACCCTGTCTCGAAAAACTGAAAAAAAAATTAAGCTAAAAATAAGTTAGGGCTGGAGAGATGGCTCTGTGGTTAGTGCTGCTTTTCCAGAGGTCCTGAGTTCAAGTCCCAGCAACCACATAGCAGATCACAAACTTCTGTTATAGGATCTGATGCCCTCTTCTGGCATGTAGGTGTATATGCTGATAAAGCACTCATACATGAAATACAGGAATAAAAATTAAAAACAAAACATTTTTTCCACTGAGGTGAGGGGTGTGTGGCTTGAAAGGCAGAGGCAGACTGA
This sequence comes from Grammomys surdaster, assembly GCF_004785775.1. Classification (NCBI taxonomy): domain Eukaryota; kingdom Metazoa; phylum Chordata; class Mammalia; order Rodentia; family Muridae; genus Grammomys; species Grammomys surdaster. Next base: position 1,365,913 of record NW_021604790.1, on the reverse strand, counting down.
TCTCTCTGAGTTCAAGGCCAGCCTGATCTACAGAGTGAGTTTCAGGACATTCAGGGCTTCACAGTGAAACCCTGTCTCTTATTGTCCATCTTATTATGCTCTTAACTGCTGAGACATCTCTAGCTCCAGAGAGCAATTTTGAGAATAGCCTGAGGTACATGAGATCTTGTCTCACAGAACAAGCCAAACATGAAACCTTTCTGCACATTTAGAAAATATTTTAGGGGCTGTGGATGTAAAGCCTGGGTCACGTAATTGTTAATCCAGCACTCAGAAGATAGAGAGAGGCAGGAGGGTCGGAAGTTCAAGGTCATTCTCAGCTGCCTAGTAAGTTTCAAATTATCCTTGGGATCCATGAGACCCCTTTAAAAAAAATTATGGGAGGAAGGAAGGAAGGAAGGAAGGAAGGAAGGAAGGAAGGAAGGAAGGAAGATTAGCTAGCTAGACCATTCGTGAGAATTTATTTACTCTATGTGTGTATGTATGTGTGTGTGTGTGTGTGTGTGCATGTGTATATGTATGTCTGTGTGTCTCTCTGTGTATCTCTCTCTCTCTCTCTCTCTCTCTCTCTCTCTCTCTCTCTCTCTCTGTGTGTGTATGTGTGTGTGTCTGTGTGTGTGTGTCTGTGTGACAAAGACTTATCATGCAACCCTGACTGGCCTGGAGCTCACTGTAAGGGCCAGACTGGCCACTGTGAGGATCAGCCTGACTTTGTGGTGAGTTTAAAGGCATCCACCACCACATCTGGTCATGAGAATTTATTTTAAAACCCAAGAAAGACATTTAGGATCCAATAAAATATACAAATATGTGAACATAATTTGTAAGAAGAAGTGCAACAGGCAACGACATGACAAACTCTTCAACAGTATCAGTAATCAGTGATATCCATGAAAAGAATGGGGAGCTGCTATTCTCTGCTATTGTTCCTCAAATATATCTTACCCAGTACTGGGCAAGGCATCGTAAAACAGGCCCTTTAATGGACTACTAGAGGCAGAATACAAAAGGAGTGATTGTTTTGAAAACAACTGCCAATGTTAATAAAGAGAAGGTTCCAAAGTCTTCGGTGCTCCCAATGATAAGGCTCTGTCTTAGGAGGAAGTCAATTCTTCATTGTGAAATTATTGTAGCCACACAAACTGGAAGCAATGGAAATTGCCATCAATAAAAAATACACTGTAAAAAAAATACACTGTAATCTGTGTAGTTCTGCTGTAATATCCTGCAGCAATGGGAATATTAATTACCAAACCTGGAGTAACATGGAAAACATTCAATTATTTTTATTATACTTAGTGGTGGTGGAGGACTTTCCCTACTCTGGAATACCTTCAGAGGTCAACTTTGTAGAAGCGATTGTCGCCTCTTACTCCAGTCCTTAGGAACTGATCCTTAGGGTCTCAGGTTTGGTGGCACACACTGTTGCAGGTTGAGCTATCTTGACAGCTCACATATGTTAAACTTATAAAGCAGGGCTGAACATACAGGTCATTGGTGGAGTACCTGCTTAGTACATGAGAGGCCTTGGATATGATTCCAAATACTACACACATACTCACAGGATCCAGCTCCCCACACACACACACTCACACACACACACACACACACACACACACATGCACACACTTCCTGGTGGAAATGTGAGCTGGTGTAGGCCACGGCACTTCTTCGGTGTGCTCAACTCTAGTGGGTGAAGTACTACTTCAGTCCCCATTAACGTCAAGAAAAAAATAACTTATCTCTATATAGTTCATGATTTTATACTTATATACTTTGGATTGGAGAGTTAGTTAGGAGTTAGAAGCACTTGTTGCTCTCCCAGAGTAACGCAATTTCTGTTTCCAGCACCCACATGGTAGCTCACAACCATATGCAAATTCCAGTTCCAAGGGAAGATCCAAAGGCACAAGATAGAAATATGGTGCACATACATACAGTCAAACCAAACACTCATGGAATTAAAATAAGAATAAATTTAAAAATTTAAAAGTTAAAATGCTTAGCCTCTATTTACTGTATTTAATGTCCTTCTTCCCCACTAGAATAAAGCCCTGATGGTATTTGTTTTGTTTTGTTTTTCAAGACAGGGTTTCTCTGTATAGCCCTGGCTGTCATGGAACTCACTCTGTAGACCAGGCTGGCCTCAAACTCAGAAATCCACCTGTCTCTGTCTCCCAAGTGCTGGGATTAAAGGCGTGCACCACCACTGCCCAGTTCCCTGATGGTGTTAATAGTTGTATTTTTGTTGCTGCTAAATCTCCATTGCCTATAATATTTCTTGGAACATGTCAAGCCCTCAACAACTTTGTTGAATGGATAAGTAATATTTTGCACCTAGGTGTTTATTCCATTATCTTTAATAGTTATAGTTTATATTGAATAAGCTATTCTACAATTTAGTTAAACAAACCCGTAATCTTTGAATACGTTTTAAAAAGAAATGTAGTTGAAAATTGTTCAGTGGCTAAGAGTGCATACTGGTTTCCTAAAGGATCTGAGTTCAGATTCCCAACACTGGGCGGCTCACAATACCTGTAAGCCCAGCTCCAGGGGATCCAGCATCCTCTCCTGGCCTCACCAGGCACCTGCACTTACATACACATCTCCACACTACTGTTTTGAAATACTAATTTTATTGTATACTAAATCTACCTGTGTCTGGTTTTGTATATTTTAAGTCTGCTCTGGTTTTTTGACTCATCCCTTCCTGCACTAACATACAAATGAGTGTGAGTATATCCGTTCCTGTAGGCAGTGGGGGGACAGGGATTGAACCTGAGCCACATCTCAGTTACCTCTAAATTATTTAGCTTTTAATTTTATAAGACTAAGTCTTGAGCATTTCCTAGTTAACAACTGAATATTTAAACCAAGTTTGCCTAATCTCCAGAAACAGGATGATCAATCATGCATTGGTGTTTTGCCTGCCTGTATGTCTGTGTGAATGTCAATCCGGGTTGTCTGGAAGGGCAATCAGTGCTTTTACCACTGAGCCATCTCTCCAGCCCCTACTGTTACCTTTTTATTTATTGACATTTAATTATATACATAACATACGTATATACATACACACACACATACATACATAGATACATACATACACATACATACAGCTATAAAATTTACCATCCCACCGAATGCACTCTCTCAAAAGAAGGGTTTAGACAATTTGAGTCTCTCAAAAATACACTTTAAAAACTGACACCTGTCGGAAGGTGGTGATGGACGCCTTTAATCACAGTACTTGGGAGGCTGAGGCAAGTGGATCTGTGTGAATTGGATGCCAGTTTGGTCTACGGGGCGAGTTCCTGGACAGCCGGGGCTACACAGAGAATCCCTGTCTCCAAAAACCACCAAACAAACAAACAAACAAACAAACAAACAAACAAACAAACAAAACCCTGACACCTAAGGAATAAAGAAGTGGCTCCACTTGGAGATAACAAATCTTGAGCGAACCCTCTAAATCAGAACAGAGCGTGGACAGCTTCGGCCCACCTGCCGGCACATGCTGCGCTTCCCCTCTCAGCCTCTGGATGGCGCCCAGAGCCGGGTAAGCAGGGATCTGGACCAGGGGTCCTTGCGTCAGCTCCCGTCAAATCGTCACTTCTGGTCCCAGGCGGAAGTCTTCTCCTAGCCGACCGGGAAGTAGCTGAAGACCCGGCGATGGGAACTCTGGAGGTCTCGCTCCGGGGCGGACCCGAGGCCACCGTGCCCCCGCGGTAGAACGAGCCTGGGTGGCGGGCTCCGAGGTCCTGAGGTGAAGAGCGTCGGGGCCTGAAGTGAGACCTTAGAAAGAAGCCTAGAATCCCTGGCGGCCACTTCGGTGACCCCTTCCCCCGCCCGGGAGTCCAAACTGACTTAGCCGGGCTCTGCCCCGGAAGCGGGTCCTCTTAGTGTCATACCACTACTGGAGGGAACGGCACGGACCGGGATTTTCCTCGTCACCTCCACCTCCAAGGCAGCAGGTAGCCTCGAGTCCGAGGTTCAAAGGCGGCGATTCTTAACATCGTCTTTTCTCCGCTGTCGCAGGCATGGAGGGGTCTAAGGCGTCCAGCAGCACCATGCAGGTGAGCTTCGTGTGCCAGCGCTGTAGCCAGCCTCTGAAACTAGACACGAGCTTCAAGATCCTGGACCGGGTCACCATCCAGGAACTCACAGGTCAGCAGGGTCCGAGGGAAGAGGGTGGTCAAGAAGGTGGGAAATGGGCAACTTTAGAAACATTGTGGTGGCAGTCTGGCTTTTGGTTTCCTCATCAGGAATAGAGTTCTGACGTTGTCCCCAGAGTGGAGGAGTATCCACATATAACAGAATTTCTTGAGGACTTAACAGTGTACCAGATATCCAGTAACAGTCCCCGTGGAAACCAGGTTTGGTGGCTCACATCTATAATTGCAGCACTCAGGAGGCTGAAGCAGGAGCTGCCTCAAGTTCTAAGCCAGCCTGGGCTACAGAACGAGACCCTGTTTCCAAAAGAACAAGGGAAGAACAAGGGAAGTGCCATGTTGCACCCTCTTCCAAGTGAAAAATTGAGGTTTAGAGAGGCCAGTGAATGTACTTACCTGAGGTTCAGTTAAGTGTAGGAGAAGTGGGAGGTGCCTAGCGAGTTTAAACAAGTTCACGGGCCTGGCATTAGCATGTACACTTTGGCTTTCTTATTGTATTTCCCTAGCCCTTGATTTACTTTTATTCATTATTAGTATTAATTATGTATATGAGTGCTTTGCTTACGTATATGTCTGTCCGCCACATGAATGCCTGATACCCAAAGAGGCCAGAAGAGGGTGTCAGATCCCCTGAACTGGAGTGAACAGGTGGTTGTGAGCCACCCTGTGAGCACTGGGAATCGAACCCAGGTCCTTTGCAGGAGTGCTCTAAACTGCTGAATGATCTGCCCAGCTCTTATTTTTCTTCTTCTTTTTAAAAACATTTATTTTAATTTATTATTCTTGCTATTTGTTTAGACAGAGTCTCATGCTAGCCCTTGGCTTGCCTCAAACTCATGGATTATCCTGCCTCTGCCTTCAGAGTTCTGGAATTAAAGGTGCATGCCACCACACCTGGCTTGTTTTCACATTTTAAAAGGTTAATTGTTGTGTGTTGAAAGCACAAAAATGGTAAAGACAGGACCCATCCTTCGTCTCCCAAGTGTTAGAATAAAGGAGGGATGTGTGCTACCACGCTCAGCCTTACACATTTTTAAACTTATTTTCATGTTTTAAAAATGTGATGCATTTATAGGGTACTACTTGATGTTTGAATACACATATAACAGTGTTCAAATCAGAGTTGGCACGTTTGTCTCTCCCAACATTTTTTTGTTTCCTTGTGGTAGAAACATTTCTAGTCTTCCCTGCTGGCTTTTGGGACTTGTGCAGTGCACCATTGGAGCCCATGCTCCACACTGTACAGTAGAACAGCAGAACTTTCTTCTCCTGTCTAACCAGTCTGTTGAGTATAACCATCATTTTGCTCTCAGTTTAAATGAGATGTGCCACATATGAGTGAGACCATTCAGTGCTTGCTTTTCTGGGCCTGGATAATTTCACTTAATGTATATCCTTCAGTCTTTTTTTGTTGTTTTTTGGGTTTTTGGGTTTTTTTTTTTGTTTTTTTTTTTTTTTTTTTTTTTTTTTTGGTTTTTTCAAGACAGCGTTTCTCTGTGTAGCCCTGGCTGTCCTGAAACTCACTCTATAGACCAGGCTAGCCTCAAACTCAGAAATCCACCTGCCTCTGCCTCCCAAGTGCTGGGATTAAAGGTGTGCGCCACGACTGCCCGGCATGTCCTTCAGTCTTAAATGACAAAAGTTCATGCTTAAAAAAACCTGACTAGATTGTCACTGTGTGTGTATTAGCTGTGTCTTTGTTAGTGATGTTTGGTTTTGAGGCAGGGTCTTATTATATAATAGAGACCGGCTTTAAACACACGAGTGAACTTCCTCAGACTCGGAAGGGCTAGGATTATAGCCACGTACTACTGTACCTGGCTCTCCCCTGCCTTCCCCAGTGCCAGGGTTTGAGGTGAAGACCTCACTCAGGCTAGCCAAGCATTCTATCACTCAGCCACCTCTCCAACCCTACATCCTTGATACATAAGTACAGTCAGATTACAGCTTCCCAGAACATTTTTTTATTCTTTCCCAGTTATTCTAGGGAAAAGGGATGCTAACTTTTGTGATGAAAAAACTTAAAATAAAGGGCTGAGGAGAGGAGAGGGTCCACTGGTTAAGAACATTTAGTACTCTTCCAGAGGAACCGAGTTTAGCTTCCAGTGGGCACATCGGGTCATTCACAACTGCCTGTAACTCCAGTTCCAGGTAATCTGACGCCTTCTTCCTGTCCACATGCGGACAACCCACACCCAGAAATACCACATTTACACATCCTTTTTAAAAAAAAATAGTTCTAAAATTTTTTAAAAGGTTTTAAGTATAAAATGAATCCCTGCAGGCCCGTCCCCTAGTTTGAACAATTACCAACACGTGTTCAATCACGCCTGGTCTGGACCGTTCCTTGCTGTCTGCTCTGAAATACCTTGAAGTCATGGTACCCATTGTGCTTTTAGGATTTTAACATTCTAGTAACAAGAAGAGAGGGAAGAAAACAGATTTTTATTTATGTAAAGAATTTACAAGGGGGGATGGGGCAGGAGTGGTGGCACAAGTTGTTAATCCCAGCACTTAGGAAACAGACAAGTGTATCTCTGGGAGTTCAAGGCCCGTCTGATCTATCTATTGACTTCTAAGCTAGCCAGGGCTACACAGTGAGACCCTGGAGGTAGAGAGAGAGAGATAGATAGATAGATAGATAGATAGACAGACAGACAGACAGACAAGAATTGTGGTAGGGTTGGGGCTGGTAATGAGGTGATTTCTGATTCTTCCCCATTCTTTACTAAGCCTTCCTGCTTTGATGAGACTGTTTCTGACTCAGGATTTTCCTTGCCCTTAGCTCCATTACTTACCACAGCCCAGGCGAAACCAGGAGAGACCCAGGAGGAAGAGGCTAACTCAGGAGAGGTAAAAGAAGTGCCTTCTCCCCATCCTCCTCATAATACCTAAACGGGAGGCTTGATATGAAAACACCAGAATACAGACTGGATTTCTGCAGTGTTGATGCCTCCAGACTCTGGGAATTAGTAATAAAGAGTGGTTTTAAGAGATATTCTAGCCAGACACGGTGTTGCCCACCTGTAATCCTAGCCATAGGAGGCAGAGGCCCCGAAGATCACAGATTTGAGGCTAGCCTGGGCTACATGGTGTGCTCTAGACCAGCCTGAGATAAACATATGAAGAAGAAAACAAAAACAGGGCTAGGGTTGTGGTTCAGTTAGTGGAGTGTTTGCTTTTTGATCCCTAGCGTCATGTTAAACTGGGCGTGGAGGCAGGAGGATCAGAAGTTCAAGATCATCTGTACATATACAGCAGGTTTGATGTTAACCTACAATACATCAGACTCAACCTCTAAAGACAACCAGCAAACAGGAAGATACTAAGTTGAAGGCTGGGGTTGTAGCTCAGGGATAGTGCTTACCCAGCAGGTGCAAGCTCCTAGATTCAATCCCCAGCACCCCAGAAAAAGAAAGAAGAAAGTTGTTCACGGAGTCCACTGCAGATCATTGGAGGTACCAAAGTGTACCCCAAGGCACAGGATTGCTGAGTAAAGCATCAATTAGAAAGCTGGATGATAAGGCCATCAAGATGAGGCTCAGTGGGTGAGGGTGCTTGCCACACGTCCTGACCACACACCTATAAGTAGATGAATGTTTTGGAAATATGTTTAAAGATGTGATTATAGGCCAGCACAGTGGCTCATGCCTGGAATTCTAGGTACTTGGAAGGTTGAAGGCGGACAGATTGTTGTAAGTTTCTAGCCAGCCTGGGCTTAGAGTATAACAATCTGAGTTCAAACCCTGGAACCCACACAAGGGAAAGACAGTGGACTCTTACAAGTTGTCCTTTGCGCTTTGGCATGTGCATGCACCCACACATAAATAAATGACTAAGGTCAGAGATGACATGACCTATGTGTTCAGGTTACTCTGGGCATTGTTGGTTATATCTTTTATTCTCTAGAGTTACTGTCTCGCTTTATTCACAAACATCTTGTTTGGACAGTGGGTTGAATACTTAACCACAGATATGAAAGATTAGTAGTGTTAGAATGTCATTTTTAAATTCTAGTGCTGTCAGTGATGGAACGGGGGGTGCAGTTCAGAGTTAGAGCCCTTGCCTTACAAGGGCAAGGCCCTGGGTTCAGTCTCTCAGTTTGCACAGTGATGATGGTGATGATGATGGTAACAGAGATGTTTTCATTACCAAAGATAGATATTGTAACTTGTTTTTCTTTTGTGGGGAGCAGGTCATTGTTAAGTAGAAGTTACTGATATGGGAGAGGATCCCAGGGGACTCTAGTACAAAATAGAGAAGACTGGCCTCGTGCTATTCGGACAGTCTAGGGTGCAAGGCCAGACAAAACCTGCAAAGAAGCAAAAGAGGTAGGCAGCTGAAGCCAGTGATGTTACAAAATGTTGAACATAAAAGAAATATTCTAGAACTGTTGATAATAGACATGCAGTTCTAGACTGACAGGCCCACCCATTTCTTTAAAGAGCATTAAAGAAACATCCCCCCCCCAAAAAAAAAAAAAAAACGTAAGTGGTCTCTTCTGTGGTATGGCAAGTTTCACTGTGGTCTGTTCTGCCTTTTCCCTTGTCCCATGATTGATTTAGGGTGCTTGCTTCACTAACTGGTAAGTGTTGAGAAAATGCAAATTGACCCACAGATAAAGTCTGGTATCCTTAGGAAATGCTGTTCCCCATCAAAGAAAGCAATCATCAGATGGTTCTAGGGCATTGTCTGTGCTGTGAGTCCTTTCTTAGGTCATATGTACAAAGACTGTGTCTAGGTTTCCACCTTACTTTTTGAGACAGTCTCTAACTTGGACCTGACCCTGGAGCTTGCAGGTTAGGCTGGCTACTTAAGCTGGGAGGCTCATAAGGTCCTCCCAGTTCTGCCATGAAAGGTGCATGCCCTGATCACCTTTTGTTTTTTTGTTTAGTTTGTTTTTATTTTATGGAGAGTTTGTTGTTGTTTGTTTTGTTGTTGAGACAGGGCCTCTCTCTATAACCCTGGTTCTTGTGCTATGTTGACCAGACTGGTGTAAATAAAAATTTAAAAAAAAAATGGAGATCTACCTGTCTCTGCCTCCCAGAGTGCTGGGATCAAAGGCATGTCCCACCATGACCCATTTATTTGTTTGTTAAACCATGGGCATCTGAACTCGGGTCCTGTTCCTTGAATAGAAAGAATGTTATCTACTTAGCTATCTCTCAACCCAGAAAACTACCTGCTTCTTAAGTCGCTCTGGTTTATCAAGTCTTGTGGTTATCAGTCTAGGCTAAAGCCAAATTGTTCTCAGGCTTTTGGTGAAATTAGCCACTCTAAGATGCCAGAATTCTATCTAACACTCTCTTCTTTCTTTCTCAGGAGCCATTTATTGAAACTCGCCAGGATGGTGTCTCTCGAAGATTCATCCCCCCAGCCAGGTGCTTACTATTCCTCAGTCCCCTGTTTCTTGCCAAAGGAATTTTAATTAAACCTAGGAAATAGGACATGGGACCAGGTGATGAATTATCATCTAGCCTTTTGGCTCTTTTTAGAAAAGCCGCGTTCCCTTATACCTGACCCTTCACCTTTCAGCATTCATTTTTTTCTCTGTAGGCCTTTACATAGTGAGAAGGGTTAGTAATGCTGAAGAAGTGAGGACTGCTGAGGGAGTGACTGAGATGATTCTTGAGATGTTTTTTCAGTAGCACTTGTTAGATGGTTAGGTTCTTACTTCTCATTGATGTAGCAGGTAAAAGGTGCTGTCAAGGAGTATAATATTAGAAAATGGTCTTTCTTGATTGTCCTTCCTTTTTGCTGAAACATACATATCCATTTTTGATGCCCCCTCTCCCTCCTTAGTTCATCCGGGCTAACCTGGTGCTGAGACGTACCTCTGTGAAGACGAGCATGGTCTTCCTTTGGGAGAGAGGGACCCCTGGGAGGTCCACTTGGGCTAGGAGTGGGTATGCACCTTGACGCCCCTCAGCTGGTGCTTGAGAGTCTCTGCCACTGGTAGCACAGTAGGTGGAGGAGGCCTCTCTGCTCCCTCATGTGGCCCATGGGCGGGGGGCTGTCTGCAGGATGATGTCTACAGAAAGTGCTAATAGCTTCACTCTGATCGGGGAGGCATCTGATGGTGGCACCATGGAGAACCTCAGCCGAAGACTTAAGGCAAGTTGGTCTTATTTCACTCTCAAGAATTGTGTGTAGTTACAGGGGTGGCTCGGCAGGTAGCCCAGGAGAGGCCCCATCCTGACTGGCCCATGCTTCCAGGTCACTGGAGACCTTTTTGACATCATGTCGGGCCAGACAGATGTGGATCACCCACTGTGTGAGGAATGCACAGATACTCTCTTAGACCAGCTGGACACTCAGCTCAATGTCACTGAAAATGAATGTCAGAACTACAAGTGAGTACCTCCAGGGACTGGGCCTGGAGACTGTTTGGCCCTTAGGACTTATGAGCTCTGCCTCCCCTCAGGCATGTGGAACAACGGGTGTCCTCTAGTCAGTAGTGTGTCTGTGCCCTTGGCAGACGCTGTTTGGAGATCCTGGAGCAGATGAATGAGGGTGACAGTGAGCAGCTCCAAAGGGAGCTGAAGGAGCTGGCCTTAGAAGAGGAGAGGCTGATTCAGGAGCTGGAAGATGTGGAAAAAAACCGCAAGGTGGTGGCAGAAAACCTGGAGAAGGTCCAGGCTGAGGCAGAGAGACTGGACCAGGAGGAAGCTCAGTGAGTACTTTCCCTGCTCTTCTGCCTTTAGCATGGGGAGAGGGAGTGGGTTCCAGCTGAATGTGTCTGATTAGGTGGGCTGTCGGTCAGTACAATGTCTGCTCCAAATGTGGCTGGTTGTTTGTGGGTCTGTTTCTGGAAGCGTGATGGGAGGGCTATGGAGGAAGGCTTGCCATGAGAAGTGTAGCAAGGATATTAGTTGGGTGGAGTGATGACACCAGGGCTCTGAAAACACGCTTGCAGAAATTTTTTTTGTCATAGTTCACAAGAGTCCTTTCTTCTATATTTTAAAATTTGAGCATCTGGAATTTGAGACATTTTTATACTTTGTACTCAAAACATTCCTCTGAGAGAAATCCGTGCCACATGTAGAGAGGTGTGTAATTAGATGTCACTATGTCACTAAAGAAAATCCTTCCGGCCGGGCGGTGGGGGCAATGCATGCCTGTAATCCCAGCACTTGGGAGGCAGAGGCAGGCAGATTTCTGAATTCAAGGCCAGCCTGGTCTACAGAGTGAGTTCCAGGACAGCCAGGGCTATACAGAGAAACCCTGTCTCGAAAAAACAAAACAAAAAAACCAAAAACAACAACAAAAAAAAATCCTTCCGAAGATGAGGAGAGAGGAGCTGTGGCCTGCACGGTCAGCCTTTTCTGGTCCCCTTGACTGCCCACAGGTACCAGCGGGAATACAGTGAGTTTAAAAGGCAGCAGCTGGAGCTGGACGACGAGCTCAAAAGTGTGGAGAACCAGATGCGCTATGCCCAGGTGCAGCTGGACAAGCTCAAGAAAACCAATGTCTTCAATGCGACCTTCCATATCTGGTAATGAGGGCAGGGATATGTAGTGTGGGGGCACATCTGCCAAGCACTTCATATCTGGACCTGAGCTGTTAGCAACACCCCAGGGTGGCCACCTCCACATAGAAGAGGCACTGTAGGTCCCCTTCACCTATGCCAGGTTTACGACAGGTTCCTGCCATTCTTCTTAATAGGATAGGTGTAATGTGGGCTGTGTGTGTGCATGTGTGCATGAGCGTGTGCATGCACACACAAGTAGGATTCTAGAGTTTAGTGTTTGTATCTTCCCACCAAATCCTGGTGCCTGAGGCTGCGGTTAAATTATTTTATTAGCCAGGCCAAATTGTCCTGAATCCCTCTCCTTTTCTTCCAGTCCATATACCTAAGCTCCCCTTGGCATTTGGAACGAATGCCCCAAACCTCCCAAGGCATCCATCATCTTTGCCACCTGCTTCAGTGCCAAAGTGGAAGTCACTGAGTTCTCTCCTGCTCCTCCCCTGACAAACATACAAACAAACAAACATCAAAGTCCCCAAGCCCCACTGAGTCTGCCTCCCGCTCCTCTTTTAGACTCATGTGCGTGAGTGTTTGCCTTCATGTATGAATGTGCACCAACACATAACTACTGGATCTCCTAGAACTGTGGTTATGGATGGTTGTGAGCAACCATGTGCTAAAAAATTGAACAAATCCTTTGCAAGAACAACAAGCACTCTTAATCACGGCTGAGCCATCTCTAGCACCTTTCTACTTGTCTTAAATCTGTCTACTTCTGCCAGGCAAGTGCTGTATGCCTTTAATCCCAGCACCTGGGAGGCAGATCTGAGTTTCAGGCCAGCCTGGTCTGCACAGTGAGTTCCAGATCACCCAAAGCTGTTATACTTCTTAGGAATCCTGTTTCAAAAAGAAACCCACAAAAAAACAACAACAAAACAAAACTCCATCTGCTTCCCCGATCTCCAGAGTGCTATTCTTTTTCAGTTTAGATTCCCAGCAGCACACCTCACAAATGCAAGTGAACTCATGTCACCTCCCTGTGTGAAATGCTTCAATCATTCCCTCTGCCTGGGATCAACCCCAAATGCCTTAAGAATGGTAACTCTCCAGTTTCATATCCGGCCACTTGCCCCTTACACTCCATTTCCGTCACAATAAGGTCCTTTCAGTTCTTCCATCCACCACTCCCTTGCTCCTGTTTCTGTGCACACGATGTTCTCTGCCAGGAACAACTCCTCCTCTGTGGACATCTGCTTCACCTCTCAGACACATCAGACTTCTGGGGAGAATTTTCCATGCATCTCCCCAAACTGGGAAAGAACTCTCCCCTGTTCTCACCCTGGACCTCTCATTATCATACTGTAACACACCTGCCTGTTATGTATGCATCCCTTCTAGATCATAAATAACTGGCAGACAGACTCTGGACTGTTTTCTTGACCCTGTTTCTGGTGGTTAGCACAGTGCCTTCCACACAACAACACTCAATAGTTACTAATTCAATAATAAATACACCAATGAGCCTGGGGTCAATAGCTCAGCACCAGGCTGGAGAGATGGCTCAGCTTTTAGATCACCAGCTTCTCTTCCAGAGGACCCAAAGTTGATTCCCAAACCCACACTGCAGCTCACACCTTTTTTTCTTTTCTTTCCTTTTCTTTTTTTTTTTTTAGATTTATTTTTTATTTATATGAGTACACTGCAGCTGTCTTCGGACACACATTAGAAGAGGGCATCAGATCCTATTACAGATGGTTGTGAGCCACCATGTGATTGCTGGGAATTGAACTCAGGACCTCTGGCAGAGCAGTCAGTGCTCTTTACTGCTGAGCTATCTCACCAGCCCCTAGCTCACAACTTTCTGTTACTGCAATCTCAAGGGGTCTGACTCCATCTGGCCTCTGGGCACGAGGCATGCATGTAGTGTACATGCATGAGGGCAAACACTCACGCACATGAGTCTGAAAGAGAGGAGCGGGAGGCAGACTCAGTGGGGCTTGGGGACTTTGATGTTTGTTTGTTTGTCAGGGGAGGAGCAGGAGAGAACTCAGTGACTCTCAGGCTTCCACTTTGGCACTGAAGCAGGTGGCAAAGATGATGCCTTGGGAGGTTTGGGGCATTCGTTCCAAATGCCAAGGGGAGCTTAGGTATATGGACTAGAAGAAAAGGAGAGGGATTCAGGGTAGGCATGGGTGAAAGTGGGAAATCTCAAGTTTTATGTTTTTCTCCTCTGACCTTTTCTGCCTTTTTCTCCGTAGGCACAGTGGACAATTTGGCACAATCAATAATTTCAGACTGGGTCGCCTGCCCAGTGTTCCTGTGGAATGGAATGAGATCAATGCTGCCTGGGGCCAAACAGTGTTGCTGCTCCATGCTTTGGCTAATAAGATGGGTCTGAAATTTCAGAGGTGAGCAAGTGCAGCTCTTCCATAGCACCCTGAGTGAGCTATGTCTGACTTAATCCGTCTATACAGCTGGGGCTGCTCTACTGTGGCCTTGCTGCCAGTAGACAGACTTTCCTGTGGGTGAAGGGCCTCTGGTTTCCCTTCATCACAGGCCTCTTGCATGTGAAACCGTGCAGCAGTCATCAACTGTATGACTAGCAGTGGTCTCCAACAGTCTCTAGAACCTAATTTTTCCCTAAAAAAGTTTCAGGTTTTGTTCTTAAAACTCTACTCTCCAACTTTTTGATATTGTGGTCTATGAATGTGTTGAGCCTCATTCAAAGCTATCCTGGGACAAAGGCGCATCCTACAGGCCAAAAGTTATATTCACCTTCTAAACCAAAAATACCAGGCATGGTGTCAAATAACTGTAATCCTAGTGTTGGAGAAGCTAAGGCAGGAGGATCAAAAGTTCAACGTCAGCTGGCCTACATAGGGAGACTGTCATTTGAAAAATAAAGCAAAAGTAAGCTACAACATACATTAATTGATGAACCCCCACCCCCTGCTGTTGGATAATAGATGGAATCATTTAAGACCTTGAACACGGACTCTATAGGAGTTGGGAGCAAATAGTAAAAGTCTTTGGGTAAGATGTATATGTAGACTGAAAATTACCAGGTAGTAGCCGAGCGGTGGTTGCTCACATCTTTATACCAACACTTGGGAGGCAGAGGCAGGTGGATCTCTGAGTTCAAGGCCAGCCTGGTCTACAGGACAAGTTCCAGGACAGCCAGGGCTACACAGAGAAACCTTGTCTTAAAAAAGAAAAGTTACTGGGTTGCAACTTTGCAATGATAGCTGTAAGAAGAATCTTGTATCCATCTCTGCATCCCCACTTTAGGTACCGACTTGTTCCCTACGGAAATCATTCGTATCTGGAATCTCTGACAGACAAATCTAAGGTATCCTGGGAGGTCTTAATTGCGGTGGCTTAGAGAGTTCATGCTTATCCTAACAAAATGGGTTCACTGGTGCCTAGGGATGAGGCTTAGCGATAGAGTACTTGCCTAAAGTACAAAGGGCCCTGTGTCTTTAAAAAGGCATAATTTTTATATCATCTGACATTTTTCATTGTCTTTCTCAGACTATCACATAAGGAGCCAACATCTTGTTCAGACTTAGCTCTTTGGGGGTTACAGAGAAAAATTCGTCTTTTATACCCTGTTGAAAGAGAGTCTTGTCAGATCAGAGGAAATCGGGAACTCGAGGGTGGGGAATATACAGAAGTTCAGTACATTTCCATTGATCCAGAAACTGCCAAGAGCTGGTGTTTGCCTGTTGCTTTTGGAGTTGTTGAGGGCTATCGAAGTCATTGGTCAGCTGTAATACATGTTCTGGTGGGTACAGACAAAGCTTGGGTGCTTGGAGGCCAGGGGACGACTGGGGACATGCCCACAGCCAGTTCTTTCTTCTTGGGCAGGAATTGCCGTTATACTGTTCTGGAGGTTTGCGGTTTTTCTGGGACAACAAGTTTGACCATGCAATGGTAGCTTTTCTGGACTGTGTGCAGCAGTTCAAAGAAGAGGTGGAAAAAGGAGAGACTCGATTTTGTCTTCCATACAGGTAAGTGTTCGCCCTGTATCCCCTGAGGGCTCAGTAAACTTGTAGCAGGGACTAGTTGAATTAAAGGGCCAGTGAATGAAAACAGACAGTAAAAATGGCAAAAAAGAAGAGTTGGCAATTACATGACATTGATGGGCAGGGACTGAGGTGGTATTGCAAGCAGGACAGTGTGACCCCTGGTCCCAAGTTTTAAGTGCTGATGGGGATTTCCTTGGCTTGAGTTTACAGTCTCATTTCAGAAAGGCTTTCCTGCAGCCTTTGGAAATAGACAAGAATGCTTCTCTCAGACAGTGTAGCGACCCAGCATAGAGACTAACTAGTTCAGGAGCCTAAGTTCAGAAGCCAAGTGAAATGCGGCACACCTATAACCCCAGCACTCTGGGCTGAGGCAGAGAAATTGTGGGACTTTAAATAGCATCTGTTTTATAGTGAGGAAAGAGGGGAAGGAAAGTTGAATTTTCTCACACACAAATACAGATTTTCTTCTGTCTCACTCTCTGCTCCTTGAGTTTGGGGATGCCTAGGCAGATAGTGAAGAGTACTGTAACCTTCACTCCCTCCTGTGTGGGTGTGTCCTCTCCTGTCCTGTACTCTGCCATGACAATGAGGCTCTTGTGTCAGCTTTTGATTTTAGGCTTTCAAGCAAATCCAAAATACACTAGTGGTAATGCTTTGCCCGGCGTTATTTATTAGATAAATGACGTGAATGGTCTCATGATAAAGTCCTTGCCCATTTGCCTGAACTGACTTAGGTTGGCTCTGTTACTAATGAGCTCTGCTGTGTCCACCTGCAGGATGGACGTGGAGAAAGGCAAGATTGAAGACACTGGAGGCAGTGGTGGCTCCTATTCCATCAAAACCCAGTTCAACTCCGAGGAGCAGTGGACAAAAGCCCTCAAGTTCATGCTCACCAATCTCAAGTGGGGTCTCGCTTGGGTGTCCTCACAGTTTTATAACAAGTGACTTGTTCCTTATGGGATACCCTTGCCTTTAAGGTTTTACACTTTGTTTGGTTTGGAAAGATGCTTTAAATTAAATTTGGGTAATATTAAACCACATGTTTACAATACCAAAATCCACAAAAGCTACTTTATTTTCGAATATGACAGAGAGTTTCCAGAGTACAACACACCATGTATAGCAAAGAACCCTGCCAGAGTTTTGACTCAACCCCATGCCGTCCTTTCCCTCTTTCCTGAAACAACTAATTTAAATTTGCTTTGTTTTCTTTTTTAAGTTGAATTGACATTAATGTGTTTTCACTGGATTTTATCTCTCTCAGCTTCCTGCACTTACAATATGAAACAGAAGTTTTGAGATGAGATGCTTGTGGCAGGCACAGTTGGGTAATGTGGGGAAAGGACACCAGGTCAGAAGTTACCAGTTTAACTCTGTCCTCGATTCTAGTACTAGATGCCTACTGTGCTATCTAGTGGGATTACAGAATGCTGTTTGATACTGTTTGAGACGTGGAGAGATTTAATTATTTGTAATAAAGGATTTGCTATGGTCTGTTAATTACCAAGTGGTGTGCCAGTATGTTTTTTCTTAAAATCGAGTATTTTGTGTTCTGGAAGAACTGAGTTTCAGTCAGTTCGGTAGAAATTCTGTTAAAACATGTCTTAGTTTAATTAAAAAGAAAAACAAAACCAGGATGATGATGGCATTTAGACCCAGCACTCAGGAGGCAGAGGCAAGTGAACCTCTGAATTCCAGCCCAGTCTGGTGTGTATAGTGAGTTGTAAGACAGCTAGGGCTGAATAGTGAGACCCTGTCTCAAGAAACAGAACAAAACAAAACAAACAACCAGTTGTAGCAGGAGCAAGGGAAGAAAGGCTACTTCAGAGAGACTCAGTTAAGGTCATCGAAAAGTGTTTTAAAGTCCTCTATCTCTATCTGATATTACCTCTTAGATTAAATTAGGAAAAATTGAAAGTCTTCTCAAACAAAAATGAACCAATTTCACAATCTAACTCCGTCCAATTCTTTGATGTTTTTTAGCCTGCCATGACACAACAGATATGTTTGTCTCCCATCACTATCTCTGATGTGGAAAAAAATAACATGCTTGAAATTGGAATATAAAACACTGTTCAAAGGAAACTTGGAATTTTTGTACCCTGAGTTTGAAAGTAAACAAGGAAAGGGGGTCCAGTGACAGAAGGCGGTGTAGGTCAGCCAGCCTCACGTGTTAGAGGAAGCAGCAGGCCTCAGCGCCCTGCCTGCCTTGTGGGGAACAGGCTGCTGTTGCCCAGGAGTGTTTGCTCCCACGCTGTGAGTCAGGATTGCATAAGAGAACTCAGCAATGCTTTCCGAGGCAATGCCAGTGATACTCTGCAGATGCCCTATAACCTTCAGAAAGACACGTCTTCTTACTAAATACTCCCAACCTATTGTAGTGCACAAACACTATCGTGCACACACACTTACACACACAAACATAAATACTTGCTTGGGATGTTCTCTCAAGCCTCACAAGCTTTTCATTTTTCTGAATGCAGAGGGAAAATTCAATCCAGATTCCTATGTTGACTGCCAAGTGTTATTTCCCTGATAGCGTTACCAGGTACTCTTTCTGCTAGTTACTTGTTTCCCCCATAAAGGACAGAACAGTGGGTCATAACTATAAATGGAAATGGAACATGGGCCTCTATTTCCAGATTTCATAAAACGGAAACATTTGCATCCTACTCTGGTTTTCCAACCCTCCCCCCTTGATTGGTCATCCAGTCCCTGGGTCCTGGCACCTCTCTAACGCACACTGTCTCCGTGTTCCTTTAACTGATGGGAGAATGCTTTCTATTAAATTCTGAGCGTGCTGATCCTGCTCAGTGGTGCATACCTGGCTCCAGCATTCATGGTTTTGGATGAAGGCACTCGCTGCAATGATTCCAACTGCCAACAGCATAAAGTCTTCCTTCACAGAGATAAACTTTTCCCTGAATAATTAAAACCATATTAATTTTGGAACAAGTATGAAATGTGGTCCTTAATTCTAGGTTCGTAGAACTTCAACTATGAATTGTTCATGTTAATCATGTACTTTTTAAACACAGGAGAAAAAAAGGGTCGGGTAATAGCTGATCTGCTCTCCAATGTCCCCCCAGCTTAGCTGGGATTAAACATGGACCTTGTGTCTTGAGTGGCTGATAGGCCTTTTGTTGTTCCATCTGTCTTCCTAACAAATGTAACTGTGAGGCTTTGGCCAGTCTGACTTTACAGTAATCAAATACTTTTGACCAACTTGCAGCCATGTGACAGGCTTTTCCCCCACTCAGGTGACTATAAAAGCAAGGTAGCACTCTCAATTTGTAAGTAGTTACAAAAGAATTAGAAAAGAATGTTAAATATTTGAAGCAATTTACATTTAGTAGTAAAAACCTTTAGAGTTTCCTGGGCTAACTCATCTGCATCTGGACCACAAAATGGAAGTTAATAAAAACCAATTAACCTGTGTGGGTTTTCAGTGCTGGGTGCTGGACTTACTAGACAAGTATTCTACCACTGAGCTCCAAACCCAAATTCCTATTCATGTGATCAGTTCCCTACTGTGCATCCCCAGAAGAAGCCTACCCAAGAACAGTTTCTTACCCCTGCAGCTGACTGGGTGTAGAATTCTCAATTGACGCTCTCAATAGGCTCTCATAGATGGGTTCATGCAGAAGATAGACCAGGTCAAGGAGGGTCAGACAAGTTGCATGTAGTTGTGTGGCAGGGACCAAACAGCCATTGTACCCTACATAGAGTATGTACATGGAAAGGAACAGAGTCTTGTTCTCTGATCATAATCTTAGGACATAAAGCTGTTTAGTTGCTAATGTTCTTCCTGATTGTTATGCTCGACAATGAAAAATCGGTTAGCAGAAGGTCAGGGCTTTTTTTGTTTTTGTTTTGTTGTTGTTGAGGCAGGATCTTACCTTGTAGCCCTTGCTGACCTGGAACTTTGTGTAGACCAGGCTAGCCTCAAACTTAGAGATCCACATGCCTCTGCCTCCCAACTGTTGGGATTAAAGGCATGTGTCTGGCCAGAAGGTTAATTTTAAAGGATAGATCTCCATCTGAAATACATACATACAATTACAGTACCATTGCTTTGTCTTTTGCTTCTCCATAAACCCTTGGATCCTGCAATAAGAAAATGCCTAATGGCCGGGCGGTGGTGGCGCACGCCTTTAATCCCAGCACTTGGGAGGCAGAGGCAGGCGGATTTCTGAGTTTGAGAGTTCGAGGCTAGCCTGGTCTACAGAGTGAGTTCCAGGACAGCCAGGGCTACTCGGAGAAACCCTGTCTCGAAAAACCAAAAAAAAAAAAAAAAAAAAAGAAAAGAAAATGCCTAATGATTGGCATTAGCACACCTTTAATCCCAGCACTTGGGAGGCCAGCCTGGTCTACAACTTGAGTTCCAAAATAGCCAGGGCTGTTACACAGAAGAAAAAAGAGTGCCTAATGAATCCAAATAGAAAGCAGGTGCTAGACCTCTGAGCTACCTCCCCTGACTAGTGCTGGAGGGACATTGTCAGTCATCCAGAAACACAGGCTTCCTTCCTGCTGCTCCTCATTGGTAGGTTGTATCTCCTGTTCCCAAATCCCTGGGCACATTTGGTTTTTTGACTGCTTTGGAAGTCTCCAACCCACATCTGACACGTTTAATAAAGTACCTAGAACTTCAAGGAGCATCTCCACATATGCCAGCGGAGTGGGCAGATTTATTTGGAAGTTCAGGGACTTCAAAATATCAAGTTCTGATTCCAGCAGTTCTTCTTTGGTGTATACATAACCAAGAGCCTGGAGGAAATTCAGGACTGTAATGTTGCTGACAATCTGAGCAAGAAGAAAGCAAAGGCAGAGGAGAGCCGTCAGGATGCAGGTCACATGCCCTTGCAGTGAAGCCCTGCAAGCCCACTACGTTTTGCAAGCAGGCTTACTTGCAGGTAAGCCCAAATTCTCCCTTCAAGTCATAGCACACACTGGATTCCCTTCCCTTCTGTCTGGTCATTCTTCCCTGCCCTCCGTAATTTTGTTCTGATTTTCTTTGTAGCCACCAGATACCACCTACCAGTTCCAGTAATTCATTTTCTTTAAATAAACTTCCTTGACTTAGCAAGGCTGATGAGATCCACTCTTAGCCCTCGATTTACACTATTTTTTATTTTAATGACTGTCCAGCCTGTCTACACCTATGCCTTTTCCCACTTGTAAGAGGTCCCTGGAGAGTAGAGACAATGTTTCTTACTGTGGTGGCCACGCCATGGTATCTACTGAAACTCTGGGCCATAGAAGAGACTCAATAACTATTTGCTGAATGAATGATTTTACTGTACTGGACAGTGATGTGGAAACATTTTATCCTTTCTCGGTGTAACCACGGGCCTTTAATGCTGATAGGCATGTTGGTAGTTCAGGTACCTTATGTAAACTGTCCTTAAGTCCAAGGGGAGGAAAGGTGACCTGCATGAATGATGGCACCCGTCCAGCAATTATACTTTGGGAACAGAACTTCGGGCTATTTAATAACTGCCTCTGTGTGAGTGTGTGTGTATTCAGAAGGCACGCTTAGGAAGCATAATTACACTCTGGAATTTCCACATGAGTAGTGTTGCCTAGCTTAGCAGTGGGTTTCTCACAGGCACCTTCAATGAGCTGTGCTCTCGCTGACACTCGGGTCCCCACGAGAAACCCCGCTCCTTACTTTGTAGTGGAAAGACAGTTTGCTGGCCAGCTGAACACACGACACCAAACGGAGGATGAACTTGTCGCAAAGCTGCTCTTTCAGAGCCCTCCAGTTTTGCAACCCAGTCTCATTACTTCTCAGCTGGAGTGTGGCTTGCCAACAGATGTTCTCTGCCTGCTTCACCATGAACCTGTAAGGGGGAAATAAAAAAAAGAGAGTAACTCACAGTGACACCGACTACAGGGACTTTGTGTGGTAGACATGCTATATCTTATCCTGCTGGGTATCAAATACTGGCGAGGAGAACTACATTTGCAAGTAAAAAGGAGGGTGCAAGCCCAGCTAGCCTCTACATAAAGGGGTGAGCAGTGCTGGGTGATGATCTCGGGATGCCAGCCATTCTGAGGGGCACCAGCACAAAGGCCTCATGCAAGAGCTTTACCTTTCTAGGATTTCTACAGCCTGGTAGCTCACCGATTTCTCCAGACACCATTGTTCAGACAGGAGAAAAACAAACTCTGCCAAGACAGGAAAGAAGAGCTTAATTCACAAGATGCAACTCAAGCCACTCTGTGAACTCTTGGCATGGTGTAAAAGCCATGATGGAGCTGAGAGCGGAGGGTCAAGAAGTGAGAAAGATGAGCCTGGGACAAGCAGACCCGAGCTGAGTTGCCTTTGCTGCCAATAGGCAGATCAGAGGCATGGAAAGAAGGCTGCCTCTGTGCCAAAGCAGGATCACCAAGCCCCTCAGTGACCCTTGAGCCTTCCTTTGAGTGGCGGCTGACAAAAGGTTTGGTCAGTTACACACAAACATATACCAGCTGGCCTAGTTGGTCTCTACCTCCCCCTGGGAACCCCTAGCTCCATGAGGATTCTTGGATGGATAAAAACCCTAATCCCTATATTCTGTTTTCAGTGGAATGTTGGCAGGAACAGAAAGGTCCCTCCGGGCGTCCATAGTCTTTATGACACTGTTTGTTTAGTAACCTCCCTCTGCAGAACTCCCATTGCTTTACAAACAATTCACCTTGCAGCTGGTCACCAGCTCTCCACCACCAGTCTGTTGGGTAAATCTCTAGTGTTACTGTGGACTGACTTGTTTTGAAGAAACACCCCCTAACTCAAAGAACACAGCCCAGTTTAGAGGGAAGGAATCCTTAGGAGGTGGGGAGTGTAAGATACCTTGGCAAGAGTTTATCCCACTTCTGTTTCCTTTTGAAAGAATAGCCCTAGATAACATTTTATTTAGCTTGCAGTATCATTAGAGGGTGGAGACGACGGTAAATGTCAGCTCTCAGTAAAAAAATCTGAAGACCTAAGAACCTTTATCACTGATCAGCAAAGAATTACAGAGTGAGGATCCTTTACCCCAGCCTGTGTGCACATAATCAAATTGTCATATGTCTTCTGAGAAAAAAAATTGGACTTTCTTAGAAGAGAAACAAATTATTGGACATGCCTATAATTGACAATGCCTATGATTTCAGCAGGTGGAGAGGCAGGAGGGTCAGGAGTTCAAGGACATCTTCACATGGAAACTGAAGGTCAGCTTGAGCTACAGGAGACCCAGTCTAAAAAAAAAAAAAAAGTCTACAAAAAAACTAAAATCAAGCTACACAAGACAGTTTAGCAATACACTTAACACAAATTACAAATAGCTTTATACACAAAGCCTTCTTACAAAGACCACAGCCTTATGCCGGGCGGTGGTGGCGCACGCCTTTAGTCCCAGCACTTGGGAGGCAGAGGCAGGTGGATTTCTGAGTTGGAGGCCAGCCTGGTCTACAGAGTGAGTTCCAGGATAGCCAGGGCTACACAGAGAAACCCTGTCTCTAAAAACAAACAAAAAAAAACCCAAAACAAACAAACAAAAAAACAAAAAAGAAACTCCTGACCAAGGTCTCTTCAAAACTCTCTTGCTGCCTTCAAAAATGTCTCCCCAACTACTGTTTGTTGGTGGGGTTTTGTTGGCAATGAGGTTTTGTTTATTATTTTACATTTTAAAAATTGTGTATGTGTGTGTTTGAGTGCAGCGCTTTTGTTGGAGCCCCTGAAGCTGGAGTTAAGAGGCAGTTGTGAGCTGCCTCCTGTCGGCGCTGGGAACTGAATTTGGGTCCCCTGGGAGAACAGCACAAACCCTCAACTACTGAGCCTTCTCTCCAGGCTGTGTGTTCGTGTGTGTGTGTGTGTGTGTGTGTGTGTGAGAGAGAGAGAGAGAGAGAGAGAG
>NW_021604790.1:1292322-1342268 GCF_004785775.1 Grammomys surdaster | reverse complement strand
GAGAGAGGAGAGAATACATTCTTGCAAAGAGCACACATTGGGTCCCCTGGAACTAGACTTACATGTATGTGGCTGTGAGCCTGCCCGTGTGGACGCTGAAAACTAAACCTGGGTCATCTGAAAAAGCAGCAAGTGGGTTTAAGTGCCGAGCCATCTCTCCAGTCCTGGGATTACTGCATGAGCCACCACATGCTGCTCATTGTATTGACTCTTCCTTGTTCCAAGTCCCTGAGCACAAAATGTTTCCCAAGGAACTGTCAATGATCTACTTCGCTTCTCTCCCTTCTAGAAGTATCATGGGACTAATTTAAAAACCTTTATTTCTGGTTCTGACCCTTTAAAACAGTCTGTTATTAACCTTCTTCTGAATGTTCTTCAAAGATCTTAGATTCAATAGATCCAAGTCAAAACAACAGCCCCCCAAACAAACATCACGTTTCCTTATTTTTGCATTGTGTGTATGTTGCTCCGAATGGCACCACTAGGCTGCCAGTCTCTGAGGCTCAGTCCTTTGACAGTCATCTTTCCCGTCTTCATCTCTTAAATGAAAAACTTCAGTTTCTAGATTTTGCCTCTGAGCTGTTTTAAACCCACTCTTGCCATCGTCTGTTATCTGACTACACACAGGCTCCCCAGTTCCACCTCCTCTACTCAACTCCATCCTTTACACCACACGCTAAATAATCTTTACCAGAGGGAAAATTACAGCCACACTGCTTCCTCATTTAAATGTCAGCGTCTTCTTCACTCTGCAGAGATGGCTTAGCAGTTAAGAGCACTGGCTGCTCCTCCAGAAGATCTGGATTCAATTCCCAGCATCCACATCAGAAGACTAACAACTGCCTATAATTCCAGTTTTGGGAGATCTGACACTATCTTCTGGTTGCTCCTAGCACCAACCACACGTGGTACATAGACATATATTCAGGCAAAATACACATATACATCCAAAATAGTTAAATAAAAAATAATAAACTTTAGTATCTTCTTATTTTCCTGCTAAACCAAGTACAAAGTCTCCCCCCTCCCCAACAGACATCCAAACTTCTGCTTGGAATGTCTCCAAACTACTTTCCTGGTCTTAATTTCTATGGTTTTTCCATATGCTCTGGCCAACCTGGGCTACAACTGTACCCTCCACTCTCTTCCTCCTTCCTGCCTTCCAAAGCTTTATTCATGATATCATTCAATCCCTGGACCTCATCTTACCACTCCTTTAAATTCTCATAATAGTTTGTATTCTCTGTGTCTATTACTCTCATACCATATTTGTAACTACCTGTCCATATGTTAACTATTCCCACCCAAAGGCTACAAGGTCTGAAAGCAATGGCTAGATGGCAGTTCCCTCTTGCTATACCAGGCAAGGGAAATGATAAGCACTCTAAACACGTTTACAGAAAGAAGAGTAAGGAGGTTGGAGAGATGGCTCAAGCAGTTAGGAGCACTGGCTGCTCTTCCAGAGGACCAAGGTTCAATTCCCAGCACCCACATGGCAGCTCACAGCTGTCTATAATCCCAGTTCCAGGTGACTGGATACCCTCACACAGACATACATGCTAGCAAAACACCAATAAACATAAGAGGGCACAATTCTCCCCATGATGCCATGGGCTTCTAATCCCAGCATTTGGGAGCCACAAGCAACCGTATCTCTGAGTTCCAGGCCAGTCTAGGCTACAGAGTGTTCCAGGCCAGGGCTCCACAGTGAGACTTTGTAAAAAAAAAAAAAAAAAAAAAAAAAAAGGCAGGAGTGGAGGCAGGGAAGATGGGGAAAGAAATCAAGAGTCAGAATGCTGGTAAGCCTCGTTCATCGCTTATAAGGCCCACGACCTAGCATAACAAGAGTACTAACAAAATGAGTGAAAAACAAAGGTCGTGGCTCTCATGACTCCCGTAAACCCAACACCCCACTCTGTATCCACACCCACGATCCGGGTCTCCCTGAAGCTCCCCGTCCGTCCCGCAGCCTCCTTCACGGCTTGCTCATTCTGCTGGGCCAAGTGAAGCAGAGCGTTTTCGATGGTCTCTGTGCCAACCACTCCAAACTGAAAGTCACTGCAGTTAACCAGTCTTGGCCTCAAGGGTCCTTCCATATTCAGAAGTCTTTCGGAGCACTTGTACAGTTCACGGGATCCATAAACTAGCTTCCTTAGCTTATTTCCAGAATCTTCTGCCACACCTTGGATTCTTCCTTCCCTTTCTATATGTCTGTCCTCGCCTCGAATCTGAGGAAAACGTAATGCCCACCAGTGCCTCGAACTGTCAACAGCTTTTCGCGCCCCAACTGCCACGGAGAGCTCAGCCAATCAGAAAACAGGGCCCTTCTCACCTTTCCTGTCCCTCCTCTAGGGCGGAGAGACCCTGCCTCTACCCAGAAAACTCCACGTGGACTACAACTCCCAGAATCCCTTGTGTAAGTCTAAGACTACAATTCCCGGCGAGTTCCGGGATCGACGGCTTAGGGCGGAGCAGCAACATGGCGGCCCCTGGAGCAGGTGACCCTCTGGATGCTAAGAATGGAAATGCTCCGTTCGCTCAGCGCATCGACCCGTCGCGGGAGAAATTGACCCCTGCGCAGTTGCAGTTTATGCGGCAAGTGCAACTTGCCCAATGGCAGAAAACACTGCCACAGCGGCGGACCCGGAACGTCGTGACCGGCTTGGGCATCGGAGCCCTGGTGTTAGCTATTTGTATCCGTTCTGGCAGTACCGCATATGGGGTTAGGGAAAAGGGAACAAGACCTGTAGCTTTTAGTGTGCGGGCAAAATGGGGTTCATACCTAATCTTACTATATCTACCCTGCGCTTAGTAGCTTAGTAATAAGTTGATTAAGGGTTCAAAGAGAGCAAAAGGGTGGCACTCCAAAATCATTAATTTGGGAAAATAACAGGGGTGGTAGAAGCAAGGAATGCCCATATGCTTTGTGGTTTCCTGAACCCACCCCGCCAGATGGTTACACCTTCTACTCAGTGGCCCAGGAGCGTTTCCTTGATGAGCTGGAAGATGAAGCCAAAGCTGCCCGAGCCCGCGCTCTTGAGAGAGAGAGAGCGTCAGGACCCTAACTATACGGACCATCTTCAAACTGCTGGAGCCCCTGTACTTGTTGAATGATGCCTGCTGGTCTCACAGCATCGCTTGCATACTAACTTCGGACTATGCTTGAGCCCAAGAAGCCAGAGACTGTGCATTTGGCCACTGCTAAGTGGGGGCGGGGGGATCACTCACTTCACATGCAGTTTGTACAGTTACTCAGCCCTTTTTATTTCCTTGTTTGGGAGGTATGCGACCTTGCCTTTCCACAAACTTTGTGGTTTACCCCTTCACCTGCCAGGGGCCCAACTGTTAAGGGGGAGGGTGCGGCCTAACTGCAGAGTTGGAACCTAAAGTGGGAAAGATAGGGTCAAGTTAAGAGTAATAAAATGAGTCATCTCTCCCGAAGCCAAGCTAGTGTGTGGGGGCTGAGAGACACATGGCACTTCACGCTGGAAAGCTCCCTGGCATTAGCTGCAGTGGTGGCATTGCCCCAGGGAGCTGTAAATGTTTAACTAGAATTACTTTTTCCGTGAGATCTTTCCACCTGATTTAAGGGAGAGATTACTGGACTGTTTGAGACTGAACCAGGTCTTAGTGGGGAAGAAGGTCACTCACTCTTCTGCTCTCTGCCTTCAAGAACAGACTCTTAATGTCACAGCCTTTTTCAGTCTCTAGATTGGTAGGTAAAGGATGGGCAACAAGAAACTTCATTCTTTGAACGTTTACTGGTAACTGCCTACACAGGCCTAGGGCAGGGTCTGGAGGGGATCATAGCTTGTCCATTGGACCATTGGTCATGGAGTTTCCTCATGACCTGGTGGCAAAAAGCCAGAAAGCTGGGCCGCTTCCATCCTGCCTCCCATTGTGAGAGGAGAATGGCTTCCAGTTCCTCAGCCTCTTGCTCGCCTCACAAGTCTTTGCCCCACCCCGACCCCCACCATCCCTATGGCATGGCAGATACAGACCCACAGTCTTTCTCCTCAATATTTTTATTGGTTGCTGTTAACTTTGGTGACATGAGCACAGGCCCTGCATTCTCCCAGCTGGAAGCTGGCCTACAAGCATCTGGACTTGGATGGCTTAGTGGTCAGCCCTTGCCTGGGGAGGAGCAGAAGATGCAGGTGGGGTAGGCTATAGAAATGAGATTTCCACACAGCAAAGAGAACCCGCACGTTTTGGCTCTTCAGGATAACACAACGCACTCTCCATGCCCACAGGCCTTCTACCCCCTCAGTGCTGGGGTGTTCTTTGCTGAGTTGAGTTGGTCACAAAAACACCAGATTCTGAGAGGCCACGGGCCATGGTGGGGCCCTGGTGTTGGGGAAGACATAGGACTTCTGGTCTGAATTCACTGGAGGGGAAAAGAAAAATGCTGAAGAAATGTCCCAAGAAGAGGAAGACAGAGCTGCTGTCAGCCACCATTCCCTTGGCTCTCCCTCCCTTGGGCCCGCCCCTCACCATCCTGCCAACATCCCCGGCGAATGTCACCCCCTTGCTTGCCCGCTGCTCTTGGGAGCCGGTGCTGCTGCCACTCAGAGAGTTCCTTCGCATGATGCCTGGGAGCAGGATGGGGGTGGGGAGAGGGAAGGGAGAGCACTAAGTGGAGGGAGGGGCAGCGAGGAGAGGGGCTAGTCCCCCAGAACCAAGAGTAGACAGCCAGGGCCTGGAAGAAGACCGTGCCAATGGGGAAGGAGTCTCAAGGGAAAGATGAAAGCTGGGTGGCTGCCATCTCACCAGGGCCAGGGAGATCAGAGCGCTGCAGACTGTTGCGGCGGGAGGTGGGAAAGCTGCCCTTGGAGAGGCGGCGCTGGCGGCAGGACAGCATAGCAGCTGGAGCTACAATACCAGGTGGGGGCTGCTTCCCGAGGCGGCTGTACAAGTCCTCGATTTCCTTCTTCTGTAGCGTCTGGAGTGCCTCCACTTCCGACAAGTGCCTGAGGATGCACGGAGGGCAGGAAAAGGCTAGTCAGACACTCTGTTCTCCCAGGTTCGCCTCTAGCTCTGCCATCTTCCCCAGACTCACTTCTGCCGAAGATTCTGCAGCTCAGCCCAGAACTCCTCGTCTTCCCCACTGCTCTCTGACTCCTCACTGCTCAGACACAGGCTGCTGTAGGAGTAGTTCATCCACACTGGGCTGGGGTGGCTCAAGATTGGGGAACTGCCCCCAAGTTGGGGTTCCTTCCCTTCATCCTTTTCCTCATCGATCACAACCCCCAGGCCCTCAGCTGCGCGGTCACTCTCTGCCAGAGCCTCCCTGGTCTCTGATTCTCCTGCAGCACTGTCCTCTGTGTCTGAGCTCTCTGAGGTCAGCTGAGGGCTTGGAAGCTTTAGGGATCTGGAGAGAGGTGGGGATGCTGGTCGCAGGTGAAGCTCTGCTGGTTCCTTGGGTGAAGTCACTTGGAAACGGCCAACAAGCTGGGGCTTTCCCTCTGTGGGAAGATAAGGAGGAAGGTGAAGAGGATAAAAGAAGCCTAGCTCTGGGGCTAACAGGCAGGGGAAGGTCAGGGGTTAGAGGCCTCACCTTCAGATATGGGTGCCAGTCTAGCATCACCCAGTAGTGGCTGAGCAGGACTTCGGGAAGCCTACAAAGTGTGGTATCATGAGGAAGGGAAAGATCCGGAAACCCTCCTTGTTATCCTATCCCTCTTCATACCCCACTCACCTCATTCTCGGTCTCAGCTGTTTGGGCTGAAAGGCTCTCCTGGTCACAAGAAACAAGGGGGAGGGGCAGGCTAGGCAGAGGACCTGGAGGAGCTGGAGGAGACTGAGAAAGAAGCCCAGGGGAGGGGGACAACAGGGACTGGGCCACAGTCATCACAGCCAGAGAAAAGGCACTGGCCAGAGAGAGGAGAGGGGCTGCTGTGGTGGAGGGGGGAGGGGAAGGAGAGGGGCAGACGGGAATAGAAGGGGGGCTAAGAGGACCTTGGGAATAACTAGGAGAGAATGGGAGGGGGGAGCCAATGGAAAGAGAAGAGGATGGGAATGGAACCTGAGAAGCACTGGTGGAGGAGGGAAGTAGGGAGCCAGGGGCCTGTGGATAGGGGTTTGAAGAGACCTGGGAGAACGGGTAGGGATGGCATGAGGGTGAAGTGATGGGAAAGATGGGGCATGGGAAGACAGGAGGGGTCCCAGGGGAAAAGGGGGTTCCAGGGGACAAGGGGGTTCCAGGAGAAGATGGAGAGGTGGAGAAGGCTGCCCAGCTCCTCTGTTCTGGAGAGATGCTTCTCTGGAGCTCTGATGAAGAAGAAGGGTTGAGATTTGAAACCACTAAGCCCTATACCCTCCACCCTCCACAAGCTCAACCCAGAGGTTGGGGTGAGCAGGTACAGACACAGAACCTACCATTGGATGGGCCTGGGAGGGCAGGCAGGGCTGCTGTCTCTTCCTGAGGGAGAAAAGGGGCCTTGAGTCACAGTGGAGAAAGAGGAGTCACTGATGGGAAGTTGCAGACTTGCGAGCCTTAAGCTACAATCCATAAGCCTCTAGGAATTGAGATACGGCTTCTCAGGATTCAAAAGTGTATGTGCTAAACAAAATATCTGGATATTTTATAGATAGAAGCATGAGATCTGCCAACATGGTCTCAAGTGGTTCAAAAGGACATAATGTATAATACAGAGGAAGGATGGGAAAGTTAGTTTAAAAAAATATTAGCAATGAACAAATCTTGGCTAAGGGCATCTAGAAATGTGCTCTACAGTTCTTGTAACTTCTCTCTGTGAGTCTGCACTTGTTGAAAATCTTCATTCACAGTTTTCTAGAACAAGTCTGTGGCTTTCATCATACTTGCAAACAAAAGAGACATTTCTAAGGTCCTCAAACTCAAGAGAAGTTAATCCAAGTAGAACTCTGAGGGCAGAATCTGGTCCTGTTGAAGATGTCTAGAGGCCTGACCTGAGGGCTCGGGGCATCTTCAGCAGCCTCAGGGGGACCAGCATCTCTCTTCAGCAGGGTCTCCACTCTCTGGATAATCTCCCGGATCCGGCTCAGGAATCCATCTCGCTCCGAGGGCAGAATGAACTCATTATATACCTGGCAGGGGTTATGGGATGGGAGGAGGGTGTCATCTCACCATTACTGCCCTGCTCCTGATGTTTAAACCCAACTGGTGACACCACTGCATCAATTGCTAAGTGTGTATCTTGGGCCAGGCACTTGTGGTCCACGGGAAATGTAGTCCAGGAGGAAAAGAGTTAACATTCTTAGGATGCATGAGTTGTATAGACCAATGCTTTCAAGTATCATCGTATTTAACACCAACAACTGGCTGCAGTAGTCTATTAATATCCTCCCTTTGCAGTGAAGATAACTAATGCTCAGGTGAAGTTCAGATACCCCAGAGCTTGAGAGATGGCTCAGCAGTTAAGAGCAGTCGCTGCTCTTCCAGAGGACCTGAGTTCAGTTCCCAGTACCCACATGGTAGTTCACAATTGTCCATAACTCCAGTTCCAAAGGACCTGACATCCTCACACAGACATACATGCAGACAAAACAGTAATGCACATAAAATAAATAAATCATTTAAAAATGTCATTTGAGGCCGGGCAGTGGTGGCACAAGCCTTTAATCCCAGCACTTGGGAGGCAGAGGCAGGTAGATTTCTGAGTACGAGGCCAGCCTGGTCTACAGAGTGAGTTCCAGGACAGCCAGGGCTACACAGAGAAACCCTGTCTCAAAAAAAAAAAAAAAGTCATTTGAAAAAGCTCAACTGTCCCAATGCCACACTATTTGAACACAGGTACACTGAAAGAGGCTGAGTACTTTCCATGGTTGCATGCTTTTCAACACCATTTCTGCGCTCACATAAAGATTATAAAGGACACCACATGGGATCCCATTCATCCCTGGCAAGCTTAATCAAGCATCCATGGTAAATGTCACTTTCCACTCCACAAATATTGAGTACCTGAGGTTTGGAGCCAGGGTCTCACTATATCACCCAGGGTAGCTTCGAACTGGTGGCAATCCTCCTACCTCACCTTCCTCAGGGCTGGGACTACAAGTATATGCCACTATGCCCCACTTACTATGTGTTTGGATTCTTTTTTTTTTTAACCACAATTTAACCAGGCATGGTGTTGCATGCCTTTAATCCCAGCCCTGTGAGAGACAGAGGCAGGCAGATCTCTGTGAGCTGGAGTCCAGCAAGGTCTCTGAAGTAAGTTCTAGGACAACCAGAACTACACAATGAGAC
This sequence comes from Grammomys surdaster, assembly GCF_004785775.1. NCBI lineage: Eukaryota > Metazoa > Chordata > Mammalia > Rodentia > Muridae > Grammomys > Grammomys surdaster. Next base: position 1,334,038 of record NW_021604790.1, on the reverse strand, counting down.
CCTGTCTTGAAAATCACCAAAACAAAACAAAACACCACCACCAACATCAGAAAACTCCACAATTTAAAAAGTGCTACTAATCTGTAATTGGGGCAGCAAGAGAAGGAGAGTTGCTTATCACCAAGCTCAACTGTATGAGCTCAGTCACGTGACCATACAGTGAAATGGGAAAAATGACTCTTACTGGTTGTCTTATGCACTCCAGATACAAATAAGTGAATGTAATAAAAGTTTGTAATTCTCCCTCCCCAATTCTATTCCAGTGAGGAAACAGGTCATGAACCTCTGGGGATGGGAGAAGCTGGGACAGTGTCACACCATGAACATATGACACAGAACTTTACAAATGTGGAGTAAGAAAAGCAACCCTTCACTGAGGGTCTATGGCCACTTCCACGAATCACTATAGTAATCAATGAACAGTTGAGGTTCAGAGAGGTAAAGAAACTTGCCCAAGAGGCCAGGGCTGTATCTCAGTGAGACTGCACTTGCCACAAGACATTGGATTTGATCTCCAACACAACTGAAGGAGGAGAAGGAGGGAAGAGGAGGGAATAGAAGAGAAATGGAACCTGGCCACATTCACCAAATTTCAACACATGAAACTTGAACTTAGGTGTTACAGAAAAGTCCAGTGTCAAGGCAGTTAGTTCTCAACCTTCAGGTCTCAACCTGTTCAGGGTCAAATATCAGATATCCTCTATAGCAGATATTGACATTATGACTCAAAACAGTACCAAAATTACAGATATGAATAACAACAAAATACTTTTATGGCTGGGGGTCACCACAACAGAAGGAACTGTATTAAGGGGTCGAAGCATTAGGAAGGTTGAGAACCACTTCTAGGCTGGTCTTTCTTCCAGCCTACCCTAGGTAGCCATCAGAAGAGAAGGGAGAACAGCTGAGGCTAAGAAAACAGCCTTATGAAAGTCAGGCAGAACCCAGGCGGTGGTGGCGCACGCCTTTAATCCCAGCACTTGGGAGGCAGAGGGAGGTGGATTTCTGAGTCTGAGGCCAGCCTCGTCTACAGAGTGAGTTCCAGGACAGCCAAGGCAACACAGAGAAACTCTGTCTCAAAATTACAAACAAACAAACAAAAGAAAAAAAGAAAGGCAGACAGAACAGTCTGAAGATAAGATCCTGGTGCAGTTCGCCGGACTATGGTGTAAAGGCCATGCTTCCTAGTTTTAGAGTTGCAAATATCCAATGATGATGAAAAGCCAGCAAAATTAGATCCAAGTCTCAAACCCTGCTGCAGAGGAGTGAACTAGTGGGGAGAGAAAAGAAAATGGATCCGGGTTCAGGGGTGGGTCACTTGGATTGTGTGGCTTCTGGGTGGGCATGGAAACCATGGGGCTTTTCAGACCTAAGTAGAGAGAAGAAGCAGAGGCAGGAAGGCACCCAGACATTTCAAGAAACTTCTCAGAAATGTGTGTAGCTTAATAAAGATTCTGGAAGGGTCAGGAGACTTGACCAAAGATGACAAGCCTTAGGTGCCAGATGATACTTTTCTTTGTTCTGGAGACTAGGTGAATGGCATCAAGGAAGCTTCAGGGAAGAATTTCTAAAGGGGGATATTTCCCCATCATCTGGCCCCTGCCACCCTGCTCTGTTAAAACGGGCTTCTAACAAAAGCCAGTGTGGTCTTGCCTCAGGATCCCCTCTGTGCCAACTGCTTGGAACTCATTCTGTTCTCACTAATATCCTTCTGTTTCTTTGGCTCCAATGTTTTGTCTTTCAGGACCTTGTCTCCTGCTTCTTCTTCTAGAACGGGAAGTTTTCAAGAGACATCCTTAAAGCTTCCCAGTCTCTCACCTTGCAGGTCTATTTTCACCCTCAGCTCTGGACTGAGGACTCCCAAAACCATCCCTCTCAGTCTCTGCCTGGTCATTTCCTGTTGCCATGGAGAACCTTGACTCAGCTCTTGCTCAAGCTCACCATGACTCTTAAAAAAAAAACAAAAAACAAAAAACAAAAAACAAAAAACAAAAACAAAAACAAACCTGCTTTCATTTCCAACGTCTCTCTTTGAGTAGCCTGCTCCTCTTTGGCCCTCTGACACAGGCTGTCCTTGATATCCCTTCCCCCGGCCTCCATAGCATATCAACTCAGCAAATATTTATTGGGCATCCACTACCCACACAGTACGACGTCAAGAGCTTACTGGACTACACAGCGATTTTCCTGAAACAACCCTCCCATATTTCATTTCTCCTTCCAGCCTATCCGGCTTCTTGGTGTCCACCTCCCGATCAGAGTCTTTACTCCTAATACCCTCCCCTATCCCACAGCAAATGGCCTTCTCTGTGTAGCCCTGGTTGTCCTGGAACTCACTCTGTAGACCAGGTTGGCCTCAAACTCAGAAATCCGCCTGCCTCTGCCTCCCAAGTGCTGGGATTAAGTGGTGTGTGCCACCACTGCCCGGCTGCAAATGGCCTTCTTAAAAATCCATTCCCAGGCTGGAGGGATAGCTCTGCGATTAAGAACAATGGCTGCTCTTCTAGAAGTCCTGAGTTCAATTCCCAGCACCCACATGATGGCCTCATAACCATCTATAAAGGGATCTGATGCCCTATTCTGACATGTAGCAGAACACTCATATATTAAATAATTTTTTTTAAAAATCTAAAAAAAAAAAGAAAAAGAACAAACAAACAAACAAAAAAGCACCCATTCTCATCATGTCCCTCTCTGCCTAACTTCTTTTGTTTGCTTTGCAAAGTCTCATGTGGCCTGGGTTGGCCCCGAACTGCTGTGTAGCCAAGGATGACCCCAATCATTGATCTTCAGGCTATGGCCTACCAAGAGCTCAGATTACAGGCATGCACTACCCACAGCCTTCCTTCAGCTCTTAAGAAATGTGCTGGATCCACTTCCCAGGACACTCCTGTACGATCCAGTGACAGTGGTCTCCTCCCTAAATCCTCCCGGTACTCAGCACTAATGGCGTTGTTCATGCCATGCTTCCAAAAGGGCATGCCCTTTCCCCATTTCCTGGCCATTGCTACTCATCTGCCAGGGCCTGGGTAAATCCCATTCCTTTCCACACTGCTCCAGTCCGTCCTTTACTTCCAGTCGCCTATGGCACCTCTAGCAGGAAAACTCACTTCACTCTTATCTCCCCAGTCCATAGTGATCGCAAAGTGCTCTGACTGGATACGCAGAAATCTCCCCGCACAAAGGCCAGAGCATCTTCAGAGTCGCCCTGCCAACCAGGGTATATACACTCTTGCGGCAAGGTCAGGCTGTAAATGTCAGCACCACTGGATAGAGGGAGGGAAGAGCTTACACAGCATCCAAACACTCTGTCCTCATCTCTCCCCACCCCCTCACCATGGCAGCTGCGATTTCTTCTGGGCTGTCCCCATCCAGGTCAAACCGGAATGTCACCATCTTGCTGTTGTGAGTCTGTAGCTGACACTCGACAACTCTGTCACTCTGGTCTGAGACCTTCAGATTCAAAGTCAGCAGAAGGGAAGAAATCAATGCCTCTGCCTTGGCCATGTGTTTCCAGCCTGCTACAGCCGATGCACGCTGGGCACAGTGGATGTTGAGGATAGATTCTACGCCCAGAGTCTGGCATTGAAATGAGGCTAGGTGCTGCAAAGCATCACCAGTCACACACTCCACTTTTCTGCCCTGCCCCGCCCCCCATGTCCCAGGCAGTTCCCTACAGGTCCTGTAAGTTATTCTCCAGCTCCTGGGCCGTCCTTACACTAGTGACCCGGAGCCGGGATCGAGGTCTCCGTCGAAGACTCTTCACTGGATTTTTCCTCATTTGCCCCCCTTCTCCCATGTCACTGAGGCCTGACGCTGCATCTGAGGCGTAGCTGGATGGGAGAAGGGAGACAGAAGGTTTTAAGTAGACAATGGGAACCCAGAATATTCTGTGTCTATACCCTGCTACCCCAACTTAGACCAGAACATACCTATCCCCAGGAGAAAAGTCACTGCCAGGGCCAGACCGTGGAATGGACAAAGCAAAACCCTGAAAGATGATAGAATGCATGAGGTCAGGGGAGGATAGCTCCAGTGATTACAGAGACCCCGGAAGATGGTGTCAGGATGTGGGGAGAATACGAGGGAAACAGAACTGGAGACATACAGACAAGACTAGTGTACTTCAGGAGCCCAGGGAATGGGTCAGGGGGTTGGGACTCGGGAGAGAGGGATAGCTCATGGGCTTTGAATGGCTGGAAGGCTCCCGGGTGAACCCCTCTCACCGAGGGCAAGCAGAGATGGGACTCAGCGGGGCTGGATGGCACCCCCCCCAGGGGGCTGAAGGGCAGGGTCTGAGGCATCCAGGAAGCCGGAAGAGCTGAGGTAGCCATCAGTCTCGCAATCAGCTGGTAGGGGAGGAGTGGATCAAAAAATAAGAAGGAGAAGAATAAAGGACTGTGGTGGGAGGGGAGGGGGACCTGTTTGAGCAAAGAGGGGCCTGGAGCCAGGAGGGAATTGTGGGAGTGTTTGTCCCCAAAGAAAGGTTCATGGCTATAGAGTTGGAAAGCTGGGCTGAGCTGACTTCTGGGACCTAGAACTCAAAGTCGGGGTGACTTACATGTAGTAGACGAATAGCTGGCATGGCGGAAGAGGAAGGATTGATGCTGATCAGCCTCTGGCTCCTCAGGTTCTGGGGGGAAGGCACTGGGGGGACCAGGAGCTAGAGACACAGTTGTTGGAGGAGGTCCTGAGTCTGCTGCAAGAACCTCCAATTCCCTAGCTTTTCGAAGCTTCTCTCGCTTCCGCTGGATGGCAGCAACCCGTTCCCGAACTGCACGAGCCACTGGCTGGTAGTCAGCTTCACAGACTAAGCCCAAGGCGACCTGGAGTCAGGATAGGAAGAGAGAGTTTCAGATTCCTCCAAAGACCGAGCAGGGACTGGGGAGCTACCTAAGTTAGTAAAATGTTTGCTGCAGAAAGCATAAAGCGTGAGTCTAATTCTCAGTGCTCATATGAAGCTTCAGGCATGCACGCCTGAAATCCCAGTGCTGGGAAGGCAGAGGAAGCAGAGCCCTGGAGCTTGCTGGCCAGTCAGTCTAGCCTAATTAGCAAGCCCCAGGTCCAGTAAGAAACCCTGTCTGGCCATTAGCACTCTGGAGGCAGAGGCAGGCAATCTCTGAGTTCAAGGCCAGCCTGGTCTCCAGAGTGAGTTCCAGGACAGCCAGGACTACACAGAGAAACCCTGTCTCAAAAAACAAGGTTGGTGGTTCCTGAGACATGACACCCAAAGTTAACTTCTGGCATCCACATGCATACACATACACATCTCTGTACATGCCAAGAGGGGAGTGGAAAGAGAGGGGAGAGAGAGGAGGATAGATAGATCCATCAGGACACCTTTAAGCTGACTTTGCAAATATGCACATACACATCTGCACATGGGGGTAGTCTATCAGGACACCTTTTTGAAGTCTCTAGGAATAAGGAGGAAACTATTTATTGATTAACAACCATGCGCATTAACTGAATTCATAATCCTTGAGTCTTCTCAATAACATTATAGGGTAAATTTTGCCATTCTTCTTTTGGACATAATATTGTAGTTATAAAGACCTGAATTTCAGTACCCATGTTAAAGCATGTGCACACATGCAGACATGTACATACCCACACTTACAAAAAGTACATCACACACAGGAATCCCTTGCTCCCTTACAGATCATAGGTCAAGATTTGATCTTGAGGACAGGCAAAATGTCTCTGTGTATAAAGGTGCCTACTGTCAAGCCTGAGTTTGATCCTCAGGACCCACATGATGGAAGAAGATTGACTCCCACAAGTTGTCCTCTGACCTCTACAAGCATGCTGTGGCACATGTGACCCCACATACATGTGTACAGACACACACAAAATAAACAAGATGTCAGTCTTAAAAGACTGAGTCAAGCTGGGGAGTGCTTTGGAGATTGCTTTTGTGCCAAAGGGCCTCACTGTGTATCCCTGGCTGGCCTGGAGCTCACTGGCTGGATTCATAAGAGATTCATCTACCTCTGCCTCCTGGGTGCTGGGATTTAAAAAACAAAAATGTGCCCCAGGCCTGGAGGGATGGCTCATCGGTTAAGAGCACTGACTGTTCTTCTAGAGTTCCTGAGTTCAATTCCCAGCAACCACATGGTGGCTCACAACCATCTGTAATGGGATCTGATGCCCTCTTCTGGTGTGTATGAAGAGAGCGATGGTATACTCACATACATAAAATAAGTCTTTAAAAAAAAAAAAGAAGATATGCTCCAGTAAGCCAGCATGGTCTCAGCATTTTGACCACCACAGATGACCCTTGACCTGGAAACTGCCATTCCTTTATTGAGAATCCCATACTCTTCATTCCTCTGTCCAATCAGGTTCCCCTCAACAAGCTTTCAAGGTTCTGCCCTGGCATCTTCTATTTCCACTCGTACTTTCTCTTCCACTAATCTCTGCCCATCACCTCCCCTCTCCTTTTCAATCAATTTAAGAAGTGTGGTAGGGTCACCTGATTTCAAATCTGAACAGTCTGAGATTATATCCCGCTTTGTCGTTTGTTTTCTTGGGACTCTAGACAAGACAGTCAATCTCTCTGAGCATGCATTCCATAGCCCTCCAAAGAGGGTCACATGAAAATGTTTTCTTTCTTTAAGCCACACATAATGTTAAGGAGGACCAACTAGTGCCAAGCAGTAAAGGACTGAGAAAAACAACTCAATAAAATATTATCTGACCACAGAGAGTTTCTAGGCTAGCAGAGGAGAGAGACGGGAAATGTATTGAGGTATGAAACAAAGCCCAAGGTGTGCGGTTGTATAGCGCCGCCCCCACCCCTCACCCCCACCCACGGATTTGAAAAGATGCATTTAGCTTTTACACTGGAGGAGGGACCATCCTGAAACTGATGATGCTAAGCATAGAGGGGGAACGAGACAAAGAAGGTGGAGAGCGAAACATAAATAAATTGCCAAGAAGGGCATTCTGTGATAAACGAATCTGCAAGGCAAAGAAGTGAGGTTAGGGTTTTCAGGATTTGTTCTGGGGAAAAAAAGAACCCTGGTGTGAGGAGGTGGATTAGGGCAGAAGGGGCGGGGAGACCCCTGTAGGAGCTGTCGCTCTGAGTAGGGGTCTCTCCTCGCTACTCTAGCACTGCGCCCTGGCCCCTCCCGTTGACTTACAGGAGGTTGGCCCTTTACACACTTAACCAAAGCAGGATCTATACTCTCCTCACCATCTCCTGAGCCACCTCCTCCGCAGCGTCCCGGCCGAGCTGAAACAGGAACTCGATGGCCTGGTTGTCCCGTGGACGCCCCCCGCGCCGCGCATCCTCCATGCGCAGCCAGAGCTTGAGGCCCGGCTTCTCTCCATCATCTTCCTCTGCCAGCTCCACGTGCACACCTCGTTCCTCGCGGAAGAACGCGTGGGCCAAGAGATCCTGGATGGTGAACCTGGGACCGCGGGACAGTGAGCGAAGACCGCTGCCGCTGTCCCATCGTCTCCATCCCGGCTCTGTCCCGGACCCTACCTCTCATTCTTATCCGTGCGGATGCAGCCTTCAATGATCTCCTTCACCTCTGGCATCTTCACCTTGTAGAAGCTGTTAGGCTTTGTGCCCTGAGAGAGGGGATCTCATGAAGACTCGGGTTGCCTGTGACCCCCCTCTCAGCAAGTCTGCAGTGCAGGCAGGCGCCAAGGCTCGGTTTGGGGGAGGATGCTAGTACTGAAAGACTCGATTTCAAATTCCATTCCCTCCACATATGGTTGGTGTGACCTTGCCCAAGACTGACAGCTGTTTATTCTCTCATTTGTAAAGAGCGGGGTAGAAAGTTTGCCTGGCTTACCAAGCGGGGCAACTAGAAAGATTACTGAGGTTGGATCCGAAGTTGTCTTTAAACTCTTGAGAGTACACATATTCTTACCAGCTTGTATGAAGGGCTTATGTGCATACAATACATTTCTGTTTCTCCAGGGCATCTTTCTGTCTGGCCTGGCTTTATTAAGGAGACAGATATAGGTATATATGTGTGTGTGTGTACACATATATATTTAATATATGTATAATATACAATACTCTTAATGTATGTGTTAATATATGTAAATATTATATGCTAATATATGCCAATGTTATATATTAATATAGGACTATATAAAGGGTACTAGCTACATGCAGGCTAGTTAGAGGTTAGAAGAGTGGGAGGGACACTGGGGAATCCTCCCTTCTTCCCCAAACCCCACCCTTCTCACCGAAGTGACCTTGCGGTAGATTTGTGCTGCGTTCTGACACTCCGAGTAGGGATACTCAGACGTAGCCATCTCAAGCATGCACATGCCAAAGGCGTACACATCCACAGCCTCGTCGTACTTTTCCTCATACATCTCAGGGGCCATGAATTCCGGGGTCCCTATTGGACCCACAGAAAAGATCAGGCTTCTTCTGCCTGGTCTCTTCCCTCCGCTTGGGTATATGACACGAGGTTGGGGGAGGGAGGCTTTAATATCCCAAGAGCAACCCCAGGAGTTCTGGAGTGCTGGTGACCAACTCTTGCCCAAGGCCTGTGCTGAGGGCAGGAAAAAATGGGTCGCCGCCCTAGGGTGGTAGCTCCAAAGCCCGGTTGGAGCAGAGTGAGGGGCCCCATGCTCTCTTCTGATGCAAGGGAGCTAGCAATGGCAAGGGACGCACCAATGACGCTCTTGGCAAAGGAGGCGCGCTTGAGCGTGGCCAGTCCGAGATCTCCGATTTTGACAGAGCCTGAAGGGCCGGTAATGAAGACATTGTCACACTTGAGATCTCGGTGCAGGATAGGGGGCACTCGGGAATGTAGGAAATGAAGTCCCCGTAGGATCTGGCGACTCCAGCGCTGAAGGACTCGGGGCTTCATTTCGCGGAACCGCCTCAGGTACCTGAGAGAGGGTGTATAACCGTGGTCAGGGCGGGGATAGTTATTCCAGGCTGGAAAATTCCTTCTTAACCCATCCTTGCCACCACCTCTGCATCCCCTGCAAGCATTATTTTATTTTAGACCCGTCTGGACCGGAAAGAAACTGAGTCAATGAGTGCGGTAAACAGGTTACAAAATGATTCTGATGGTAAATTTGTAGATAGGGCCGCAGCCAAGAACTTGTGCTGTGGGAGCGCCGGAAGGAATGACTAACTGTCCCAAGTGAGGAAGGGCTAACTTTTGTCTTGAAGGAATATAAGTTCAAGGGTGAAAACGGGGAGGGATGGAGACTTTCCAGGCTGGAGAGCCACAGGAGTGCCAATTCAGAAAGAGAGGAATCAGTGAGAATTGGATTTGTCTATAACGCTCAAGAGGAGAGTGTGGACTTTACCCCCAGGGCAGTGGGAACTCTTTTTAGAGGTTTCAAAGGGTCAGGTTTCCCCTGGGTTGCTGGAAGATAACTTGAAGGGAAGGCAGATTGGGAAAGGCCCTTTAGGAGGGTTGCTGGGCGTTGGAGGGTGACAGTGGCGGAGCAGCAAAGATGGGCGGGCGAAACCCAATGGGAGGATGCTAAACAAGGATTTAAGAAACCCCACTGTTGAGAATGGGGGTACAGCGAAGACACCTAAAATTTTGATTGGTATGCTCGATGCATACTGACATTCACACAAGCTGGTAAGCGGTAGAGAGCCTGGTTTCAAGTGTGGAAGTTTGAAGTGACTGGGAGAAGTTCCCAGAATCTCAGAGTGAGTCCATCCTCCCCCCTCCCACCCAGGCCAGAGCTCACGTCTTGAGCGTGCCCGAGGTCATGAGTTCTGTGACCAGCACGATGCAAACCTGGCCCCTCAGCACCGACTTCCAGGAGTCATAGAAGCGGACGATGTTGGGGTGCTGCAGCCCCTTGAGCATTTCAACTTCCTCAGAGAAACGCTGCCGTTCGGCCCGCGAGAGTTTCCGAGTCTGTGGGATGGGGTGACAGGGATCACATCAGATCCAGACAGCACCCCCCCCCCCAAAGAAGAACATGAGACATCTGGGGTAGAGCTAGGGGAAGAAATGCGGGCGGGAACATATAGCTAGGATATGGTTGGTGAGACGGCTAGCCTGAAGGGCTGTAGACCCCCAACTTTTGGTTGATCCCTTCTTATTGCTCCAAAACACACCCATCCTGGGCCTGGGGCAGCACTCTGGACCCCCTGCTGGACACAAGCGCCTTTATGCAACCTGGTCTGGAAGCTATGCACTCAATAGCGCCTTTGTGGCCGCTAGAGCCGACTGTGGAAGGGGCGGGGTGGGGTGAGGGGGTGCGGGGGGGGGGGTGGCAGCCGGCAGGCAGCAGGCAGACCACGGGCAGGGAATTGGGGCCATCAAGAGGTTGGCCTTAAAAACTAGAAACCGCAGAATCTAGACAGAGTCAGAGGAAGGTACCAAGAAAGAAAAGATCCAGGGCCAGGAGACGCCCCCCCCCCACCATGGCTGCAGCTGTCCCACCCCTCTTTTCTCCCTCCTCCTCCCCCTCCCCTGAGTCTGGCTGATTCTTCTGGCCTGGCTTAGAGCCTGGGGCGCGGCACTAGCCGTCACTAGGGGAGAGTCCTAAGCCAGGGCCAAAGTGGAAGGACCCTTCCTCCTGGTTTTGTACCCTAAAAATTCCGGGACCACTCACACTTAGAGTGGGAGCCACGGGAGGAAGAAACTGCCAATCCAAATCCTCCTGAAGTCCAAAAGTTGCAAGGGCTCAGCTCCTTTGGCAATGGAAAGGGAGACCCCAGGTGTGCATAGGGATGAGAAACTGGACTGGACTCCAGCTAGAACGAGGGCTTCCTGTCCCGTTTCTTAAAGCTGTTAAGCAGTCTGTGAAGCTGACAGCTCCAGAAAGAGCCCTTCTGCCACAACTACCCTAAATTTTTCTGAAGGTGGAGAGGACCTTGTCCTCAGCTCCTGGACTCCCACATACCATCTCTAAGTTTATAAAGAGGGAGGAAGAGGAGGAGGAGGAGGAGGAGGAGGACCAGAGACACAGCAGAAAGTCTCAGGATTTGGAGGAGCAAGAGAGGAAGGGGCAGTAGTACCCAGGGTGGGAGACTGGAGGGCTACCCGCTGCCCACCCAGTTTTCCAACCCTCAGATTTGTATAGAGATTTGAAAGTGAAGTTGCCTATGCTCATTGGCTCATTGGGAGCCACTATATACCACCTGCCTCAGTTTCTCCTGAAACCACCCAGAGTCAGTAAAATCCTGCCGGCAAGGAAACCAAGAGTGCCTGGACATCTGACAAAGAGATCCTTCCTCTGATGTTGTCCTCCTGTTTCCCCAACCTAAGACCCTCAAAGGGCCCCATCCCGAGGTACCACCAAGGTACCACCCAGCCACACCTGCAGCTCACACCAGGCCACCTCTACCGTGGTGTCGGTGTCTAGCCCTCGATACACGGTCTTGAAGGAACCTCTTCCAATCTCAATGTCAAACTTGAGGTATCGGCCGTCCGGAGACGTTGCCACAGCCTGGGTCTCTGTGTCCTCTTTTTCTTCCTGCTCCCGCCGCCGTTCCCGTGCTGCAGCATCAGGAACCCTTGGTGGCTCCCGGGACCCCGGACCTCCTGAAGATCCCGTAACCTCAGGACATGTAGAGTCTGCAGCCTTCACGGGGGCTGCCCCGGTCCATGTGCCCTTGGGGGATTCTTTAGAGCTTGAAGGTGGGCTCCTTGTGGGGCCAGTGGAGTCCGGAGGATCCGGGGGTTCCGGGAGGAGTGAGGTTGGTTGAGACCAGGAGCTCAGCAGTCCCAAATCGACTGAGCTGCGGCGGCTCGGTCTCAAAGAGCGCGGCCGGGGCTCAGCCTTCCCAGAGAAGCGGCGCACTCGGCGAGGAGGTGGCCCTAGGCGGGTCGCTGGCCCCGTGGAGGTGAGAGACGTGGATGGCCGCAGAGCCAGATCAGCCTCAGTTTGGGACATGGGGACCCCGGTGTCCGTATTACGAGGCGCTAGCATGGGAAGGGCCGAGCGCCGCAGAACGGAAAGCCAGGCGGCTGGAAGCGGCAGCCTGACAGGCGGACCGGCTGGGTACGCAGCGCTCCGGCTGAGCTGCTGGGGCCCCAGCCCCCGGCTGGCCTGCCCGGCGACCCGCCCCTGACTCCGCCCCACGACCCGCCCAAGGCCGAGACCGGTCCTCACCCCCCAGGGCCACCCCTTGTGAACCTAGCTAGTTGCTGTGTGGAGCTGGGGTACTGCCCCTCATCTCGACCGCCGCTTAGCCACCGCTGCGTGCCCTGCTTTCCAGAGTCCCCGCCTTTAAACCTTCTTCCCCGGCAAGAGCTGACTGAGTGGGAGGCGGCAGTGGGTATGCTCCTGCACAAGGAGAGGGCAAACATGTTTGGGGTGGGGGAGTTGGAGAACACTGGAACAGGAGATGAAAAGTGACCACGGCTCCTATGCCTCAGTGAGGGGGAGGGGCACCAGCAGCCTGCGCACCCTTGATAAGGCAGCACTACCCGGTCCTAATCAGGAGTAGCCCCAGGCCTAACACCAGAGTTAGAAAGGTAAGGTTTTCCTGACTCAGCTAGCCCCCTGGTCAGCACAAGGATGGGTTGTGTATACTCCAGTCAAGCCCCTCCCCACCACCGGGCCCCAACCAAGAGATGGTCACCCATCAGCTCCACCCCACTTTGGCCTGAGCCTGGCCCTGGCCAGAAAGGCTGTTTTTACTGTGGGCTCTCTTTCCTCCCCTTGTGTTTGCCAAAGTCTTCAATAAACCAAAGTCCACATCCGGTTTACCCCCCCAGCTCCCCTTGGCCACAACTACCCCACCCAGACCATCATGGGTGGAGGGAGGGGCTTCAGAATAGTTCAGGACTTCCATGGGGGAGCAATTAAGTGACTCCAGTTTAGAGAGCAAGCAGTCTGTCCCCAAACTGTGTTCCACCCGCACTCCTCCACACAACCCACCCAGCACATGGCAAACCACAGGCTCACTGGAGCCCCCCAGGCCCAGAGGTCCTTCTCCTGTACAAAGGCCAAAGGATTCTTCTCTTCCCTTGGCTGGGACTCATTCAGGTGGAACTCTGCACCGCCTTCCCTAGTTCCAGTCCAGCAGTAGTAACAGGCGGACAGTGGGAGGAGAGATTTTAATATCATAAATCAGAGTGGGCCCGCCTCTCACTGCCAGGCCCCTTTTGGGGCTTCCTATCTTCGTATAGCCTGGAAGGCTGCCTGCAGCCAGGGCTCCCCCCATCCCTAGGAAGGATCCAGCACCAGCCTGAGAGGGAGGCAACAGCAGCTAAAGGAGTGGGAGGAGGAGAAAGAAGCTTGTGCAGGCGCATGTAGGTGGGTGTGTACTTATGTGTGAGAACATATGTAAAGTGTCAGGTTTATAGGCCCTGGCTTAGGGACAGTATAGGAAGGGAAAGGAGGTAGGGCAAGAAACACATCTTTTCTCTGTGGCACTGTGGGCTTACCCTATCCCAGGGACAGAAATAATGGGTTCCGTGGGAAACATCCCTAAGTCTGAGCTTTAAGGACTTGAGCCCTTTGAGTCTGGTGGAGTGACAGATCCAGCCTGTGGGGACACTAGGTCTGTCTCCTGTTGAAAGCCCTGGAAGGGTGGGAGGTAAGAAGTAAAGGAGACGGTCTCTGCTAGAAGAACTTGACTCCTCGGCCATCGCTGACAGTGATAATCTCAGCCTTGTGCTCATGCTGCAGGGCCTGCAGAGCGCGCAGCAGGGTCGCCTCATCCAGCCCATGGAACTCTAGACAGGAAGAGATGGTCAGTCAGGGATACTCCGCTCTCACCGTGGTTGAGCTAGAAGCTGAGACCTACCAAAGCCAAGATATTCTATTTGTATACTATCTGCACTGCTGCAGCTGTACCTCACAATTCCTGGGCATTCCTGGGGTGTACGGAGTAGAGGGCAGCCTGGGTCAGCATGAAGTGAATCAGGGTTCTTTCACAATAAGCCGCCTCAATTCTGAAGGATCTGCCCCCTGAGCTCTCTTTCCCTTTGCTCCCATCAAATATCTGATGTGCCAGGAACAACTTTCGCCTTTAGGACCACAAAGTAACCCTGATAATCAGACCTAAGCCAGTGCCCATGCACTAGACAGGGACCCTATCCAAAGTTGCACAAACCAGGAGAATCTGCCTTAATACACAGAAGTGTAGTCAGCACCCCCTAGCCAGGAGACTGCTGAAGTTCAGAGCTAACACCTGCCCTTTTCTAACTGTAAAGGCACCAAAGGCCAGTGGAGTATCTAGACCAGAGATATGGGATGATACTCTTGAGAGGTGTGAGAGGCAGCAAGACAAGCCTTGACAGGCTTGCTCACCTCACCCCGAGGGAGCCCAGCTCAAGTCAGAGTGAGCATTCTGGGGAAGCCTCCAGCTTTGCACAGGCTGAGTGGTGGGCTGGGCCAGGCTGTAGTGCTGAACTCATGGGGTGCTTGCTGGTGGGAACAGCAAGCAGAGGCCTGCAGGGGAGGGGAGACAGCCAAGAGATGTAAAGTGCTGGAGCAGTCACAGCCCGGCAGGAAGCCCCACCCCCCTTACCCTGGCAAAGACTGAAGCCTTTGGTGATCCTGGGGATCAGAATAAAGAGTCACAGAAAAAAGGAGCTAAGAAGGTGTTTACTCTGTGAAAAAAAAAAATCAAAGACCATACAAATCCTTGCCTGGCACAAACCCAAAGTTTTTAAACGGGTGGGGGTTGGGCTGGGGATGTTGGCCCAATACCTTCAGCTGACACCCACAAATCTTGAGCTCTCTATGAGAAGGAACAGTGAAAGAGAGCTTGAGTCAGCAGGGAATGAGATTCCAAGCTTAATCCCCACGCTGGTTCCTCAACTGGCTTCTACAGTAATAATTCTCAACATTCCCTTGAAAAATCCTATAAAATATACAAACTTCCACACCAACAAAGAGTTGTTCTCTTTGTGAATTCAAATGGTATGAAATGTTTAGATGAGAGTTTAAAAGTTTTGCATTGGGCTGGAGAAATAGCTCAGTGGTTAAAAATACTCTCTGCTCTTACGGAGGTAAGGGGTTTGGTTCTTAGCACATACATGACAGCTCATGACAGTTCTAAGGGATCCATCCAATGACCCCCTTCTGGCCCCTATGGGCACCAGGCACATATGTGGTGCATATACAAACATTTAGGTAACCACATACATAACATTAAAAAAAAACCAACTTAGAACTTTTGCATTATGGAATTCAGAGACAGAGAAATGGTTAGTCTGATGATGCATTAAACCAATACTGGTCAGGAGGTGGTGGCAGAGGCAGGCAGATCTCTTTTATGTGTGAAAACACTGTTCCACCACGGTTCTTCACGCTTGACTTTCTGCTCTGACCTTCCTCAGTGATCGCCTGTGATCAAGATATGTAAGGCCAAATAAATAAACCCTTTCCTCCCCAAGTTATTTTTGGTCTTTGTGTTTATCGCAGCAACAGAGAGCAAAGTAGTTCAAAGTAGTTCCTAGTTCAAGGCCTGCCTGATCTACATAGCAAGTCTCAGACAGCCAGGGCTACACAGAGAAATTCTGCCTTTAAAAAACAAAACACATAGCTGGGTGGTGGTGGTGTACGCCTTTAATCCCAGCACTTGGGAGGCAGAGGCAGGCGGATTTCTGAGTTCGAGAGTTCGAGGCTAGCCTGGTCTACAGAGTGAGTTCTGGGACAGCCAGGACTACACAGAGAAAACCTGTCTCGAAAAACCAAAAAATAAAAGAAGAAGCCGGGCAGTGGTGGCGCACGCCTTTAATCCCAGCACTTGGGAGGCAGAGGCAGGCGGATCTCTGAGTTCAAGAGTTCGAGGCTAGCCTGGTCTACAGAGTGAGTTCCAGGACAGCCAGGGCTACACAGAGAAACCCTGTCTCTAAAAAACAACAACTAAAAAAAAAAAAAAAAAAAAAAAATAAAAAAAAAAAAGGGCTGGAGAGATGGCTCAGCGGTTAAGAGCACTGACTGCTCTTCCAGAGGTCCTGAGTTCAAATCCCAGCAACCACATGGTGGCTCACAACCATCCGTAATGAGATTGGATGCCCTCTTCTGGTGTGTCTGAAGACAGCTACAGTATATTCATAAAATAAATAAATAAATAAATCTTTAAAAAAAAAAAAGAAGAAGAAGAAAAAAAAATAATAAAAAACAAAACACTGGCGAAAAGAGGATTGTGATTAGAGTACTGGAAGAAGGAAAAGGTATTACCTTCATCCTCTGTGTCTTCCCCACTGGTCAGTTCATACAGGGTAAACACAGAGTTATTCTGGCCACTTCTGGAAACCTGAGGGCACAAAAAATAAGGGCTGAGCAAGGACCAAGAGTCTCCAGGGACAGGGTGAACTTCAGCTCTACCTTTTTTTTTTCTCCAGGAATGGTACCTATACCCAAATCAGGATTGTCACCTCTACAGTGTCCTAAGCCCGTAAACCCTACAGGTGCTATATTTGTATGTGTGTACACACATTCAGAACCACTAAGCCACAGCCTTTCACGTGTCTCAAAAGTGACCTCTCATTCTGGTTATTTTCTGTTCAGGAATGGGTGGTGTGTATTTGTTATATTTAGGCCATTGATGCTTCCTCCCCTCCTCCTCTCTTGGGAATGTTTGGAGCTGGTGGTAAGTAGGAATTTGAGGGACAGAGTATTCTGTCGTCACACCCACACTGGTTCAGAAGGTCTCATTCATGTGGACTCTGCCATGAACGCACAGTGGGAGAGGGAACCCAGGTTTTTTTTTTTTTTTTTTTCTCCCTTCCTTTCCCCATTTATCTCCTGTGGCCAGAGGCTCCAGCCAACAATAGCACTCCTGGTTCCCAGGACTGCATTCTCCAAACAAGGCCTCACGTAGCCTCTGGCCTCCTACAGTCAAAGACAGATTCTGTGCAGGAGAGACATTGCGTCACCGAAGGATGGGTGCCAGCAAGGCCCATGCTGCCTCTTGCCCACTCCCCACTTTGCCAGCTATCTGTCGGGCACAGGCAACCATTCTTCTTTCCCATGGGTCATTGCTTAGTGCTTAGCAGGGCAGCCTCACCCATTGATAAATGAGTTTCCCCCATTCTTCTGGCCTCCGCCACATGATCAGGAAGCTAGACTTATTCTTATCCAACCACTCGAGGTTCCCTGTAAAACAGATACTCATGAAAGCATCGTGCTCTAAAATAGGCACAGAGGCAAATACCAACATCGGACAGAATGGGTGAGACTCTGCTATCAAAACAAGAGATACAATATCTATTTTACTATTCTTATTTACAAGGTACCCTGCTCTCCTTAGTCTGTCTCTTCTTAGGTCAGAGAGGGATTTTAATATTGTATACTAACAGGGGAGGGGAGAGAACTGGCCGTCTCAGAATACTTGGGGCCTCAAGCTGGGGGAGACAAAAAAAGTCACTAAAAGGAAAAGAGTTGCCTGCTGTGCCCTCAGAAAAAAACCCAAGTAAGAAGAAAAAGGGGGGGGGGGGTGAGGGACTGGATAGATGGCTCAATGGTTAAGAACACTGACTGTTCTTCCAGAGGACACGGCTTGGCTTCAATTCCCAGCACCCACATGGCAGCTCACAACTGTCTGTAACTCTAGTTGCAGGGGATCTGACACCCTTATACAGACATGTATGAAGACAAGTATCACTGCACACTTAAAAACACTGGGTTTGTTTGTTTGTTTGTTCTGTTTTTTGTTTTTTCGAGACAGGGTTTCTCTGTTTAGCCCTGGCTGTCCTGGAACTCACTCTGTAGACCAGGCTGGCCTCAAACTCAGAAATCCGCCTGCCTCTGCCTCCCAAGTGCTGGGATTAAAGGCGTGGGCCACCACCGCCTGGCAAAAAACACTGTTAAAAAAACAAACCAGATATCTGAGGAACTGAACCCACCTTTCTTTCTCAATTCTTCTAATACAATCTGAATTGACTCCACAGGAAGTTTCCCTGGTTACAGGTTAAGGGGATGACCTACATGTGTATTGTGAATTGGGTTAAATAAAAAAATTTTGGAATTAGGCCCATGATGAAGAGTCAACTAGCCCCCTCCTTTCCCTGCTTATACATACATGCAATTTTTGAAGAAGATATAAGTTTGCATTTCCTCAATATTTGGAAAGGAAGGTAAAAAGAACTTCCAGTTCTAGCAAAATGTGGTGGCACAGGCCTGTAATATCAGCTCTTATGGGAAGGACACAAGAGAATCACCAGTCCAAGGATAGGCTGAGCTATAGAGATCAGGTCTCAAAAAAAGGCAAGAGTTTGCTTTTGTTTTGTTTTGTTTTGTTTTTCGAGACAGGGTTTCTCTGTGTAGCCCTGGCTGTCCTGGAACTCACTCTGTAGACCAGGCTGGCCTCGAACTCAGAAATCCGCCTGCCTCTGCCTCCCAAGTGCTAGGATTAAAGGGATGTGCCACCACCACCCCGCTAAAAGGTAAGAGTTTTACAAAATAAAAGGGTGTTACCCTTTCCTTCATCCTCTACCCTCTTCTCCACAAGTTTTACCTATGAAGCAGACAGCAAAAATAAATGACCCTCACTTCCTGGGAGAGGTGGGGTAAGTACAGAAAATTATTATAGATAGTTGGGGATTTGAGCCTCACAGAGAAGAGATTCAAATAGTTTTAAAGGGTCCAGTTTGTAAAGCTTGGGACTTATAGACCCCAGCACTCATTAGCTAGGGTAATGGGAGCTTGCACTGCCTGCAAGAGTGCATATGATTGTCTGCCATGTATTTTAGCTGTTTCTCAAGTCCAGTTGGAATAGAAACCTGCCTACTGTGGGTAAAGGGAGGCGGGGAGATGTAGTCTGGGCATGTAGAAAAGTGTGGGAGTGCGTGTGTGTGGCTATGGAAGAGCCTGAGGGAGGATACGCTGTAGCTTGACGTTGTTGAAGAGCGGGCTCTCCTGGGCTTCCATCACCGTCATGCTGGACTGTTTGTGCAGGCGGCAGAAGGACAGAACCAGAGAGCACCAGGCGGCCAGCTGCTTCTGCCGGGTGTCCACGTTCGGCTGTAACCTGCCGGGTGAAGGGAGTGGGACGCAGAATTAGAGAGTGTAAGAGGAAGCAGCACCAGCCCAGCAGCACATTAGGGGAGAAGTGATGGGCAGGCTGGACGGAAGGCGGCCGGTGGCTCCTTTCTCCCCCGGAACCCCAAGTGAATCATCAGGGCTAAGCCCTGGGCCCCGGGGACGGGAGGGAGCTACACTGGGCTTCTCAGGGTCTGAGCCTCACGTAAAGAAGGGCGGGAAGCGGTACTGCCACGGCCACTCGAAACTCATCGCCATCGTAGTAGCCCAGAAAACCCGGAACCGACAAGGGGCTTCCGGTCTCCGCCACAGCACGTCCGGGCCGAAACCACGGCAGAAAGGTTCCGGACTCCTCTCTGGAGGCGCGCAGTGGGATGGGAATGGACCTTGTCACCAATTAATCTGCTGCTGTCTAAAGAAAAACTTCAACATGAAGCGCAGAAAGAGCTCTGGAGTCTTCTTGTTTAAACATAGGAAAAAGTAATGACTTCTGCAAACTGCGAGGTCAGCCGAACGCAAGTAGAATCGACACCTGGAGGCTTCTTTACCTTCGTGTCGATTACCAATCAGTCTAAACTCATGATTCCGAAATTTCCTGAATTCCCACCCAGGTTGACTTCATTCTTACATTTCCTTTAGAACCATAGGAGCATATTGTGTGGTTTGCATCACTATACGCGATTTTCAAAGAATCAAAACTAACATTTAGCTCTTAACCTCTTCCCACAACCTCGCCTTTCTAGACCCCAGACTTGGAATCCCTTTGGCTTCATCTGACTCATAACCAGTCTACACTAGTCAGGTCTGTCCCTTTGCCTGCCTAAACTACCGGTCAGTTCCCAAACCAGAATTACTGTTTTCATTCTCCCAACACTATTCCCACTGCTGAGCTATGGAAAATTGCTGAAGACCAGAACATGTTTACTGAGTCCCAGGCTCTCTGACTAATCTCACTACGGGACTCTCAGGGGAGCCTTGTTAGATCTAGAAATACAAGTTTGAGAGTCTTCTGACCTGACATGCAATATGAGCCCATTTGAGGGATGAGAGCACTAAACAAAAGGTGTATTGAAAAGAAGGCTGACCTTGGGCTGCTAGGAAATTCTCACCTTTAAAAAGTGAGGGCAAGCTGGGCTGTTTTCATTGGTTCCCTGTTATCCTCATTCAAGATAGTCCGCCTGTGTTTATCTTTTTTCTTCCTGCAGAATGATTATGAGAATCCCTTAATCTCTCTCTGTCATGATGTTTAATTCTTGGCTCTAAAGCTCCTCCCCATTTTCCTTCCTTTTTCTTTTGGATTCAAAAAGTGTCATTCTCTCTTTACAAGACTTTGTAACATATTGCCATCACTCTTGCCTCTCTTTTTCAATTTCTTTCGGGACATCACTGTCATCACGCCTCTCTCCCTTTCTCTGTAGCTCGGTTTATTCCTATTTAAAAGTAATGTTAGCTGAACACACCTTTAATCCCAGAGCTCAACCTTTAATCCTACTGCCTCAGCCTTCTGAGAACTAAGATTATATATGTGTACAGTGTCTATGGTCTGTTGTTGTTCTTTTTTTAAACGTGAGGTCCTATTGAGTGGTCAGACTGGCCTTGAATTCTCATGCCCCTGTCTCAGCTTTCCCAGTGATGGGTTTATAAACGTGTTCCACCACACCTAGCTTTTACTCATTCTTTTGTTTTGCCTTGTTTTGATTTTCAAGACAGGGTTTCTCTGTGTCACCCTCGCTGTCCTGGAACTCACTCGGTACACCAGGCTGGCCTCGAACTCAGAAATCTGCCTGCCTCTGCCTCCCAAGTGCTGGGATTAAAGGCGTGTGGCCTCACTGTCCTGGAACTCTCTCTGTAGACCAGTTAGCAGTGAACTCCAAGATCTGCCTGCCTCTGCCTCCTGAATGCTGGAATTAAAGGAGTGAGCCACCGATGCCTGGATCTCTCTCATTCTTTTAAGGTAAGCATTTCCCTAAAGTCAGACCTCAAGTATCTTCTTTCCAATACACCTTTAAAGCTCTTATACTTTCTATGGACTCATGTTGTAGTTCAGGGCAGAAATAATCCCTAAATGATATTCTACATCCACTTTTTCTCCCTTCCCTACCCCTTGTTGATTCTCTGTGGGGCATAATAACACCTCATTGTAACCTCCTGTCATACATCTCTTTCTTTCCTCTCCTCTTCTTTCTTCCTTTTTAAACTTTAAGACAGGGTCTCATGTTTCCGGAACTCATCTGGAATTCTCCATGTAGCCAAAGATGATGATGTTGAACTTCTGATCCTCCTGCCTCCACCTCTTGATTGCAAAGATTAGAGATGTGCATGCACTACCTCGGCTGTTAACATTCTTTCTTTCTTTTTAAGGAAGGCATTCATTTCTTTTTATTTACATGTATATATGCATTTATGCACGTGCCATGGAGACAAGAATCCCTGGAGCTGGGATTATTGTGAGTTGCCTGATATGGATGCTTGGAATAGAACTTTGGTCCTTTGCAAGAGCAGTGGCCAATCTTAACCTCTGAGCTATCTTTTCAGCCCCCTATGTTGTTTTTCCTTAGGTCAGTTCTGAAGGTCAAAGTCTGACTTATCTCTAACCCCTCTCCTTCACCCCCTCATGATGGATGATCCTCTAGATTCCCTTCCTTGATTTTAATCATATCTCCTGCTGATAATTAGTTTTACCTTCCCACTCATCAGTTTGGCTAAGTCTTGATTTTCTCACTCTTGGATACCTTTGTTATTGTTGTTGTTTGAGACAGGATCTCACTTTGTAAGCCTGGCTGGCTTGGAACATGCTACATACATAGATCTTGGTGGCCTCAAACTCAGAGATGCCCTCTGAATGCTAGAGTCAATGGTGTGAGCCACAAAGCCAGGCTTTCCTCCTGGAGTCTTACAATGACTTCCTAATTCACGCTCATTTACAGTGTCTGCTCTAGGGGAACACTTTTCACCTAAGGCCTTGCCACGCACCAACTCTGCAGTTGCCCTCTTCTGATTACATGTTATGGTTTGGATATGAAATGTCTCTCTGAAGGTTTATGTGTGGAAGGCTTGGACGCCAGCTATGTTTGCTATGGTTTGGCTGCTCAGATCCTGAAGAATCTAACTGTATCAAGAGGTAATTCATTAACAAATCCATAGCAGAGTGGACTATTAGAAGGAGTAGGGACTGGTAGGAGGTAATAGGTTACCAGGGGCATGCCCTGGGAAGGAATACCTTGTCCCTAGTCTCTGCCAGATTATGCTTTTCAGTTGCCATGAGGCTTCTGTTTGACCAATTGCTCCCTGCCATGATATTCTTGCCCCACCATAGCCCCAGAAACAATGAAACCCAATAGCCATGCTCTGGAACATTAAGCAAAAAATAAAACTTTGTTCCTTCAAGTTGCTTCTGGCTAGTATTTCATCACAAGCCACAGAAAGGCTAACAGCACATTCCTGTGATCATCTCGGCCAGACATCATTCCCTCCCTCCTTCTTTGTACTTGGATTATTAATTTGGGCTGTTTCCCTTGTATAACTGCCATTGTCTGTCCTGATATCTTATTTATTTGTACATGTCAAGTTTCTCAGGGGTTAAAGCTGTTGAGGGTAGAAACCAGAATTGCTCTAACCTGCCTTTTCCAACACCATGCTGTACACAGTATTTTACACCAGCAGGTCCCTGGTACATATTAGGAAAACAAATATGCATTCATAGAAATAGAGCAAATGTTTATCTCAGCTGAAAATTTAAAACATGCTAAGGTTGCTGGGCAGTGGTAGCGCTTACTTTTAATCCCAGCACTGGGAGGCAGACACAGTTGGATCTCTGAATTTGAGGCCAGCCTCAAATACACACACACACACACACACACACACACACACACACACACACACGTGCGCGCACATGTAATCCCAGCCTTCGGGAGGCAGACACAGGCAGATCTCTGAGTTCCAGGACAGCCAGGGCTACACAGAGAAACCTTGTCTCAAAAAAAAACAAAACAAAAGATCTTTGGTGATAGATGTGGCCTGAGAGGAGTCTATCTTTGCCCACAAATAGGAAGGTTCTGAGAAACTCAGTTATCTATCTACAAAACAGATAAGCATTCGCCAAGAAATAGACATGCACGTATTTTGAGACGAAGATATTTCAGCAGGGAGAACAGAAGCCTCTAAAGAGGCTAAGAGTGCTGCAAAAGATAATCAGGTGTTTCCACAGAAAGCAAAGTTGCTTTGCCTGTGTTTGGGGGGACCTGGTAAGTGTAGCCCAGGAAGGATTAAATACAAGAGTTCTCTCTGAGGAAAATTGATCTTCCCTGTGTGGGAAACACTGTTCGTACACTAACGGTGAGTTACAGCGAAGTAGACGTGTTGATAAGAGTATAGTATCCATATTTCTCAAGAAGCTTATAGAAGGGACTGGCTAAGAACTAGGCTGTGACAGAGATAATATTTCTGAACCCCAGGGTCCAGTGTTTCTCAGCCTAGAGCTTCTTCCAGATTTTATACATCGTGTGGTTGTTGGTTTTAGTGGACACCAGGGGGCAGTGTGTGCCCACGGTGGATCTCTTAGACAATGTGGGATGAAGGCCAAGAACATAGAGGGGGAACAGTAGAATCCTGTAAAGGAGGCCCCCATTGCCTTGGGCCTCAAGCCTGAGGTTCTTATGGAAAAATTCCTGTTGGTAATCATATTTCTTCATTTTGGTTCTAGAGTAAACTGAGTCATGAAGAAAGGGCAAAGCTGGGCTCCTGGGTAGCCTTTTTCCCATGCAGGGGTTACTGTAGAGATTTCTTGCCCCTCCTCCCACACCTTCCCAACCACAGGCCCCCAGCTGCTGTCCAGACCGGAAGGGAGTCTCTTCCTGCTCATTTCCTGGAGCAGAGTTTGGATAGCTGCAGGAAAGGCCCCTCCCTGAGAGGAAAGAGTATAGGAACATGGCCTTCATGTGGAGGCAGAGGGCAGGTGAAACGAACTGAACGGCAGGGCCATCTAGATTCTTCAAGCTCTGTTGCCCAGTAACGATGGCCTGTAGGACTATCATCAACACAGACCCCACTAGGAAGGCAATATTGTACAAAAACATATTTTATTTTAAAGACTACAGACATTGTGTCATGAGTCCCCTTTGCTTCCATTTCCACCAATCCAAAGGTCTGTGGGAGGGATGAGACTAAGTAGATAGGGAGGGGAGGACAGGTTCCTGGTTCCAGCAGGGGAAAGGGAAAAGATGGCTGCTGAGAAATGGACCCTAGGCCTGGGCATCGCCGTCTTTACTCCTCCAAATCACGAGAGTAACAAGGAATGGGATGAGGCAGATGGGGGCTATGATCATGGCCAGGAGCACGTCCTCTGGGGGATCAGAGAAGGTGGGCTGCACCAGGGAGCAGTTGGCAAAGTGTATCAGGTGGGCCTCAAGGATGATACTTTCTGCCAAGGGGTTTGGGAAGCCCAGGCCAAACTTGTCTGCCTCGTACTCCAGGCAATATTGCAGGTTGCTGTAATACCTGGAGAGCAGTAGGGGGTTTGAGTGACAGAAGGGTTGGGCCCAGGGAGAAGGATGTCCCACCCACAAGGAACAGGTCCAATTCCTGGCCTGAGCCATCCTTCAACACTGCCCCTACCTGCTAATCAAAGTCCAGTTGCACCAGTCCTTGACAGAATCCATGTAACTCTTGTAATAATACCAGCAAGACAGGACATTCGTTTCATAGTCTTCTATCTTTCCTGTGGGGACATAGGCTTCATAGTGACCACACCCCTGGCCCTCCCTCCAAGCCTTCCAATCCAGGTATTTCCAAAGTACAGTCCTCTGCCTTCAGAGAAGGGAATCCATCTGAAAAGGTCCCTAGCAGGACACCTGTGACTGAGAGAAGCATTCTCTCTCAGGACTCTGTGGTTCAGGAATCCTGTAATGGGAACCATGTACATAATATTTCCTTTCCCAGCCTGGCAAGCATATCCACATACACCTAGTCTTGCTCTTCTTACCCAACTGGGGCAAGATACTGGCCTGTGGTTTTTTGAGATGATAGGGAGAAAGACCATAGGAACCCCAAGAGACACCAGAGAGGTTAGCCAGTTGTCTTGTGAAAGGATTCCTCCCGTGCTGGGTTTATCCTTCCACTAGGTCTTTTTCCCACAGACTTAGGCACTCACCCTTTGACAGAGGGCTGTCCTCAGTGGGATGAGATTGATTCAGGGACTCCGGAGAGGATGAGACAGCTGTATAAAGAAATGAACGGGAAGGGTGGGATGACAAGGGGAGAGGGGTCTGAACAGTGGTGCCTGTTTATGGGTAGTGACCAAGGCCCTGGGAAATCAGCACTGCTTTGGAACATAAAGAGGAATAATCTCCCCACCTTCCCCATGGGATTGTCCTATTGAAGGAAGGGAGCGGCTGGTACCAGCTGCGTCCAAATCACACCCGGGTCCAAAGCCCTTTCCCTCTTTGTCAGTCCTGAACCTCCTAACATCTCTCCGCCCGGTCCGGGCAGGCACCCCAGCTTTTCTTAAGTAGGAAGCAGCTTAAGTGGGAAGTAGCCGGCCTGCGCCAAACCAGAGATGTGTTCAGGACCCATCTGCAAGTCAGAGCGGCTACGCACGTCGGTTGGTACTCAGAGGGTGGTCCCGTGCTGGCCTCGATGGCCCAGGGCCCTTCCCCTCCCAGACCTCCCGCATCTCCCACCCGGGCCCCGAAACTGCGCTCACCGCCCAGCAGCAGCAGCAACAGCAGCAGCGGAGTAAGGTGGAGCGCTGCGGGCCGCTGGGCGCGGGTCACACCGAGCCGAGATCCACCCAGGGCGCGCTCTACTCGGAGCGGGGCCATCACGCCTTGGGCGAGATGGTGAGGAGGGGCGGCGGAGCTGAGCTGGCCTGGGCGGGGGCGCCTATATCCCCCGCCCGAGCCGCAGGAAGCCGCGCCGCTTCCTCGGAGGGGCTGGCACGGCGGCGGCCACGTGGGGGGCGGGCTGCAGGGGGAGTTACAGCCGCACCCGCGCCTCGCTCGGCCTGGAGCGCCCTGGCCCACTCTCTCTTCCAGCTCGGGCTGCGGGGCTGGACAGCTCCCCCTGTACCCCATGAACCGGGATCCACTTCCCACCCCGGATTAACTCAAGTCTCCCAGCATCAGCCGAGGGATTCCAGTCGCTCCCTCCTTCTTACACCGGAGGGGTGGGGACCAGCTGCTGTCCCGGACCCGGGGAAGAACAAGGCGGTTGGGAGCTCCGAAGGCCTCCGATGTCTTGGTTTCTGAGGCAGGGGGTTTGGGGAAAGCGGCGACAAGAGCTGCGCCCGCCCTGCTTTCTTTTCCCAGGGAACACCCACTGATGTCTGCCAAAATCTGAATAGGAGAGGGGCCTGGCCTTACTGAGAAAGAGAGAAGGTCTGGAAAGCAGGGTAGGGAGGAAGTAAAGTCTAAATGAAAATTTAGACTTCAATGAAAATTCCGGGTTCTTCACCCACAAACCTGATATTGGGGTGCAAAAAGTAAGATGACTACATTTCCAGGAAAATGACCACCCAGGTTGCTAGAAGGGAGATACTAGAACTTCCAATGTGCCTCTTAGTGTTTGAGGTGAGTTGTGGTTGTTGTTGTTGTTGCTGCTGCTGCTGCTGCCTCCACAGCTTTGGGTGGAACCTCAGCCCCAAGACAAGCATATTATCACTATCACCAGTTTTATAGAGGAGGCAGCTAAAGCTCAAGGAGAGACTCCAGGACTCAACTGAAAAGTTTAAATCTATCTTCCCACTCCCCAGCTATAGAGCCTTGGAGTCTACAATCGCTGTCGGTTTCTCATGCACTATTGGGACCTTGTTCTGCTCTGGAGGAATCTCCTTTATGGAAAGAGACTGCACTCACTCCACAGAAGCTGGGTTTTCTTTTCTTCCTTTCCTGAGTGACTTGGCTAAGGTCACATTTTACTGGGAAGCCCCAAGGCTCAGTCTGGGCCCCCAGGGACCCTGTCAGCTATCACAACTCAGCTGTTGCTGTATATTGGGCCAGCTATCCATTAGCCTGAATTAGCCCGGGGGCTTGTTTGGTAGCACTTTTGAACTTCAGGCACACAGCTGTCAGCACAAAACTTTCCCAATTACTCCCAGACATTGACCCTTGAACTCAGCTGTTGCTGTTGTCCCAGTTTTACTGATCCCTGTCCACCAAAGTTATCTTTTATGGTCTTTCCTTTAAAAAAAAAAAAAAAGCATCTCAGGACTTCCAGCTGCTGCATCATGGCCACAGGGAGCTGGAATTAATTATAGGCAGCTATAAGGGGTAGGAGGGGGCCCTCTGAACACCTCAAAGTTCTGTTGGTAAGGATCATTCTTTCAAAGGTAGAGAGAGCCAGGTAGCCTCAGAGCCACTTCAAACTGGGGACCAAGCTTGCTTGCTTGCTTGCTTCCTTCCTTCCATCCTTCCTTCTTTCCTTCCTTCCTTCCTTCCTTTCTTTCTTTCTTTCTTTCTTTCTTTCTTTCTTTTTTTTTTTTTTTCGAGACAGGATTTCTCTGTGTAGCCCTGGCTGTCTTGGAACTCACTCTGTAGACCAGGCTGGCCTCAAACTCAGAAATCCACCTGTCTCTGCCTCCCAAGTGCTGGGATTAATGGCGTGTGCCACCACTGCCCGACAAGAATTGCCCTTTTATTCTTTACATTTTAAATACTTTTTAATGTACGTATGTGGATGTGAGTGAACATGTATCTGTGTACATGTGTGTGCAGGTGCCTGAAGAAGCCAGAGTAGAGTATGGGGTCCTCTGGAGCTGAGGGTTACCAGGGAGTGAGAGCCAGCCATGTGATATGAATGCTGGGAACTGAACCTCCTTCCTGTGCAAGAGTAGAAAATGCTCTTAACCACTAAGTGATCAGTGATCTCCCTAGCTTGCTTGCTTTTCTTCCTTCCTTCTTTCCTTCTTTCCTTCTTTCCTTCCTTCCTTATCAGTATCTCATAAAGTTCCAACTTGCTCAACACAGCCAAGGAAGACCTTGAATCCCTGATCTACCTGCCCCACTTCCTGAGTATTGGGATTACTAGTATTCACAGCCACACCCAGTTGATGCTGTGCTTAGGATACAGGGCCTCAAGCATGCTAGGCAAGCTCTCCATCCACTGAGCTCCTTCCCGGCCCAGGACTGCCCTTTTCAAGAAGGAAACTTGGGCCAGGTGGTGGTAGCACACGCCTTTAATCCCAGCACTTGGGAGGCAGAGACAGGTGGATTTCTGAGTTTGAGAGTTCGAGGCTAGCCTGGTCTACAGAGTGAGTTCCAGGACAGCCAGGGCTACACAGAGAAACCTTGTCTCCAAAAAACAAAAACCAAAAATATATATATATATATATATATATATTTACTTACTTTATATTTGATGTGTAGAAACATTTTGACTACATGTATGTATGTGCACAATGTGTGTGCCTGGTGCCCACAGGGAGCAGAAAAGGGTGTCTCAACTCTTGGAACTGGAGGGACAGATGGTTGAGAGCCACCTTGTGAGTACTGGGAACTGAACCCAGGTCCTCTTCCAGAGCAACAAGTACTCTAAAGCAGGGAGTCATCTCTCCAGCCCCTGAAAATGTGTATTTTTAATCCTCCCCATTATCTAACCTCCTTTCTTTCTTCCATTTCATTTAATCCCTTCCTTCCCTCTAATAGCCCCTGTGATGGACTGAATGGGAATGGCCCCGTGTTTGAATACTTGGTCACTAGTGGGTAGAACTGTTTGGGAAAGACTAGGAAATGTGGTCTTTTTGGAGGAGATGTCTCACTGGAACATCAGGGGAAGCTTTTAAAGGACTCATGCTATCTTTGGATTTTATTGCTGTGAAGAGACACCATGACCAAGGCAATTCTTATAAATGAACACATTTAATTGGGATAGGCTTACAGTTTCAGAGGTTCAGTCCATTATCTTCCTGGTGGGACGCATGGCAGCATGTGGGCAGACTTGGTGCTGGAGGAGCTGAGAGTTCTTCTATATCTTCATCCTTCAGGAGACTCTCTTCAGCAGACAGCCAGGGAGAGATGCATTTTTCCGCACTAGGCGGAGCACGAACATCGAGACCTCAAAGCCCGCCTACACTGTGACACACTTCCTCCAACAAGGCCACACCTCCTAAAAGTACCATTTTCCATGGGCCAAGCATGTTCAAACCACCACACATGCCATCCCCAGTGTGCTCTCCCTGAGTTGTGAATCAAAATGTGACCTGTTAGCTGTTCCTTCACTATGGTATCATGGACTCCAACCGTCTGAAATTATAAACCAAATTAAATGCTTCCTTTGATAAGATGTTTTGTCACAGTGATAGAAAACTAAGTCTCCCTTCTAATTTCACAATGCTGTCCCCCACCCCATTCTCTGCCTCCCTCTTCTCTGTGTGTGTGTCTCTCTCTGTGTTTCTCTCTGTATCTCTCTCTCTCCTTTTCTCCCCCCCCCCCCCCCCGTGTTTAAATCTAGATAAGACAGATGAGAGAAAATGTGCAGTATTTGTCTTTTTGAGCTTATTTTGCTTTACATGATGATCTCTAATTCCTTCTGCTTTTCTGCAAATGACATGAGTTCATTTTTTTTTAATGACCAAATAAAACTCCCCTGTGTATGTGTCACGTTTCCTTGTCTATTATTTTTTTCCTTCTAATTTATTGTTTGTTTTGTTGCTGTTTTAGAGATAAGGTGTCACTCGGGAGCTGCCATGACTTGACATTTTCTTTTATTTATTATATTATTGGGGATGGGGAGGGCATAGGCACATTCCTGCCACAGCACACACATGGAAGCCAGGAGACAGTTTTGGGAGTTGGCTTGCTCTTTCTGCCTTTACTTGGGTTCAGGAGATTGAAGTCTGGCAGTCAGGGTTGTACAGCAAGGGCTTTACCATTTTGCCAACACTTACATCACTTTTTAAAATCCGTTTATAATGAAAACCGAAGCTGGCCCCATTTCTCGGCTATGGTGAACAGTGCAGCAATAAACATGTATATGCAAATATAACCGTGCTAATGTGACAGAATCTTTTGGGATAGTCCCAGGAGTGATATAGCTGGATTATATGGTAGTCCCATTTTTTATTTGATTTTTTTGAGGAATCTCCATATTCCACAAAGGACAACCTATTAAAGTCATTCGTGGCTAGGTGTGGTGGTGCAGGCATTTAATCCTAGCATTTGAGAGGCAGAGGCAGGTGTATCTCTTGAGAGTTCAAGACCAACCTGGTCTACAAAGAAAGTTCCCAGCCAAGGTTACCCACTGCAATCTTGTCTCTAAAAAGCAAAAACCGTAATAATCATTTCTCAATTTAGGAGTCCAAATCCTCCTGGGCAGAATCTGGGAGTTTTCTTGCCTATTGATTTCTCTTCTCCCATTTTCCCACAGCAGTTGGGTACTTGGATGTTGTCTTAGTTAGGGTTTTACTGCTGTGACCAGACATTGTGACCAAGACAACTCTTACAAGGTCAACATTTAATTGGGGCTGGCTTACAGGTTCAGAGGTTTAGTCCATTATCATCAAGGTGGGAGCATGGCAGCATCCAGGCAAGCATGTTGCAGGAGGAGCTGAGAGTTCTGCATCTATATCTGAAGACCGTTAGGAGAACTGACTTCCAGGCAGCTCAGATGAGGGTCTTAATGCCCACGCCCACAGTGACACACCTACTCCAACAAGGCCACACCTCCTAATAGTGCCACTTCCTGGGCCACGCGTATTCAAACTATAACTGATGTTTTCACTGAGTCCTTGGATGCATCCTGGTAACTAAGGGTCTCTTGGGAAGGTGATGGTCCTCTGAGGCAGACAGGGGACTTAGACCTCAGCTTCCTCTTCAAAGAAGCTATGGGAGACAAGTCCATGATCCTCAGCAACTGGAAGCACAAGCTTCACAAGAGACCTAGCTGGTTCTGTCACTGTCACAGAAGTTCTTTGCTTTTCCTCCCTACAGGTTATTACTCTCCTTTTCCAATTCCACTTCTGTTATTAGTTATGTACTTAGTGGAGGTGATGAGAGATGGCTTGGCAAGTCAGCAGGTAAGGGGACTTCCTGCCAAACCTAACGATCTGGGTTCAATCTTTGGGTCCTACATAGTGGAAGGAGAGAACTGACTCTTACAAGTCGTCCTCTGTCCTCCATAAATGTGCATGTACATAAACATACACACATATATACAAAACAGTAAATAAAACGTAATAAAAATTAAAACAATCACACACACACATACAACTTCATTTTGTTTGGCTTTGTTCTGTTTTCCAAGAGAAGGTCTCAGTCTGTAGCAAAGGCTAGCCTGGTGTTGGGGTTAGTCTTGTGTGCTATGTATTTAGCTGAGTTCTGTACCCCTGTCTGGGCTGTAACCTGATCTTGGGGCACTGTATTCACCTATGTATTGTAAAGTGTGCTCCCTGCTAGTCCCTGACTGCTCAATAAATGGCTGGGGCCTATAACTGGGCAGAGAGGATGGGAAGGCAGGACTAAGACTCAAGTGAGAGACCTCAGAAGACCATGAGAGAGGAGAGGAGCCAGAGGAAGGAGGAGGTCAATATTAGACAGACGGACCCTCAAGAGCACATGCCACGAAAAGTGGACCATGAGGACAGACTGATGGAGCAGAGGCAGCCTGGGAGACACCAGGTTGGCAAGTGACTGGCATCTGTGTGGTTTTGAACAGGTAGAAGAATTAGAGTAGCTCCAAATCTGCCCAGCATAATGCCTATAGCGTACTAATAAATTATAGTGTTTCTATGTCATTTACTTGGGAACATATGGACAAGAAGTAGGGTAGAACCCCCCCATAGATATTAAGGAGTAAAAAAAAAGGCATAATAAACACCCACAAAAATAATTACATTCAATAGGCTGGAATTCACTGTGTAATTCAAACTGACCTCAAACTAATGGCAATCCTCCTGGCTCAGCCTCCCAGGTGCTAGGATTACAAACATAAGTAGCCACCCACCTCTAGAAAAAAAAATTTTTTTTAAATTACAAATAACATACAAATGTGTACTAATTGCAGAGTATTTAATACAGAAAACTTTATACCTCTACTCCTGTCTTACCTTCTCAACATTTTAAATTTTTAAAAACTAATTTTTCTGGCCAGGCATGACAGCACATACTTTTGATCCTAGCACTCGGGAGGGAGGCAGAGGAAGAAAGATCTCTGTAAGTTTGAGGCCAGGCTGGTCTACAGAGAGAGTTCCAGAACAGCCAGGGCTACACAGAGAAAACATTAAAAAACTATTATTAATAATAACTATTATTATTATCATTATTATTACTTGCTGGGCATAGTGGTGCACACCTTTAATCCCAGCACTCAGGAAGCAGAGAGAGGCAGGTGGATCTTTGTAAGTTTGAGGCCACCCTGGTCTACAGAGAGAGTTCCAGAACAGCTAGGACTTTGTAGAGACCTTATCTGAAAAAAATTTAATAATAGTAACTTTGTGTATATGAGTGCTTTGCCTGCATATGCATGCTTGGTGCCTGTGCAGGTCAGAAGAGGGCATTGGATCTCCTGGAATTGAAGTTACAGATGGTTGTGAGCCACCATGTAGGTGCTGGGAACTGACCCCCTGGGTCCTCTACAAGGGCAACAAGTGCTTTTAATATCTAAGCCATCTCTCTCTCTAGCCTTCATATGTTTTAGATGAAAGCAAAACATAAATGAGATTTAATATATCTTTTATTCAACTACTTTACCTTTTTTATTGCACCTTTTTTATTTGTGTGTGTGTGTGTGTGTGTGTGGTGGTCACAGCACAGCATGTATGTGGTGGTCAGTAGACAACCTGTCATTGTCCATTCTTTCCCTCTACCACATGGAGCCCAGGGATTGAATCAAGTCGTCAGACTCAGCCAGCAGATACATTTATCTGCTGAGCTATCTCGCCCATTCAATGCCTTTTTCTCCTTACGTACTAGCAAGTCTTGAATAGTGTCCATGATAATGCATATAGATATATCTCTTTCCTTTTAACCATGGCAGGATGTTTTCATTTTTTGCTTTTATATTCATCAGAGTCCTGTCTTTAAGGCTCTCACACAGTCCTTTCTTCCTCCATTCCCACCCCACTCCCTATGTCCCAGTGCTTGCAAGCAGAAGGATCTGGTTTAGGTCCAGCTGGACACTATCCTGAGATTTCTTACCCCAGTGTAGATTGATTCCTTCTGAGCAGGGGAACTTACTGGCATATGAGTTCCCTTCTTGTTTCAGGCCAAGGGCCATCTTGCCCGGAGCAAGGAGAGGGGTGACTCAACTCTTTGAAGGGGTGCCATTTATACTTTTTAAACTCTCCCTACACACCCACAAAGCCAGAACAACACAGAAGGGAGTCAAAAGTACCAGAGGCCTCCTACACTGTGAAATCCTGTGTGGAGCATTCTGAAGTTAGTTTACACATGCTGGCTTCTTCCCCAGCTGATGGCAAAATGAAAAGCAGAGCACATGAGAAGATGGGGGCAGGGGGAGAAGCAGGGTAAGGGAAACCAGAAGTCCTGGCTGGAAGGGGCCGATCCTCTCAAACCAGAGAGGAGACAGACTTCTTCAGGGGGGGAAAATGGCGCCAGGGAGGAGAGGAGCGATCAGCCTGGAGCCAGCTGGCTAGGAGTCGGGAGATGAAGTGGGTAGAGACACAGGATTTCTCCATCCAGTCTCCTCATCCCCAGGAGGCTGGCACACCTAGTGTGACACCCAGGTATTTCTCAGGGAAAAGGATGGTTCTCGGAGGAAAACTGTTTCCTAAGTTGGTAAAAGGCAAAGGGTTGGACCTCCAGTTTAACAGAGGTGTGAGCTTAAAATGGAGCAATTTGAAGAATTGAGTTTCCTACACAGCATTTTCAGGGCCTGAATGTGTTATGCCCTGTATTGTATAATGAATGAACTATAAAGACGATCCCTGAAAGTATAGTCTTCCCATGCTATATAACATCCAGGCTCCTTGGGGTGGGTGCTAGGACATAGGGATGGCCTCACAGGACAGCCCTGAGGAACAGCAATCCTGGCATCTGCCATTGGGTCTCAGCGGCAGCACTGAGAGTCCCAGGTATTGAGAGGCTAGTACATTTCAACACTGCTGGATGTTTTCATCCTGCACTGGAGATTTGATAGTAGCTACCATTCATGGAACACTTCCGGTGTGTTACATTTTTTGTCTCTGACACTTTTTTGGTGTGCATATATGGTGCTTAGATTTGAATCTACGGTCTTGTGTATTTTAGGCGAGTGTTCCACCCAAGAGCTATATTCCAAACCCCTTTGCACACATCCTTTTTCTTAATTTATTTTTCATTTTTATTTATGCATATATGTAAGTGCCTGTGTGTATGTATGCACACATGTTTTGGGCATGCTGGTACTCACCTTTAATCCCAGCACTCAGGAAGTAGGAGCAAGCTGAGCTCTGTGTGTTAGTTCAAGGCCAACCTGGCCTACATGTGGAATTCTAGGCTAGCAAAGGCTATAATACAATGGGACCTGGTCCCAAAATTAAAAAATAAAAAACATCAGAATTATATTCTCAATCAGAAATGAGAAGACAGTTGAGGTACTAGCAGAGCCAAGATTTGAACCCAGGATAGCTTGATACTAAGGGCTGTGTCTTAACCATATGCTTTATCACCAATTTCTTATTTTGTTTTTAAGATTTTTTTTTTATGTATATGAGCACACTGTCGCTGTCTTCAGACACACCAGAAGAGGGTATCAAACCCCATTACAGGTGGTTGTGAGCCACCATGTGGTTGCTGGGAATTGAACTCAGGACCTCTGGAAGAGCAAGGGTGGGGATCAAGTACTGAGTACTGGGGTTGGTCTCAGGGTCTCTGTCATACTAAACATAGCCTCTGCAATTGAGCTATACCACCAGCTCTCTTTACTAAGTTCTGAGAGGAAGACAGAAATAGTTGGATTCTTTCTTTGTTCCTTTCTTTCTTTCTTTCTTTCTTTCTTTCTTTCTTTCTTTCTTTCTTTCTTTCTTTCTGGAGCAGATAGACTCATCTGGAAATAAGACATATGTGCAAACCGCTTTCCCTTCCTTCTCTGATCCAGACTGGACCATGACATCATATAATAGAGGCTGTTTTTCGAAAAGAACCCAGGCCGGATTTACAAGAATGCCAGTCAGACAGCGTGACTGAGAAGGACCCTGGCCAAAATGACCACAGCATACGCCCTGCTATGCTGAGAACACAGCTAGTCCCTAAGTACCTGAGGCTGACTCATTGTCACTCTCAGGATTCAATGCCAGATGCAAAGACTGCTGTGACCCTCACCCTGTCCCTCATGGCTGGCCTATGACACCATCCTCAGGAATACCGTCTCAGTCTTGGTGTAGCAGTAATGTGGCTGCAGCAGGAGTAAGGGAATACCCGGCAGGCCCATGTTGAGGGGTCCCTCTGAGGAATCAGGCCAAGTGACAGACTTAATTATAAAGGCTTATTGTGGGAAAAGGGAGCGGGGACCTGGAAAAGGGTAGAGGTAGAAAAATGGGGGAACAGAGGACAGAAAGAGAGGAAGAGAGCAAGAAAGATCTGCCAGGAACAGGTTGGAAACAGAGTGGGAAAGACAGTGGAAGAAGGGGGGCTGAGGTATGGAGCAGTCCTCTTATATGTTGCCATTCTTGGTTCCCACCTGGCAGTGGATGTGACACAAGCTGTTGCTAGGTAGCTGTTGGGCTGAGCCTAGTGGAATTGTCTGTAAACCAATACTAAGAGCACATTTTGCCCTTGGAGCTTAGTTCCCAACACCACTTCAGGCAGCTCACAATCTCCTGTAACTCTAGCTCCAGGTTTGATACTCTCTTCTGGATCCTATGGGCACCTGGACACACACACACACACACACACACACACACACACACAATTAAAAAAAAAAATCGGGGCTTAGCGGTAAAGAGCACTGACTGCTCTTCCAGAGGTCCTGAGTTCAATTCCCAGCAACCACATGGTGGCTCATAACCATCTGTAATGGGATCCGATGCCCTCTTCTGGTGTGTCTGAAGACAGCTACAGTGTACTCATATAAATAAAATAAATAAATCTTTAAAAAAGAAAGAAAGAAAGAAAGAAAGAAAGAAAGAGAGAGAGAGAAAGAAAATGGAAAGATGGGTGTGGTGGTGCACTCCCAGTACTCAGAGGAAAAGGCTGTGTGAGTTTGAGGCCAGCCTGGTCTAATAGTTCCAGGACAGCCAGTGCTATGTAGAGAAATTCTGTCGCAAATAAATAAATAAATAAATAAGCTGGGCGGTGGTGGCGCACGCCTTTGATCCCAGCACTTGGGAGGCAGAGGCAGGCGGATTTCTGAGTTCGAGAGTTCGAGGCCAGCCTGGTCTACAGAGTGAGTTCCAGGACAGCCAGGACTACACAGAGAAACCCTGTCTCGAAAAACCAAAATAATAATAATAATAAATAAATAAATAAATAAATAAATAACATAAGAAAAAATAAATAGAAGTAAGAAAGGGAGAAAAACTCACTAGGGAGGAATGAAGAAGACTTGCCGGAAGGACAGACAGATCTTGTAGAGCCTTCCTCATTCAGAATTCTTCTCCCTGCTCTCTGTGTCTGCTTCGCTGTAGGCAGCATTACTATCTGTTTTTGAGGCAAAGCCTCCCTACATAGCTCAGGGTGGCCTAGAACTTGCAACCTGTCTTGAGGAAGCAGAATTAACATCAGAATACAAACAGCACCTGGGCAATCCACAACAGTCTGTCTGTAGTACTATTGCTGTTGTTGCCTTTGTTGTTAAGAGCTCGAGTTTGTACCCCAGCTCCGTTGCTTCTTTAGCTGGGAATGGCTTTGTTTGAGCCATCTATCCCCTCTAAGCTGGTTTCATATCTGCCAATGGGATTACTTGGTGCATCTCACCAATCAGTATAGATAATACATGTAAAGCTCGTGGCCAAATGCCTGGGACTTTGTGAACATGAGTATATCTGAAAAGAAGTTACCAGGGATGCAGCTCAGTTGGTTGAGCACTTACCAAGGGAGCGAGCACGGGGCTCTGTTTGATGTCTAGCACTAGATAAAGCAGGTGTGGTGATGCTTACCGGTATCTCAACTCTGGAGAGGTGAAGGCAGGAAGGTCAGAAATTCAAGGTCATTCTCCAAGACATAGCAAGTTCAGGGCCAGACTGTGACATGCACTCACTGTGATGTGTGCCCATCTCACTAAAAATGCCAAGTTTTTAAAATTAGAAAGAAGTGACCCATAATTATAATCACATAAGATAAGAATCTGACAACTATATTTCTAAGATATTTGGGATCTCTCCAGTCTCACAATTTTGTGTTCATTATGTAATACTCCTTTTTATTATAAATAATGCAGACTTTGGACTCAGTTTTAATATGTGTTGGAATTTCAGCTCTCCTTCTTAGCAGCATGAGGCCGTGGATCATGTGGCAATGTCTCTCAGTTCACTGTCCTTTTCTGGAAAATGGGAATAATAATATCTAGTTTTCAGGTATCTAGCAAGGATGATATAGATTCACATTCACTACAATAAATTGTTAAATGCATAAATAAATGTGAGGTGTGTGCGTGTGTCTCCATGTGAGTACAAGTGCCTAGGGATGCCAGAGAGGAAGTCAGATCCCTGGAGCTAGAGTTACAGGATGTTGTGAACCACCTAACGTAGGTTCTGGGAACTGAACTCTGGTCCTCTGAAAGATCTGTAGCTGGATGACCCATCCTAACCACAGGGTTACACAGAACCGAGTGGGGTGGGGGTGGGGGAGTGTATCCCCTGATAAACTGATACACCAGGAAAGAGAAAGGGGAAGTCACCCAGCCAAAGGACCTCCCCTTTCCTGCCTGGCTAGATTTGTTTGTCTTCCACAGAGACTGTTCCCTGCTGATATAGGGGTCTGTGGAGTGTCTAGCTTTGATTGGCATCTTTAGTACAGAGGAAGTGAGGAGCCCCCTTAACTTTCAGCTATTTCCCTCTGGACCAGCAGACTGGAGGCCCTAATAGATTCAGTTTCTGGCGCCACTGGTAAGAGCAGAAAGCCAGGGAGTGGATCCAGAATCATGATGTCAGAGTTAGAAGACCTCAGAGGAGGGAGGGGGGAGTAGAGAATTTCAGAGCATGGGCTAAGGAAGCAGAATGAAGGCACAAATCCTGGCTGTTCTAGTTTATGGCTGCATAACCTGAGGGAAAGTTCTAGAATCTTATAAACCCTAATTTGTTCAGCTGTAAAAGGAGGAAGAGAATATTCCTGACTCTATGTGAAACGAGAAGATCCCTGTAAAGAAAGTACTTCGCAGAGGCCCAGGCCCAGGAGAGCTTAATGTCTGTCAGCTGTTGTTGTTTCTGTTTTCTCTAGCTCTGCAATTTCACTTTTACAGTTGGAGGCTCCTGATGGCCAGAAAGGAAGCACAGCTCATTAGCTGTCCAGCTGACCAGAGCTACTACCCTGGCGGGGCTATGCCAAAGGTGTGTCCTGAGAGATCACTGTCCTGCAGTAAGAGAGCTGAACTCTGAAAGGAGATGGTAGCATCAGCCTAGCTGTGGGGTTGGAGCTTTAAGAGTACCACAGTGGCTGTCCCTCCCCACCCACCCACACAACCTCCCTGTCAAGCAATCTCCTCGACGCAGTTATTTATTTTGTAATTACAAAGGCTGAGGAAGTCCTGTTTAATGTTTTGGCTTGGAGGCTCAGAGTTGAAGTTTCTAACTGCCCTGGACAAGGGTTTATTGTGGGCTTGCTCTTGCTGAATCAAATGCATTCTTACTATCCCTAGGCCACTAGGGGCCAGAGGCTAAGTACCTAAGGCAGAAAGTGAGTTTTCCGAGATCAGTGGACAAAGTGTCCAGCAATGGAGAGGTTTCCAAAATCAAGCCATGGTTCCAGGCTCCATAATGTCCAGACCTCCACTGGCTTTGGAATTGTATTGGCCCCTAAGCATTCAGGGAGGGGTCTGGCTCTTCCTCTGGTCACACCAAGTCCTGGGCAGCAGCCCCAGTTTCTGGTGACCTTCCTGCTGGCGTTTAGGTTGCGCCTTGCTTTGTTTTCCTGTTTGGTTGCTCGCTGCAGGCGGCCATTCCCTGCTTCTGGGTGGGAACTAGGGGAGGGAGGGTGCCTCACGCCCATCTCCACAGCTGTGTTTACACTTTACTGTTGGGGAAATCTGGGGCCCAATCTTTCCACAGTCCTTCTGTGTCCCCCTCCAACACTTGCTATTTGATATCCCTGGTGGCTTCACAAGGGAGCGTCAAGACATAGGGGTGGTGTCGCTATCTGAAGGAATCTCAGGTTGGAAAGGAGAATACCTGTGGACATTCTGAGATGCCTCATCTCTTTCCCTTTCTAGCAGGGATCCAGGACTAACGGGATGAAAGTACGCTTAGAACTTGCCCATCCCAGAAGGAGGAGAACACATGATGTTCCATTTCTAATCACTGGGTTGAACAAAATCTTGCTTTGTGAAAAGGATGAGAGCTCTCCCGGGCTTCACTGGGGCCGGTAGTCAGAGACAGAACATGTTAAAACCAATATGATTATGCTGAAATACAAGCCAATTAAGGAGGATTTAAGAAAATAGTCAAGTAAATAACACTTTCCTCCAGGGAGCAAGTTGAGCTGGTATTAATCAGTCTACTTGTGTTGCCAGACTCTCGGCCAAGCCAGGCAGAATGGCTGCCAAGGCAAATGAGGCATTAGGTTTCAGAAATTAAACACATAATTTTATTTTTCCGCAATAGGGGAACTTTCAGAAAAAGAACCAGTGCTATTAGACTGCTCGGCACACTGTGTCCAGTTTCTCCTGGCCCCAGAGGCCTCCAATTTCAGAGTAAGATGCTCAGTGAGAAGCCAGAAGTGACACAGCTATTCCTTTCTCTCTGTAGCTTCCTGGGAGTTGGACGGAGAGGATAGGGTGGCTGGGGGTGGGACCGAGAGGGGAGTGAGGCTGAGATGCTGGTCTTTCAAAGGTCCAGCTGCTGACCACTGGCCAGCAGATGTCATTGTAACCACCCCACCCCCGACAAAGACCTAAAGAGTTGCAAAATAAAAAAGAGATTCAGAAGAAGAGCTGGCCAAACAAAGGCTGGCTGATGGTATCGGGAGGAACATTGTCAGCTGAGAAAGTGCCTGATCTGGGGGTGGGGTAGGGTGGGATACCTGGCCCAGCCCAAGGAGGAGGAACACACCGGCAAGCAAATTTTCCCCCATGAACCTCCTACTGGAGGATAATGTGGAAAGTTGTGTTTATAGTCCTTCATTGACAAGGATTACTAAACCTTGTGGTTACCCCAATTATTGCGAGGAAGAAAGGGGTGAAATTGGGGGTGAAAGAGGAAAACAGCTAGGCTGAATGAGGAGGTGGAACTCTGGCTGGGCCATGCAACTCTCATCCTCCATACCCCTAGGAATCTTTCCAGCTCCCTTTCTTGCCACTCTAGAA
This sequence comes from Grammomys surdaster, assembly GCF_004785775.1. Classification (NCBI taxonomy): domain Eukaryota; kingdom Metazoa; phylum Chordata; class Mammalia; order Rodentia; family Muridae; genus Grammomys; species Grammomys surdaster. The sequence continues at coordinate 1,293,751 of NW_021604790.1, read as the reverse complement.
ACATCCCTGGAACCATGCTGTCTTAGCTAGCTCAAGTGCTTCTTTCATCTCCACTGTCACTTGGCACATCTCCCAAGGCCAGGTCCCCTCCCTTGGCTTCAGTTATCAGTGTGTTGGAGGTTCCCACATCTCTCACTAATCTCTCTGATATTCAGATCTTCTGAACTCCTCTTTTAGATAACGCACCTTATTTTGAGAAAGTCAGGGATTACCACAAGAGGATAGAAGGCAAAGAAGCTAGGGCCCCTTACTCAGCTTGCTCACAGTTAAAAGCTTGGCATATGCTTTTTTTGATCTCAGCTTCTTGTTTTTTTTCTGCAACTGTACCCGGTTAAGCACCTGACCTCCAGGCAAGATGAGGTTTAGCCCACCCCAGCAAATCAACAGAAGCTTCTCCCTCTTTGTTGAGGGGAAATGTCTGATTTCTTTGGTCAGTGCTGGGTCCTTTCTGCTCTCGAGTTGAAATTCCAGGAAATCTCTGCCTGTGTTCTTACACATTTGGCTCAATCTTTTTTTTTTTTTTTTTTTTTTTTTTGGTTTTTCGAGACAGGGTTTCTCTGTGTCGTCCTGGAACTCACTCTGTAGACCAGGCTGGCCTCGAACTCAGAAATCCGCCTGCCTCTGCCTCCCAAGTGCTGGGATTAAAGGCGTGCGCCACCACTGCCCGGCACTTCAAATGTTTTTAAAACACTGAAAGCCCAGACTATCCCCTAGACTGAATAGACATTTTCTTCTTCTGGAAGGTGGTATGCAGACCTCTTTAGTTATTCGAATTCTCCAGATAATCTTAGTATGATCCAAGTTTGAGACCCGAATATCCGCCAATACAGAAGGCAGCAGAAATAGAAGAGAATAGTGTTGCAAATTGCAAATATAAGGGAATGGCAAGCAATGGTGGCACATGCCTTTAATTTCAACACTTGGGAGGCAGATCTCTGAGTTTGAGGCCAGCCTATTCTACAGAGTGAGCTCCAGGACAGCCAAGGTTACAGAGAAGACAAAACTCCAAAACAACATAAAGGAATACTTAATTTGATTATTAGACAAATAGATACAAGAGGAAAACAATAAAATGGCCTTTTTGCTTTTAAATTATTATTATTAGTTATTATCATTATTATTAGCAGCAGCAGCAGCGTGTGTGGGTGTGTGGGAGTGCTGTAGCCACTTCTGATGTCCCAGGATTGAATTTTCTCCTTTTACCTTTATGTAGATTGTGGAGATTAAACCCAGGTCACTATATCACCAGGCTTGCACAGAAAGCACCCTTTCTCTGAGCCAGCTCATTGGCCTAGAAACCCAAAGGTTGGTCCCCTCCTCTCCTCTCCTCTCCTCTCCCCTCCCTCCTCTCCTCTCCTCTCCTCTCCCTCCTCTCCTCTCCCCTCCCTCCTCTCCTCTCCTCTCCCCTCCCTCCTCTCCTCTCCTCTCC
>NW_021604790.1:1197364-1291922 GCF_004785775.1 Grammomys surdaster | reverse complement strand
CTCCTCTCCTCTCCTCTCCCCTCCCTCCTCTCCTCTCCCTCCTCTCCTCTCCCTCCTCTCCTCTCCTCTCCCCTCCCTCCTCTCCCCTCCCTCCTCTCCTCTCCCTCCTCTCCTCTCCTCTCCTCTCCTCTCCTCTCTTCTCCTCCCCTCCCCTCCCCTCCTCTCCTCTTTTCTCCTTTCCTCTCTGTCTGTCTTTCTGTCTTCCTTTCTTTTTGTATTCATTTACTGAGACAGAGTTTCAAGGCAGGTTTGTTAGGAAGCTGCTCTCAGGCGGGCAAGTTCTCTGCCCCCAAGGATTGAGGCCAGGGGAGTTACCATGGGGAAGTGGGGGTGTGGGGAGGGAGAAAGAGAGGAAAGGCACCCATGAAGAGAGAAGAAAAGGAGAAGGAGGAAGAGGGAGAGAAAGAGGAGGAGGAAGAGGAGGAGGAGAAGGAGGAGGAGGAAGAAGAGGAAGAGAGAGCAAAGGAAAGAGAGAGAAAGAGAGAGAGCAAGCACAAGGGAGAGAAATGTCTGGATTATATAGGGAAGAGACTGGGGGGGGGGGGAACAGCAGCCCAGCCCCTGGGCTGGAAAGTTCAGGGTTGGGGCCAGGGTATGCCAGGTAGGAACTGAGAGGATGCTGGGAGAACCTGGAGGTCTGGTCCACTTTGATATGTAAAATATGCACCTCAATTCCTAGTCTCCAGACCCCGGCCTCTGCCTCCCAAGTGCTGGGATTAAAGGTGTGTGCCACCATACCTACCTCCAAAGGTGCTGATAAGAGGAGAAGAATAGTAGGGGTTGGAGAGAGGCTACAGTGGTTAAGAGCAATGGCTACTTTTACAAAGGGTCAGAGTTTGATCTCCAGCACCCACATGGTACCTCACCATGGTCAGCAACTCCAGTCCCAGGGGATCTGATGCCCTCTTTTGGCCTCCAAGTATGACTGCACACCTGTGGTGGTACAGATACATATACTCAGGCACCAATGCAAACACACATGTACAATAAAAGAAAGAAATGTATCTTTAAAAACATAACTGAAAGAATAACTTGAAGTCATGTCAGTTGTCAAGGACATACAGAAGTGAATTTGCGCCCCGTTCATTGCATCATATTGAGAAGCACTGTTAAGGCCGGCAAGACGGCTGCTCTCTCAGGAGGCAAAGACACTTGCTACTAAGCCTGACCTGATGACCTGAGTCCCAGCTTGAGGACTCACATAACAGAAGGCTAGGAACAACTTCTGACAGCTGTTTAAAAAAACAAAACAAAACAAAACAAAAAAAACGAAAACAGCCAAACAGCCGGGCAGTGGTGGCTTTAATCCCAGCACTTGGGAGGCAGAGGCAGGCAGATCTCTGAGTTCAAGGCCAGCGTGGTCTACAGAGTGAGTTCCAGGACAGCCAGGGCTACACAGAGAAACCCTGTCTTGAAAAACAAAACAAAACAAAACAAAACAAAACAAAACAAAACAAACACCCTAACAAAAAAACAACAAAACCCCCAAAACAAAAAAAGACAATCAAAACAAAACAAACAAACAAACAAACAAAAACCACCAGAGCATGTATTAATGCACATACACACAAATAAATAAATAAATAATTTTTTTTCCAAAGGGGAGGGAATTTATTCAGGGCAGAGGGCAAAGGTGGGGAGAGAAACAAGAAGATGTTGGAGAAAGAGGAGAGAGACAGGAGAGAAGTGGAGGCCGGCCATGACCACATGGAGAGAGGGGGAAGGGAAGGGAGGAAGGGCGAGGGGACAGAGAGAAGCTAGAGGTAAGAGTGTAAGAGCAAAAAATGTTTTTAAAAAGAAGAACTTGCTCATTTCTGGTGATTGATATTTCTTACCTCTAAAGGTATTATTTCCTTCTTGTAGTATTAAGCATCTTGTGGAGAGGTTTAAAAGTCATTATCAAGGATGGATGTGGTGGTGTATGCCTTTAAATATATATGTAATGTTTTGTTTTCCGGTATGTCCATGCACTTGTGTGCCTGATGACGGGAGGCTAGAAGGAGTCGAATCCCCTGAGACTTGAATTACAGATGGTTGTGAGACTGGGTACTGTGGGTACTGGGAATTGAACCTGAGTCATCTAGAAAAGCTATGCTCTTAACCCCTGATCCAACTCTTCCAGCGCTGTGGGGAGATATTTTGATACAAGGTTATATATTTTTAGGTGAAGGGTAGATGGGCAGAAATAGGATAATCAAATATAAATAATCAAATATAAATAAAACAATAACTGAAACCGGGCGGTGGTGGCGCACGCCTTTAATCCCAGCACTTGGGAGGCAGAGGCAGGCGGATTTCTGAGTTCGAGGCCAGCTTGGTCTACAGAGGGAGTTCCAGGACAGCCAGGGCTACACAGAGAAACCCTGTCTGGAAAAACCAAAAAATAAATAAATAAATAAATAACTGAAGGGCCCAGCGGTATTTGAGGTGTCAGTAAATGTGAGGTATCAGAGTGAACAAATTCTAGGCTGTCTTCCAAAACTTGACATGTAAGTTGTCTAAACACGGTTGGCGATGGTGCGCTGCTGAATAAAGTCTTCAAGAAGAGATCTGTGGTTCCAGGATGATTTTTCTCTGACAGCGCCACCTAGGAAAGTGTCGGACTAAGGCTGCATCTCCTTAGCGAAAACACACCTGCGAAGAAGGCCGCTCAGGTGATCCACCCTCAGAGTGCGCAGGCGCACGGAGGGGCGGCATGGGGCGTGGCCGCGGCGCAGGGGCGTGGCCGTAGCGCGCAGGCGTCCTAGTGGCGGGTGTCTGCGTCTCAGGATGGAGGGTGAGTGAGTAAACAAGCCGGGGCTGGCGGTGGGGCCGGGCCTCCGCACTGCATGGCGCTAGAACCTCAGGGCCGGGGAGACGAAGAGATGAGGAAACTGATGAGGGGAAGCTGAGGGCCACACCATTGCCTGACCCGGGGTAGCGCGAAGGGTGCTGTCCCGAGTGTTCTGGGACCCGGGACGAGGGCGCGTGCGATCTGCGGGGGGCCGCGTGGCGAGGGGGCGCGGTGGGGGCGGGCCCGGCTCGTGTCCCTTGCAAGCGTGTGGGCCTTGGCGTCTGCAGGGGACCCTGACTCTTGTAAGCTGGTGAGCCAGAGGCCCGGGTCGAGCTTGCGGAGCCTTTGGGTGATGTTGAGGAAGGGGTGGTCAGGCCGAGATGACGGCGAAGTGAGCGGGGTTCTCAAGTGTAAGGGTCAGGCTCCCAGGGTCGCACGGCACCTCCCCAACATTTTGCTCCCGGAGCTTGTCGCTTATCTAACTTGCTTCACTTTAGTTCCGGGTTTGAGTGAGGATTCATCTTCAAACTGTGACTGTCTCTCATGTCCCCGGAATTCTCTGGCGGGAAAAAAAAAAAGATACACAAATGAACGCGTCCTGAAGTAAAAGGAAAGGTGCTATATTTGGGACATAACTTGTCCGGAAGTAAACGTGAAACAAAAACTTTAAAAGAATTTTTAAGATTTAGTTTTTTTTTTTTTTTTTTTTTTTAAATGTGAGTGCACTCTATGTGTGGCTGGTTCCAGGGGCATAGAATCCCCTGGTACTAGAGGTAAGGATGGTTATGTGCCACCATGTCGGTGCAGGGAACTAAACCAGTCCTTGTTCTTTGCAAGAGCAACAAGTGTTCTTAACCGCTGAGCAGGCTTTCCAGCCCTTGGGGATGAGCTTATTTTGGTCCAAGTGATCATTGAGAAGATGTAGGTGGTAGGGCACAAGGAAGAGAATGGATATAGATGGAGGTTAGTGTCGGGGGATGGGTAAACCGAGTATCCAAAGTATGAAACCTATGGCTTGGGGAAAAGAGTCAAGGATCACACATGTACAAGGACGACATTGAAGATGTAGAGGTTTTTTGGGTACACTTGCTACATGATATCTCAGAATAAGAAATCTCCAACCCAGTGGATTTTGTTTTTGGTATCTACATAGTCCCTGACTGTCTTTGAACTCTCCCCGTAGACCAGGCAGGCCTTGAACTTACATGATCCTCAGGCCTCTGCCTCAGGAATGTTAGAGTTGAAAGGTGTGGCCCACCCTCTACCCAAAGATTTTAAGATAAGGAAAAGGCCTTTAATGTTTTTCCAGCCTTCGAGGGTTTGACCTCTGCCCCAGGCTTTTGATTTTTGAGAAACCTGTTTTCAGCCTTGGAGACCCAGTTGCGTCACTTGAAAGGGCTGACAGTAGGTGTGAATGTAAGCCAGGAGAGAAGAACTTGATCACATAAACATGAAATCAGGTTGTGATGCTGCAGGCATCCAATCCCAGAACTTGGTTAATGGAATTAGGAGGCTTAGGAGTTCAAGGCCAGCCTGAATGAAACCTGGCCTAAATGAAACCTTGTGTCAAAACAACCACAAAAGTATGTAAACATGGAAGGAAGAACCATCTGTAAAAATGCAACATGTACTGGGATGTGGTGCACAAGCCCTTCTAGAGCTTTATATGTTATTTTCTGACTCATTTATTCTAATACTTGTATGTCTAGCTGAAAAATCTTGTTTTTATTAAATGATAATGGATAGTCCCTAACAGAACTTGACACTGACGTAGCTCATACTCGCTGAGGCAGGGCCCTGCCTGTGGTGGCTGTAGCTCTTCTCCGTCAGCGTGGTACATCTCCAAGGCAGCACTTTCCTCAGTTCCTGGAAATTAAAATAAAAACATCCACCACCCCCCTCGAAAGCTAAACCTTTGCTTTTTGTCACTCTTGTCTGCAGTGGAAATGACCTGGTTCTATTGAACACTAGGAAATATTCGAGTTAGAGTTCTTTAGTTAAGATACTGGTTCCCAGCAACCCAGGCGAGGTGGTATGCGTTTGTAATTCAGGTACTAGGGAGGTAGAGGTAGGAGGTTCAGTAGTTCAAGGTCAGCCTTGACTGCCTAGCAAACTTGAGGCAAGGGTGATAGAATGCATGAGATCCTGGCATTTGGTGGTTTGGACCCTGGCTGTCCTAGAACTCACTGTAGACTAGGTTGGCTGCAAACTCAAGAGATCTGCCTGCCTCTGCCTCCTGAGTGCTGGGATTAAAGGTGTGTACTGACCTACACCCAGTTGGAGATCCTGTTTTTTTTTTTGTTATTTTTGTTTTTGTTTTTTTGGTTTTTTCGAGACAGGGTTTCTCTGTGTAGTCCTGGCTGTCCTAGAACTAACTCTGTAGACCAGGCTGGCCTCGAACTCAGAAATCCGCCTGCCTCTGCCTCCCAAGTGCTGGGATTAAAGGCGTGCGCCACCACCACCCGGCCTGTTTTTTTTTTTAAAAAGTCACAATAGAGGCCTGTTGTGGTCGGAAACTAAACCTGTGATATGTAAATATTTTGGAGAAGTAGGTGGAAATCTTGTTGTCCAGTCTTTTTTTTTTTTTTTTGGTTTTTCGAGACAGGGTTTCTCTGTGTAGCCCTGGCTGTCCTGGAACTCCCTCTGTAGACCAGGCTGGCCTCGAACTCAGAAATCCGCCTGCCTCTGCCTCCCAAGTGCTGGGATTAAAGGCATGCGCCACCACTGCCCGGCATTGTCCAGTCTTTTAACCTTACTACCTGACATTACCATCTACTTTGTGTTTGTTGGGTTGCAAATGACTTGTGGGCTGCTGATTGGACGTACCTGGTTGAATGCAAAATGTGTCTACTCTCTTAATTGTGTTCCTTGTCCCATGGTTGATTCTAATACAAAGTTGATGAAATGAGAACAATGACTCCATTTTATAAGTTTTTCTTTAAGATTTATTTTATGTATGTGAATACACTGTAGCTGTCTTCAGACACATCAGAAGAGGGCATCACAGATGGTTGTGAGCCACCTCGTGGTTGCTGGGAATTGAACTCAGGACCTCTGGAAGAGCAGTCATCTTAACCACTGAGCCATCTCTCCAGCCCCCATTTTCTATATCTTATGTCTGTAGTTTAGCCCTACTTCCCACTTCTATTATGAATTAAGGGAGAGACAACACTGGGCTGGGGAGATGGCTCACCTGTTAAAGGGTGTTTGTAGAGGATGCTGATTTGGCTCCCAGGACCCACATGGCCCATAACCCCGGTTCTAGGGAATCTGACTGATGTCAGCCTCTCAACTCTGAGGGCACTGCCCCTTCCACGGCATGCATGCATGCGTGCGTGCGTGCGTGCATGCATGCATGTAGACCAAAACACTGACATAAAATAAATCTGAAAATAAATTTTAATTAAAATAATAAAACAAGATGGGAAAATTAAGAAGCTATGGTGCCACATGGCTCTGAAGCTTTTCTTACTTTGCTTACTAACTAGATTATTAAGTAGTGGAGGACCAGGTGTGGTCTTTGTATGTCTGTGTATGTGGGGTATGTGTGTGTGTAGGGGAGTGTTTTCATTTTTCTATGGCAGGTTTTGTGGTAAGCATATGCTGTACTTTGCTTCTAGTTTTTCTTTGTGTGCACACATGAGGTCAGAAAATTAACTTTCAGGAGTAGTTTCTCTCCACCATGTGGGTATCAGGGCTGGAACTCAGGTTGTCAGGCTTGGCAGCAAGAACCTTTACTCAAATTTCACATTCTCACCTGCAGTGTGAGGGTTCTGTTTGCTTTGCTTCACATACCCATTTATAATTAATTTTATCAGCCTTTTCTAAGTTAGCCATACTAGTGAGTATACCTAAAATCCCATTATTTTTGAAATTTATTTATTTATTTATTTATTTATTTATTTTGGTTTTTCGAGACAGGGTTTCTCTTTATAGCCCGGGCTGTCCTGGAACTCAGTTTGTAGACCAGGCTGGCCTTGAACTCAGAAATCCACCTGCCTCTGCCTCCCGAGAGCTGGGATTAAAGGCGTGCGCCACCACCGCCCGGCTTGAATTTGATTTTTAATTGCTTAAACATACATGTGAGTGCATTATCCTTTGAGGCCAGAAGAGGGTGGCAGATCTGCCAGAGTTAGAGGTGGCTGGGAGCTGAACTCAGGTCTTCTGGAAGAACAGCAAGTGGTCTTAGTCACTGAGCCATCTCTTTAGCCCCTTATTGTCTTTAATTTGCATTTTTCCAGTGAGTCCTTTATGATCTGTTTGACATGGCTGTTCTTTATTGAGCTGTTTTTGTCGAGCTGAAGTTAATTAATTATATGAAGACTTAAGCCCCAAATAGTATGTTTTGGGGTGTCTTCAGTGTACAATGACCATGATGGAAGGCTTCTAATACTTAACTGAAATGTAAGTGCTGATAAAAAAAATGGTTATAGAAACAATGTTTTCTATGTACCACCTCTTATGCCTGAGATCGGTGACCCCATTTTTCTCCAAGCCTGTTCCGATGCTCAATTGTTTGTTTGCTTTTTTTCTTGACTTTGTTGTGATAATCATTTAGTGGGATCCAGCTGCTGCTATGCTATTATGTATCTGTACTTAAGTGTTTTGTTTTTTAAATTTTATTTTATTTTTTTTGTTTTTCGAGACAGGGTTTCTCTGTGTAGTCCTGGCTGTCCTGGAACTCACTCTGTAGACCAGGCTGGCCTCGAACTCAGAAATCCGCCTGCCTCTGCCTCCCAAGTGCTGGGATTAAATTAAAGGCGTGCGCCACCACCACCCGGCTTAAATTTTATTCTTATTTAGTGTGTATATGAGTGCTTTGCCTGGTAGTAGGGGTGTCCAAGAAGGGCGTCAGAGCTTCTTGGATTGGATCTACATATGGTTGTGAGTTGCCATGTGGGTTCTGGGAATAGAACTCAGGTCCTCTTCAACAGCATACAATGCTTTTAGCTGATGAATCATCTCTCCAGCCCTTTCAAGTGTTTTTAAAAATCATGTCTTCCTGTTTCTACAGAGTCTTTTCATTTCTTTCTACATTCTGTGAGAAATCATCTGCCAAATAAACTTTTAGAGACATAGAGGGCGAATCAAAACGCGAAGTGTGACAAATAGTATGTCTTGTGGACAGGCAAGATTCACATACCACTTAAATTGTAAGAAGAGGAAGTGTGCTTTATTTTGCATTGTGACTAGTTGAAATGCTAGGACATTTTTTATGTGCATGTGTATACTCCTTGCCAAATAAAACACTTGAAAAAAATTCAACATGGTACCATTAATCGTTGGATTGTTTTCTTACTGTCATCTCCCAACAAAGTGTTTGGAGGAGACTCTAATGAAACTTCTGGCATTTCTATGCTACCATTTCCTCTAGGAACTCCAGACACACACCACCACTACCACAGCCATTGCTCTCTCTTACCCTCACCCCCTGACCACCACAGCCAGCCCTCCATCCTCTCCTCACCACAGCCAGCACTCCTACTCTTAAGTACTGGGAGCAGCTATCAGTTGAGTAAGTTTTCCCAGTTTCAGTTGGATAGAGCAATCAGTTCTGAGCTTACTGTTTCAAAACATGGAACATTTCTGTAGTCCTTGCACTTGCGAGGCTGCTTCAGAATGATCTTGAGTTCAAAACCAGCCTGGACTATACAGCATGACCTGTTTAAAAATTTTAAAAAACAATAAACAAAAAGATGAGGTGTGTGTATGGGAAGGGAGGAGAGGTGGGTGAGGAGTAAGCAGAGAAAACTTTTGTTAAAGAAGGCTATAGAGTCTACTTAAACTGGAGCTTGCATTCAGGTCATGTGGGTCTCGGTAAACATAGCCTAAGGTTTCTGAGGTAGCCAGTCCTGTTTGTGGTTGGAAGTACTTCTTCATTTCCTGGAGTAGGCTTATTCAGTTTGTTCAGGGCAGAAGTGATAAGAGCAGAAGCCATGTGTAATGTATAATCACTGTACTTGGGAGGTGAGGGCAGGAGGATCAGGAATTTTTTTTTTTTTTTTGGTTTTTGGAGACAGGGTTTCTCTGTGTAGCCCTGGCTGTCCTGGAACTCACTCTGTAGACCAGGCTAGCCTCAAACTCTCAAACTCAGAAATCCACCTGCCTCTGCCTCCCAAGTGCTGGGATTAAAGGTGTGCACCACCACCGCCCCGCTTGAGGATCAGGAATTCAAAGTCACCTTTTACTACATAGGGAGTTCAAGGACAACCCATGCTGTGCTGCACTAGTCTGTCTCAAAAAACAAACAAGCAGACCAGCGTAGGATGCTAACGGTTGAGAGCCAGGCAGTCAGCGTGTCCTGAAGTAAATGACTTAAGAAATTAAATGCTGAGCCGGGCGGTGGTGGCGCACGCCTTTAATCCCAGCACTTGGGAGGCAGAGGCAGGCGGATTTCTGAGTTCGAGAGTTCGAGGCTAGCCTGGTCTACAGAGTGAGTTCCAGGACAGCCAGGGCTACTCAGAGAAACCCTGTCTCGAAAAACCAAAAAAAAAAAAAAAAAAAAAAAAAAAAAAAAAAAAAAAAAAAAAAAGAAATTAAATGCTGTAGATTTCAGATGGGGAACTCTGAAGTTATCAATTATGTCCATGACTCAAATGGATATAAAAGAAGCTGAGTTTGAAAACTGTGGGCTGTTAGTTCATTGACACATGCCTCTTTAATCTCCCTCCTCAGGAGGTAGACAGATCTGATTTCAAGGCCAGCCTGGTCCACATAGTATATTCCAGGCCAACCAGAGCTACAAGAAACCCTCTCTCAAGCAACAAAACTAAATAAAAAGATGATTTTGAAAAATCTAGAACTTTAGCTTTAGGGGACTTACAGTGGACTTTATGGGCAGTGAAAAAACCTACAACATGTAAAATCCATAAACAAAAATTTATTGGCTCTAAATTTTGCCTGTGGCTAGAGAGATGCTTGTGGCTCTTCCAGAGGATATGAGTGTGGTTCCCAGCACTCCCATTGGGTAGCTTACCATTACCTGTGACTCCAGTACAGGGAATCCAAAATTTCTTGTTCCTACAGGGACCCTTACACCTGTGAAATATATGCACATAGACACATAAAAATAATTCTTTTTTTTTTGAGACAGGGTTTTTCTGTATGGCCCTGGCTGGCCTCGAACTCAGAAATCCGCCTGTCTCTGCCTCCCAAGTCTGGGATTAAAGGCGTTCGCCACCACCGCCTGGCTAATAAAAATAATTCTTAAGAGGCTTAGTGATTTAGAACTCTAGCAGGACTTTTGGAGGACCTGAATTCAGTCACCTGTACACAAGCCAGGCTCACAAACACCTATAACTCCAGTTCGAGGGGATATGTGTGCTTCTTTCCAGTCTCTGTGGATACCACATATACATGCACAGTGCCCCCCCCATTTAAAAATAAATAGGTAAGTATTTTAAAGTTAAAATTTCCTATATATGCCAGTCAGTGGTGGCACACGCCTTTAATCCCAGCAGGCAGAGTCAGGCAGATTTCTGAGTTTGAGGCCAGCCTGGTCTACAGAGTGAGTTCCAGGACAGCCAGGGCTACACAGAGAAACTCTGTCTGAATAAACAAAAAAAAAAAATCCTATATACATAAAATATTAGAATAGTTGATAATAACTACATATTTTGGTACACACCTTTAATCATAGCACTTTTTTTTCAAATGTATTTTTTGAGACCGTGTCCAGAGTGAGCTCCAGGTAGCAAGGTTGACCTTTCACCTTAGGCTTCCTTGCTTCACAAAGATGGATGTGGTAGTGGACACCTAAAATACTAGTACTTTAGAAACTAAGGCAGGAGAATCAAGAGTTCAAGGCCAATGGAGATGATATAAGATTCTGTATCAAAAAGGCATGTATACGCACACAGTCTGAAACTTCTTGTTTCTGTTTTGAATTTTAGCTTTTTATGGCCCCTTGAAATGATTTTTGAAACTTAAAATGTTTGACTAAGTTAATAGAAGTAGTTCTCAGGACTCGAGAGATGGCACAGAAGTTCAGAGCGCTGGCTGCTGTTTCAGTTTGGATTCCCAGCACCTACACACTGTCTCACAATCCCCTGCAGTCACGGGATCTGATATACCTTCTTCTGGTTTCTGTGGATACTACACATACATGATGCATATACATATTTGTAGGCAAAACACTCATACACATAAAATGTAAATACAATTAAAAGAAATAGGTCTCTAGCAAGCTAGTTAGTGCAGAGTAAAACTAGATTTTATTGACTTGTGTATATATTTAATGTTTTAGGCCTACCTGCTGGCTAAGCTTAGAAATTGGGTAAGGAAAGAAGCTTGGTGATTGTTGGAATCTACTTGATTGGAAGGTTTGCATTTTTTCTTAATTAAGAAAATATTCATTGTATTACTGTATGTGTGTAGTGGTTTTGCCTGCCTGCATGTGTGCTAGTGTGTATGTGGTGCCTGTGGAAGTCCTCTGCCAGAGCAGCAAGTGCTCTGTTTCGGAGCTACCTCTCTAGCCCTAGAGGCATAAGATTTTGAAAGTAACTTTCTTTTCTTTTTTAAAAGATATTTATGTATATGAGTATACTGTTGCTGTCCTCAGACACACCAGAAGAGGGCATTAGATCCCATTACAGATGGTTGTGAGCCATTATGTGGTTGCTGGGAATTTAACTCAGGACCTCTGGAAGAGCAGTCAGTGCTCTTAACCACTGAGCCATCTTTTCAGTCCTGAAAGCAACTTTCTAAATAGTGTTAAGCATCTATGAGGCCTGACTTAATATGTAAAATGGTAACAGACCCTAAAGTTTTCTGGTTCTGGGGAAGCATCCTGCTCAGAGGCTCGATATTTGAGCATGCTGACTGATTCAATAAACCCATTTTTTATTATCATGAAAAGCTGAACACTTCTTTTTACCCTTAGGTCTTGCCATTCATCTGAAGAACAGAGGTACATTATAAAGTGCAACATATCCTGCTGCATTCCGTGAGGTAAGTAGAGCATATCACAGTAAATTCTCTAAATTTTCAGATGTAATTCAACCCCACCCCCAAAAGAAATTCACAGTGTGGTCAGTGTCCGTAGGTCTGCTGCTGACGTGGAGGTGAGATTGTGAGTTTAAACCTCTTGGGGCTGGAGGGATGACTCAGGAAAGAGCACTGGCTGCTCTTTAAGAGGATCAAGTTTCAATTCCTAGCACCTATATGGCTGCTCCCAACTGTCTGTAACTCCAGTTCCAGGGGATCTGTATCCTCATACAGACCCAACAACAGTGCACAGAAGAAGTGCATGAATGAATGAATGGATGGATGAATCATTAAAAAAATCTTTCTCCTTTTTTTTTTTTCCGAGACATCTTTCTCCTTTTTAAAAGATGTATATTTTTATTTATGAATATGGGTGTTTTGCCTGCATAAATGTCTGTGTGTCATGTGCATATAGTGCCCGAGGAGGCAGGAGGAGGGTGTTGGATCCTCTGGGACTGGCATTAGAGGTAGTGAGTTATTAGAGATAGTGAGTTGTGCCGGGCAGTGGTGGCGCATGCCTTTAATCCCAGCACTTCGGAGGCAGAGGCAGGCGGATTTCTGAGTTCGAGGCCAGCCTGGTCTACAGAGTGAGTTCCAGGACAGCCGGGGCTACACAGAGAAACCCTGTCTCGAAAAAAACTAAAAAAAAAAAAAAGAGATAGTGAGTTGTGCTTGCAGCTCTTCTGGAGGAATTAGGTTTAGCTGCAGCATTCATGTTGGACTTGTGACTTCAGCGAGGTTTGAATACTCTAAAAAACTCAGCTCTAGCACATGCACAGATAGATACACATGTACTTGTAATTAAAGATAATAAAGATATGCCGGGCGGTGGTGGCACACACCTTTAATCCCAGCACTTGGGAGGCAGAGGCAGGCAGATTTCTGAGTTCTCGGCCTGCCTGGTCTACAGAGTGAGTTCTAGGACAGCCAGGGCTGCACAGAGAAAGAAACTCTGTTTTGAAAAAAAAATTTGAATCTAGTGAATTGTCATACATGGATCAAAAAAAAAAAATCGAGCCTCTAATAACTGAGGTATCTGTAATTGAGGACAGGGATTGCCTGGGGATTGAACTCAGGGTCTTGGCTTGTGCCAGGCAAGTACTCTGCCACTGAGGTATCCTGATTGAGTTCATCCTGATTTGTTTTTTGAGACAGTTTTACTGTGTAGCTCAGGGTTGCCTGGAACATATTATATGAAGCAGGCTGGCCTTGACCTCCTGATCTTTCTGCCTCTGACTCCCAAGTGATGAGATTAGATTAGATTAGATTAGAGGCATTCTCTATGATGCTTTACAACTTTTTTATTTGTTTCTGTTACAGTGCTGGGGCTAGAATCTAGAGCCATACATGTCAAGTGTGATCTCTGTACACTGAGCCACGTCATGCTCCCGTTCTAAATGTAGTACAGGACACTAAAGGGTGACCAGAACCAAAATTTTTCCCACCCAAACCAGAAGTTACCCTGCAAATCTATTCTCAGTGGAAACTTTAAGCTTATTATTTGGGCTTTGTGATGTACTATATGCATTTGCATTTGAGGACGTCTTCCTTTCCAAGTAATCAAGTGTTGTTTGTCATATCTGTCTTTCTGAGTCCAGGAAAATGGATATAGCAAGTCCCCCAACTTCCAAATGCATCACATACTGGAAAAGGAAAGTGAAATCTGAGTATATGCGGCTTCGGCAGCTCAAACGGCTCCAGGCAAATATGGGAGCGAAGGTAAAGATGGCTCCCCAGAGCACGGTTGTCTCTGTGCAGCTCTCCCATGTACAGTCCTGGGGTTTTCCTTTTGTGACTTGCATTGACTCTTGCCTTGACTTTCCTAGGCTCTGTATGTAGCAAATTTTGCAAAGGTTCAAGAAAAAACCCAAATCCTCAATGAAGAATGGAAGAAACTTCGTGTCCAGCCTGTTCAGCCAATGAAGCCTGTGAGTGGGCACCCTTTTCTGAAAAAGGTACTTTGGGGTGTTGAGCCAGCATTCCTTTCTCCTTGGACATGAAGTTATAAATCTAGCTTGAAAATTGACCATGTAAGCCGGGCGGTGGTGGCGCACGCCTTTAATCCCAGCACTTGGGAGGCAGAGGCAGGCAGATTTCTGAGTTCGAGAGTTCGAGGCTAGCCTGGTTTACAGAGTGAGTTCCAGGACAGCCAGGGCTACACAGAGAAACCCTGTCTTGAAAAACCAAAAAAAAAGAAAAGAAAAGAAAAGAAAATTGATCATGTTGTCTGTTGTCCTCCTCGGTTAATGAGTGTAATTGTGACTTTTCATAGAAAAACAAAACATTTACTGTTTTTCTGGGTCTTATGTCTAAGGTGTCCTATTTTGTGCTGGATAAACTTAGATACTGGGAAACGAATTAGTTATGCTAATCAGAGACTTCCCTACTATAAATAAATATGTTTGTTTATTGTTAAGTTGAATTATAAGGGTTTTTTTTCAAGACAGGATTTCTCTGTGTAAGCCTGGCTGTCCTGGAACTCACTCTGTAGACCAGGCTGGTCTTGAACTCAGATATCCACCTGCCTCTGCCTCCCAAGTGCTGGGATTAAAGACATGTGTCACCACTGCCCAGCCGAATTATAATTTTTAGAGCACATTCTAGCTGGGTATAGTGGTACATGCCTTTAATCAGTTCAATTCAAGAGGTAGAGGCAAGAGGAATAAGGAGTTTGAGGTTAGCCTTGGCTACAGAATAAATCAGGTTAACCTAGCTACTTTAGAGCCTGTGTTTAAAAGGGAAAAAAAAAGGCATTCTAGCTTTAAAGAGGTAATACATTTAATTTTTTATTGCATGTCTTTACTCAGATTGTGCATGCATGCTTGATCCTTCCACATGTGGGTCCCAGCAGCTGAACTCAGGCCATCCATTTGGTGGCCAGCATTTTTACCTAATGAGCCATTTTAACAGCCTGGTAATAGTTTTAAAATACAAAATACTGATAGTGTATTAAGACCAATGATCATTCCCAAAGCAGAATATAACTGATTTGTACACCACCTGCCTTCCCCATGTGCAGTCCCCACTACCTCTGTAGCTCTATCCACAGTTTAAGTTTTTTAGAAAACAGTCCTGATCTCAAGTCCCAGGATTCTGAGATCCTCTAGGAGACCCACACTCTGGCAGAAACAAACATCTAGTTGGGTATGGCAAGCATTGCACCAAACTCTGAGAAGACACAGACGTGAGTTAGACAGTCCTTGCTTTCCACAGCTAGTCAGGTTAGAGGTTCCCTTTAGAAGCTGCTGTTAACATTTGCCCGACTCAATAGTTTAGAAGAATTTGGAGAAGGTTGCTTGTCCAGAGGACCTGAGTTCAGTTCCCAGAACCCACTTGGTGACCATAGAGTGTTTCTTATAGTTTTGTTTTTATTCATTTTGCTTTGTAGCCTAGCCTAGCCTGGCCTGAGATTTACTGTGTACTGCCTCAGCCCCTGAGTGTTGGTGTTGTAGGAATGATGCCGTTGTAGCTGACCTATAGCTGATCCTCTCTTGAATCGTGTGCTCATACTCTGTGTGTATCACTGCTTTTCTTCCAGTGTACCATAGAGAGCATCTTCCCAGGGTTTGACAGCCAGGACATGCTGATGAGGTCTCTGAACACTGTTGCATTGGTTCCTATCATGTATTCCTGGTCCCCTCTCCAGCAGAACTTCATGGTATGTGTTAAACACTGATGCAATTGTTTAAACTGTATTGTCATTTTATGCTATCTGTGTGAGTAAAGACTGTCAAAGCATGCCACAAACTTGGACCTAGAGAGTGCAAGGTTCTTTAAATCCCTCCTTCTTAAATGGTGTGCATTACAGACTTCTGAGAAGCTCAGTGGATACAGGCACCTGCCACCAATCTGCCCAACAACCTGAGTTCTGTCTCCAGGACCTGTGTGGTAGGAGTAAAGAACTGACTCTTGGAAGTTGTCCTTTGGGCTCCACATATATGTCACACACGTACACACACGCACGCACACTGCAGGTTGCTCTATCCTGTTAGATTTTGGTGCTCTCTAAAATATTGCTAGTTTTTTTTTTTTTTATTTTTTTTTATTACTCCCAATTTTCTTATTACTTTGACCCAACTTTATAATATATTAGTCACAGTTAAATATGGCTGAATCAGACCCTTTAGGCTTAAGCAGGTTGCCATCTCTGCTGATGGAGCAAGTCTTTTGGAATCCTCTAATGGCAAGGTCCTCTGAAGGTAGCCGAGAGAATAGAGGTACCTGTGGGTAACAGTGCCTTCATCTAGTCCTTTATTGAGGCCTGCTAAGGTGATTGCTCTGGTCATCTGTCCTCTAATGCTGTTGCTCATCACCTGCCCACTGAGAGCAGTGTTCCTGATTGGACTAAGACACGGCTCTGCAGGAGGGAGTCATCCCTCAGAGTAAAACTGTGATTTTACTTGATCCTTGGGGATTGAAGAATGACTAGGTTGGCACTGGAGGGTAGCTTAGTGATAGAGTATGTGCTTAGCCTTGCTGTACGTCTGTGTTCTCTGCTGAACACCCTTCTCCTTTAGTATTATTTATTGCCCAAAATAACCTGTGTTAATATGAGTTATGACCATGCTTTGCTTCTTCATTATGGGGAAGAGGATATTTCTAGAAAACTTAAAATTTTATGGTAACTTTAGTCAAATTTTACGCTTGGACACCATTGCTAATGTCAAGGTAAACATTTAGTGGTTACTATTGACTAAACTTGTTTTTTCCCCTTAAAAGTACTGTTGCCCCCTTTCATTTAAGGTTTGTTGGCAAAACAGAATGGATAGTCCTTAAAAGGTGTAAAGGAAAGTTTGTGTCCATAGAGATTTTTTTCAGTAGACTCAGGCCAAATGAAAGACCAGCACAGCAAATGTTCCATTGGATAGGAAAGAGGAGAGACAGGATGGCTCATGGGGTAAATCCATCTGGCTTTTACAGGTGGAGGATGAGACAGTTTTGTGCAATATTCCCTACATGGGTGACGAAGTGAAGGAAGAAGATGAGACTTTCATCGAGGAGCTGATCAATAACTATGATGGCAAAGTCCACGGGGAAGAAGGTAGTGACCCTGGGCTAGCTCACTGCAAGAGGGCTTCGCTAGCACACTGCTGCTTTTGTTCTGTCCCATCCCTACGGTGCATGCTAAAGAATATTTCATGTGATGATGTGACTTAGGATTAGAATTTTATATTACAAAAGAAGCTGGGACACAAGAATTGCCTGGTAATCAGTGGCTAGGAAAGTGTTTATTGAACAGGTGAATTTAATCTTTGACATTTTCTGTAAATACATCAGAGGCCATTTTTGATTTTCATTTCTCTTTCTCAGAGAACATATTACTTTGATCCAGGTTTCTTCTGGACTTCTTAGAAACTGGCTTAAATATTCCTATTGTATAAAAGCAAAGCATTTGAACTGAGTTGTAATTTTTTTTTAATTCTTTTTAGAATTATTCTTCTTTCTTCTTCTCCTGAGAATTCTTCTTCTTTCTTCTATGTGTATGATTGTTTTACCTGCACAGATGTCTGTGCACCATGTGTCTGCAGTGCCCAAGGAGGTCAAAGGAGGGCGGTGGATCTCTTTGGGCCTCAAGTTCCAGAAGGTTGTGAGCAGCCCTCTGGGTGCTGGGACTGGGTGGGATGGGTTGGTCCTCTTAACCTCTGAATGGTTTCTCCAGCCCCCCTATTGTAATTTAAAACAAAAAACATTTATTTGAGGGAATGCAGTCCATATATGCCACAGTATGGGGATGGAAGTCAGAGAGTTAATTCTCTTCTTCCACCATGAGTGTGCAAAGAATTGAACTCAGGTCACCAAGTTTGGCAGCAAGTGCCTTTACCCAATGAGCCATATTGCCAGGTCTTAGTTTTAATTCTAGAAAAGGTTATCAATGAATAAAAAGTAGGAAGAGGTGATAGGTGTGGCGGCACACACTTTTAGGCAGAGACAAGAGAATCTCTGAGTTTGTGGACAGCTAGGGTTACACAGGGAAACCTTATCTTGAAGAATTTTTTTAAAAAGATTTATTTATTGCATGTATGTGATTATGCTGTCTCTGTCTTCAGACACACCGTAAAAGTGCACTTGATCCCATTACAGATGGTTATGAGCCATCATGTGGTTGCTGGGAATTGAACTCAGGACCTGTGGGAGCGACTCTTAGCCCCTGAGCCATTTCCAGCTCTATCTTGAAGAATTAAAAAAAAAAAAAAGTAGGAAGGGGACCTGGGCATGGTGGTGTACCCTTATAGTACCAGGAACTCTGGAGGCCAGGGCAGGGGGATTCAAAGGTTGTTTAAGGCCAAAGAGGAAGTTCAATGCCAGACTAGGCAATCTAGTGAGACCTTGTCTCAAATATGAAAGAGGACTAGTGATATAGCTCAATGAGAGAGTGCAAGCCTCGCCTGTCCACAGTCCTGAGCTCAGTGGGCAGAAGAGGGACTCCCCATGCATATGCCAGCCAATAGCCCTGCCTACCCCACACGGTTGCTAACATTCAAAAATACATCTACAGCACCCTCTAGTGTTCAAAGGCATTATTTCAAGTTGCAGTATAACCAAATGAACTATTTTAATGTTGATTAAGAGAACTCACTATTGAGATGTTAGCACAAAGCCGAGTGGTTTTTCACTTGATCGTTATTTTTCTGTCTTGCTTGTGGTTGTTGGCATACCTTTGTTGTTTCTGTTTGATGTTGGAGAGAGAGTTTGCGTGAGCCCTGGCTGTCTTAGAGCTCACATTGTAGACCAGGCTCCCCTGTCTTTTTTGTTGTTGTGTGTGTGGGGGGGTGGGGGGGATTGAGACAGGGTTTCTCTGTGTAGGCCTGGCTGTCCTGGAACTCACTCTGTAGACCAGGCTGGCTTCAAACTCAGAAATCCACCTGCCTCTGCCTCCCAAGTGCTGGGATTAAAGGCGTGCACCACCACTGCCCAGCTCGCCTGTCTTTCAAATGCTGGGATTAAAGGTTTGTGTCACCATGCTGGGCTTGCTGTTGAGATTTTTGAACAGCAAATCCAGTGTTAATAGTGACCACAGAAATGGAATATTCTAATAAGGATAAAGTCTATAGCTTGTTAACTGTTAACAGTTGTTATAGTTAATCAAATGATGTGTTATGCCCTTTACTCAGGGGTGAGTGTAAAAAGCCTACCTTGTCTTTTTTTTTTCTTTTTTTGAGACTGGTTTCACTATATAGCTTTGATTGTCCCAGAACTCACTATATAGACTAGCCTCAAACTCAGAGATCCGCCTGCCTCTGCCTCCCAAGTGCTGGGATTAAAGGTGTGTGCCACCACATCTGGTAAGACACTGTGTTTTTTAAAAAAATGTCCATTAGTGTTTTGTATGTGTGTATGTATATGTATGTGTGTGTGTGTGTGTGTGTGTGTGTGTGTGTGTGTGTATGTATGTATGTATGTATGTTTGGGTAAGAGTATTGGGTCCCCTGGAACTGGAGTTACAGATAGTTGTGAGCTGTTATGTTGTAGTGGCCTGAGCTGCCCCACGTTCGGGGGTCACCCTATATCTGCCTGAGCTGCTGCTTCAATTTGTGGCTCAGGGTCTAGCAAGAGAGAGAGTGGGGACAGAGGGACAAGAGACTCGAAGAATGGAGACGAGACAGAGTCTGTTCTATTCTCTCTTCAAGTCTCTCCTTAAATCTCTCCTTTTGTCTCACCTTTATTGAAAGGAAATCATGGGTATATATAAACACAAGCAGGGGAACACAACTGAAGACACTTTACCACGTGCACCCTGCAGCTGGGGGCAATAAACGACAAAACAAGATATGTAAGAAAAGCAAGATAATTATCAGAGTGTGCTCAGATGTTGTAGGCTTTTGAAAACAAGTCTCTTGTCAGAGTATATGGCTCAAGATGGCTGCAAAGATGATAGCTTCTTTCTGCTCAGAGGCGGCTCCCAACATTATGTGAGTGCTGGGAATTGAACATAGGTCCTCTGGAAGAGCTGTCAGTGATCTTAACCACTGGGCTATCTCTCCAGTTTCAAGACCTTGTTTTAAGGGGCTGGGGGACCCTACGTACAAAGATGAGTGGAGGGTGAGACCACCACTGCTCACTTTCCTACTCCTTGTGTCTAGAGATGATCCCTGGATCTGTGCTGATCAGTGATGCTGTGTTTCTGGAGTTGGTCGATGCCCTCAATCAGTACTCAGATGAGGAGGACGATGGGCACAATGACACCTCCGATGGAAAGCAAGATGACAGCAAAGAGGACCTGCCGGTAACAAGAAAGCGGAAACGCCTTGCTATGGAAGGTGCATAACCCTGCTTCCGCGGACTGTTTTGAAATTGACAAGGACAGGGAAGAAGGGAAAACTTGAGCAGTGTATTATTCTTTCAAAAACATGTTTCTCAGTGGTCTACTTAAAAGAAAAACATGCTCATTAACTGATAGCTTCAGCTGACTGAACTAGCTGAAGACTAGAGTAGAAAAACTTCTAGAATAATCACTGCTATTAGTTTCTAATTCTGTGTTTGGAAAATCTGGGAAGATTTATAAAGGAGAAAATAAGATTACACTTCAATCTTGCTACATAGGAATAATCTGATTATTTCTTGTAGATTTTAAATTGTACATATATAAATCAGCATGCTCATACAAAATTGAGATCATGTGGGTGTGTGGTACAAACTTTTATCTTCTTAATTTAATTTTATAAATATTTTCCAAGTCACTAGTATTTAATTCAATATTACAGGGCTGAGGCGATTGCTCGGTGGTTAAAGTCTTGCTCTACAAGCATGAGGGCAGGAGTCCAGGTACCCAGCACCCATGAAGATGCAGGATGGGTGTTGTAGCCTGTCTGTAATTACAGCTTTAGAAGGTGCAGAACAGGGATCCCCAAGACAAGATGACTGGCGAGACTAGTCATGTTGGCAAACTCAGCCAGTGAATAAGGTGGAAGAGGAGTGGAGGAAGATGATTCTAGACATCAACCTCAGGACCTCACACATGTGGGCATGCATGCCCACATGTGCCACATACATGACAAGCACATAAGAATGGGCAAAGAAGGAACTGCTGAATTTCCAAATTGTACATTAATTGTATGTCCAGAAACAGTGTCTCTCTTCCTGTAAAAGAGTCCCAGGGTCCGTCCTGTTCTTCAGCACCAGTGTTAATGGTGGGATCGTCTGTCTTAACTTCCAAGAGACTCTTGTCCTCCTCTTGATGGTTCTCACAGGGCCCGCAGACTTTGCTCCCACTGTAGCTGAGGTCTGATGAGCACAGCAGCTCCTGTCACTCTGCTGCAGCCAACACTCAGGAGTTCACTGTCATTTCCCATTCAGGCAACAAAAAGAGTTCCAAGAAGCAGTTTCCAAATGACATGATCTTCAGTGCCATTGCTTCCATGTTCCCTGAGAATGGTGTCCCAGATGACATGAAGGAGAGGTAGGAAAAGCCACTCCACCCAGGCTGCACCCAGGGCTTGTGAACAGATTCTTATCCTAGCCCATTTTTTGATTAATAAAAAGCCCTGTTGTGTGTCATGATTTGCCCACAGTTCTGACATTCTTGCCTAGTTACGGCTGAATGTCCCTTGTCATATTAGAGTTTATTCTCTATACTGCTTTGATGACATCTGGGCAGAAAACTTGCTTTATCCTTCTGGGTAGTTATACCAGCACTGAACTTACCAAGCCATCTTCTCCTTACTTGATACTATGGCCAGCCCTGCAGAATTACGATGGCATGTCCACTTAGTTGCTTACCATCTCCTGACCCACCAGGCCTATGAGAACCACCCATCCTCCCTTGGCACGCCATGCCTGGGTGGCAGTTCCTGTGGCTACAGTGGAGTTTCCTCAAGAGGAATTTTCTCTTTTCTTGCAGGTATCGAGAGCTGACAGAGATGTCAGACCCCAACGCACTTCCCCCTCAGTGCACCCCCAACATCGACGGCCCCAATGCTAAGTCAGTGCAGCGGGAGCAGTCTCTGCACTCCTTCCACACCCTTTTCTGCCGGCGCTGTTTTAAATACGACTGCTTCCTTCACCGTGAGTGGGGCTGCTCTGTGCCCAACTCCTTCCCTGTGTTTTGCTTTACTGTGTGGAGTTTCCAGTTCCTGCTCCTGTGAGGGCTTTGCAATGGGCCAGTTCTGTTTTATTTGCTCAGTGATATTGTGATGTGGTTTACATGATAGGTACAACCTAATTAAGCACTGTGGTTGTCCCTTGGGGCCTCCTGTCTTTGAAAGGATTGTATAGATACCAGAACTAAATTTTCTATACCCTGCAGGTTGCCTTTTCTGTGGAATGTGACACCTGCCATAGCTCCCTAACTAGTTTTCCTGTCCCTCTTATGTCCAGAGGATAAAGCCTGGGAAACACCACAACCTCTTGTTTTCCAGCTTTCCATGCCACCCCTAATGTATACAAACGCAAGAACAAGGAGATCAAGATCGAGCCGGAACCGTGCGGCACAGACTGCTTCCTTTTGCTGGTAGGTTCCTAAGCTGTTCTGGCTTTGTTAACTCTGTTTAAAGTTGAGCAGGAAGTGGTCCTTGAAATGAGTCAGCCCACAGCACTGCAGAGGCTCTCCAGACATGGAGAATGGATTTAGTCTTTCTTTTGGGGTGATGGGGTAAGATTCAATGAACAGTAGTAAAGGATTTTCTGCTCTAAATCTCATCGACTTAAACTTCAGATTCTGAGACGGCTGTTCCGTTTAGAGCAAAGAGGGTGCCTGTGTGCTGGCGCTAGAGTATGTGGGTGTGGCCCCCACACCATCAGAGAAGATATTAGAGCAAAGTGTGTGTGTGTGGATATGTATGTCTTATATATACTGTCTTCTACACAAAAGCCAATAATTTGAAGATAAGAAAGAGTTGGTGGGGAGATTGTTTTTACTCAACAGCTGGCTGGCATCCTGAGGATACTGGTGGTGGTGGTGGGGTACCTTTAAGATCCCATCTCAATGGGTGTGATGGCTCATGCCTTTAATTCCAGCACTCAGGAGACAGGCATGTGGATTTCTGAGTTAGAGGCCAGCCTGGTCTATGGAGTGAGTTCCAGGACTGCCAGGACTACACAGAGAAACCTTGTCTTGAGAAATCTAGGAAAAAAAAAAAAATCTCAAGAGAACTCAGGAACATAAAGGGCTTCTAGGGAGGAACAGAAGGCACGGGCAGGATGGCTGTCTGCCAGTGAGGATCTTCGTCCTTCAGGCAGGGTTCTCCTTTTGTTCTCTGACTCGAACATCTCAGTGGTCCTCAGCCTCCTCTGTAAACCATACAGTTAGTTACTTAGGGAGATATATCACTTCTAACCTTCAGAGTAACCTTCACCGTGGTCTCTGAGCCGACCCACAGTACTGGACAGTAAGGAGTTCCTATGTCCTCATTATCTGGTACTCTGTATTCTGTACGTGATTAGTTAGCTCTTAATATCTTAGTCATCTGATGCCCGGCTCATTCGGATTTAGAATTGGGCAAAGGAAGATGATGTAACTGTAGGGGGCAAAGACAAAGGGAAGTACAAGGAACTGCCCAGGACAACTGCTAAGGGGCCATCATTCATTTTTCTGCCAGCATTTCATTCATTCTGGCTACTCAGTGCTAAATCGGAGAAAAGATGGCGGATTGGGGAATAGAAGGCTTTGACGTGGTCAAGTTTGTGATCCTTTGCTGAAGGGGTGGTCAGAACCTCATTGCTGTGTGTACAATACTGAAGATGGGCTTATTATTGTCAATATTAGGAGTGTTTGTTCTCATTTTAAAATGATGTCAAGGATAAGTCTAATTCTAGATGGTATCTGAGAAATGAACATAAAAGCCTTGTTGTTTTCTTTTATAACTGACTGTCCAAGGGCCAGCATTCTGAGAAGATAGAGATGGGGTTTCCGCCCGAGAGCCTCATCTCAGGACACTCAGAAGCACAGAGGCTGGTACTGGTGGGGAGCAGGAGCAGGAGATTGGGGGTGGGGTGCGCTGGTGCTGTGTGTGCTGAGTGGGATCTTGGTTGTCTGGGGCATGTGTCCTTTTCTCACTGACTGGCACATATCAGTGGAGCTTGATCTTCTGAGGCTGGTTTCTGTAGTTCTGTGGGCAGACAATTTTAATCATTTATTTTGAGCATTAGGTAAGGTGTGTCATAGCATATGTATAGAGGTCAGAGGACAACTTTTAGGAGTTGGTGGTTTTTCTCCTTCTGTGTGAGTCCTGGGAATCAAACTCAGGTCAGCCACAAGCACTTTTACCCACTGAGTCATCTGCCCAGACATACTGCTGTTAGACCCCAGTAATCTGTGTGGTTTGTGTGAGGTGATGCATAAAGCTGAAGGGTAATGCAGAATTTTATACATACTGATGTTATCTGAAGGCCATCAGATGTTCTTGGGTTCTATCAGTCTACAGCATAGATTATTTATTGCTTAAGATGTGACTTGTCTTTAGACTTCAGATGCTAGGCAGAGGAAAGGGAGGTAACTTTGGAAAGGGGTGGGGTAAAGTTCTTGTCCAGAGCAACTCCACAGGAGGGGCATTATTCAGCTATATATGTAATATCTTTTGCTCAGGCTGTGACAGCTCCCTGAGGTGGAAGATGTTAGGAGTTATAAAGGGCACATTTTGCAGAGTTTATTAATAAGTCAGTGCTTATAGCACTGTTCAGATTCGGGCCCTGATCTAAGTCTATAGTCCATGCTTTTAAAATTATTCCAGACCTTTCTCCCAACAGAAAGTCAACATTTAGCACCTCATTGACTCAAAAGGTCATCACTCTTTTCAGGGCCATCACTCTGAAAATCCTGTGTGTGTGTTTGTTCAACTTCAGATACCCATATGCACACATTTAAATGTGCTGGGCTATCTTCCCCCATTTTTATTTTTCTTTACGGACAGTGTCTTTAATCATAATAAGATGTCTGCTCTTCCCCCAAAAGCAAGCCTTCAGAATGGTAACCAGTAACTCAGTTGTTCTTATAAAAAGCTTCAGAAGAAGGCAAAAGACTGAAGAAAAACCAATGTTTATAGTTTCTTTAACTTATTTTCTATTTATAGTTCTGACAATTGAGTTTACAGCCACATGCATGCTAGGCAGGTGCTCTAACACTGAGCTAGTCTCAGAGGACTGACTTTTATATAAGAACCTTTGTTTTCAGAGCCTGAAATATAGTTCAGGCTCAAGATCTTGGTTCAGCCTCTCAGATACTGGGATTAATGTGTGCACCACCACCTGTCTGCGTCAGCTCTTTGTACATTTTTTTTAATGTACAAAGAAATGAAAGAGGCCTTCCTGCACTTGAAATATTTTCCCATCTTTATCCAGATATTCGTGGGGAGTTTGGTGCTGGGGATTAAAGCCAAGGTGTCATGCTTGCTAGATGCATCCCTTCCAGTGAGCCACATCCTGACTATCCACTTAGAGCTTGTTTTCAAATCACATTATCTAGTCAGAGACCATATTTGACTGTAAGATACTTTACTGTTTTACTTCAAACAATTCCATCATTCATTTCTTCTTGTTTGTTTGTTTGTTTGTTTGTTTTGAGACAAGGTCTCACTCTGCCTAGGAACTTATTCTGAAAAGTATACTGGCCTCAAACTCCCATAAGTCTGCCTGCCTCCGGCTCCCCAGTGCTGATGTCCAGCCCTCATTTCCTCCTTTTGGTAGTCCAGTCTTGTGAGATGATCCAAATTCTGGCTGTAGTTGTTTTCTCAGAGCATCACTGGCCTGTTCTTTGACCTAGGATTCTCAGAAGCAGCTCTGTGATTGGGTTTTATTTATGATAAAAGCAGTAGTTTGAGCTTGGATATATCTCCGTGCAAGAGTAATTGTCTACGTATACAAAGCCTTGATTCATTTTCCAGCACTGAAAAAAAGAGGAAGAGAGGCTGAGTATAATTCTCTGCACCTGGGAGATAAAGACAGGCAGATCTCTGAGTTTTAGGCTAGCCTGAGCAAATTCTAGGACAGCCAAGGCTACACAGAAAAAAACCCTATGTTGAAAAGCAAACCCGCTGGGCAGTGGTGGCACGCCTTTAATCCCAGCACTTGGGAGGCAGAGGCAGGTGGATTTCTGAGGCCAGCCTGGTCTACAGAGTGAGTTCCAGGACAGCCAGGGCTATACAGAGAAACCCTGTCTCGAAAAACCAAAAAAAAAAACCAAAAAACAAAAAAACAAAAAACAAAAAAAAAAACAAAAACGAAAAGCAAACCCCCCAGAAAAGAGGAAGAAAGTACACAGCATATAAACCACCAGTGCTGTGTGTTTGAGTGGAGGACGTGTGGTATCAGAGCCAATTAATTTCAAACAGTAGACTATTTTTGAGAAACAGGTAGACGTCTGTGGGAAGCAGTTGTGACCCAGCTGAGTTATAGTTTCTGCGTTCTTCTGTGTCTCATGGGATTTTAGGGAGAAGCTTCTTCTTTTTTTTTTTTTTTGATTGTTATTTATTTATTATATGTAAGTACACTGTAGCTGTCTTCAGACACCCCACAAGAGGGCATCAGATATCACTGCAGATGGTTGTGAGCCACCATGTGGTTGCTGGGAATTAAACACAGGACCTCTGGAAGAGCAGTCAGTGCTCTTAACCCCTGAGCCATCTCACCAGCCCTAGGGAGAAGCTTCTGAGTTAAACAGTGATTATGTTCTAATTCAAAGATTGCACATGTGTTAACTAAAACGGAAGCTTTGTGGTCGTGTGAACAAAGTGGCCTAGGGAAAGGAGCCCTGACTCCTGAATCCACTCTGGAACATGGAGCTACATTCCCTGAAGCAGGTTCCATCTTCTCTGACCCTTGGTTCATACGCAGGGAAAGTTCTCAAATCCCAGATGGCTAACACGTGAGAGAATTTCAGATACTTCTCAAAGCTGAAGATGTACAGATTATATCTTTTAAGCTTGTGGGGCGCTTTTTCTGTGAAAGAGGATGTTTCCATATTTTTGGGAATGCTTAATCACTGACATAATATGGTCACACTTACATGGTACAGACAAAAAGTATCATTGTAGAAAGCTTTATGACGGTGGCATCAACTTGGAGTCCCTGTGCCTATTCCTATTTCTTACCTGTAATGTGTTCACCACAGGAAGGAGCAAAGGAGTATGCCATGCTGCATAACCCTCGGTCCAAGTGCTCTGGGCGCCGCCGCCGAAGGCACCCAGTGGTCAGTGCTTCCTGTTCCAATACGTCAAACTCTGCTATAGCTGAGACTAAAGAAGGAGACAGTGATAGAGACACTGGCAATGACTGGGCCTCCAGTTCTTCAGGTAAACAGAAAATGTCCAGCTCCTGATCTCTTTAATATTCAAAACTTTTAAAAACTGTTAATTGCACACACACACACACACGCACACACTCTGGAACTATGTAGGCCAAGCTAACCTTAAACTTGTCCTGTTCCTGCCAACTCTGTTTGGATTACAGGAGTGTGCCCATGTACAGCTAACATTTCCATTCCTAAATGTTCTCCTTTTCAAATCAGAATGACATAGGAGCTACCAACAAACTGCATTCCACATGTTTGTGCTTTCTCCCTTGCTCAGAGGCTAACTCTCGCTGTCAGACCCCCACGAAACAGAAAGCTAGTCCAGCCCCACCTCAGCTCTGTGTTGTGGAAGCCCCCTCAGAGCCTGTGGAATGGACTGGAGCTGAAGAATCTCTTTTCCGAGTCTTCCATGGCACCTACTTCAACAACTTCTGCTCAATAGCCAGGCTTCTGGGGACAAAGACATGCAAACAGGTACTTCCTGAGAGCAACAGGGTGAATGTGGGTTTTTTCCTTACTGTTCATCTCCTCCACTGTCTTAGCAGGCTGGTTCTAGACAGAAACTGTCTTGTGAACCTCTCCTAGATCATGGAGAGGCCTTGATGGGGCCCCCCCCCCCCCCCCGGGGTCTGTCTGTGATTTTTTTTTTTCTTTGAGATAGGTCTGGCTGGTGTAGAGTAGAACTCACTATGTAGACTAGGTTGACATTGAACTCACAGAGATCCACCTGCTTCTGCTTCCCCAGTGCTGACATTAAAGGTGTGTGTGCCACCATGCCTAGCCCTTCTTCACATGCTGTATTCCAAGTTTCCTATCACTACGTTTTCTAATTGCTACTCCAGTACCTGGGTACCTGAAAATCCAGATGGACAACACCCACTGATGGTCCAGAGGCGGGAAAAGACTGCAGGCTGATAGATGGCTCTGCGGGTTCGATCCACAGGATCCACTCATTAGGGGAGAACCAACTGTTAAAGTAGCTCTCAGCCTCCACACTTACACTACCATACCCACACCTACACAAACATACACATGCATACACAATGAATAAATGAAATGCAATAAAATTCTTCTAAAGAAATGGCAGGGAGAAGAGGGTGCAGAACAGAGATGAGAGCCAGGTGCCTGGGCCAGTTTGCCCAGCAAGAAGGGAGCCCAATGCCGACACCCGGATCCCACAGCTCCCTGACTTCTGCAGGCTTGCATGGTTTCTTCCTAGGACCACATTGTAAGCATTACTAAGCCAGGTACTTCTGTAGGCGTTGGGAGCCTGTTTCATGCTCTGTCATGTGGGCTGCTGAGGAGAATGATGAGTGGAAGGGATTTACACTTTCATTTCAGAGTCCATATGTTTTTCCTTGTAACACAGATTCTTTTTTAAATTTTATTATTTTTATTACTGTGTGTGTCTGTGTGTGGTGTGTAAGTGTGCATATGCCATAGCATTTCTATGTAGGACAGATAATAGCTCTTGGTATTGGTCCTTTCCTTAAGCTGTAGGACTGAACGCAGGCCATCAGAGTTGCCTGGCCAGCGCTTTCTCCTGCTCAGCCGTCACATTGCCAGCCCACAGCACAGGTCCCTTAACCTAACCGTCTATAAAGTTAGATGTGCTTTTTTAAAAAAGGCAACTGGGCATGGTGGTGCACGCTTTTAATCCCAGCACTTGGGAGGCAGAGACAGGCAGTTCTCTGAGTTCCAGGCCAACCTAAGTCTATAGA
The DNA here is from genome assembly GCF_004785775.1 of Grammomys surdaster. Lineage (NCBI taxonomy): Eukaryota > Metazoa > Chordata > Mammalia > Rodentia > Muridae > Grammomys > Grammomys surdaster. Next base: position 1,263,223 of record NW_021604790.1, on the reverse strand, counting down.
GCTAGTTCTAGGATAGCCAGAGGACTATACAGGAAAACCCCATTTTGAAAACCAAACCAAGAGTTAAATACGTAAATAAAATATTTTTCTGATACTATTTATAGTTTTTGCAGGATATCAGAAGTAGCCTACTAGAGAATAAAGAAAAAGAGAGAGGGGACACTAGAAATGAATGCTCTAAAGGAAGGAGCATGTGGAAGAGGAGCCAGCTCTCCCTAACTGCTGCCCTGCTGGACAGCCAAGGCTCTGGTACCTTTCTACCAACAGAGGGAGCTAGTGCTTAGCCCAGTGACACCCTTCCCATCAGGCCTCACTCAGCCCCTGCAGAGCTACTCAGGCAGCTCACTGTGGCTTGGGAAGTGGTAGAGGAAAGCCAGGGTGATGGATGGCAGTGCCTGCTTCGTAGCTCTGCCTCCCGGGTCTAAGTAAATCTTCAGTGCCAGTGACCCCCAACCCCAGCCACATCCTGTCTCTACTAAAAAGATGCCCTGTTAGCAGCTAGCAAATTCCAGATTCTTAACAAGCCCAGCACCTGGCCCAGTCGCTTGCCTGGTCATCTCCAGAGATGTGACAAGTCCTATTCATTTCTCTTCCAGGTCTTTCAGTTTGCAGTCAAAGAATCACTTATCCTGAAGCTGCCAACAGATGAGCTCATGAACCCTGCACAGAAGAAGAAAAGAAAACACAGGCAAGGGTTAGACAAAGGACCCTGAAGGCTCCTCAGGTTATCTGTGCTCTGACCTCGTTGGGTTGACCCTTGCCTCCCCTTGGCCACTCACTGCACTGGGCAGAGCCTCTTACTGGGACACTCAGATAGAGCTGGTATCCTCAGGACTCCCTCAGGACCTGTGTGAGTAGGGCCAGCCCTTCCCTGTGCCCACACTGAGGACATGGCTGGCCTATGGCTCTGCACTGAGCTTATTTCCCCTTCCTCAGGTTTTGACCATCTTCCCCATTCTGCAGAGTGTGTTCCTGTCCTTTAACAATAGTGTTTTTCAGAGTTACATAGTGCTGTTATTGGTTGGAAGTTGAAAAAAAATAATAGTTGGGTCTGATCCTATTCTTTTAATCCCAGAGCTCAGGCAGATGGGCTTCTGTTTGTTCGAGGTTAGCCTAGTCTACATAGTGTCAGGCCAGGCAGAGCTATATGATGAGACCCTGTCTAAGAGATAAAAATCATCACTCTGATGACCAGGTGCCCTAGTGTATTACCAGACAAATAAAGGAGGTGGCTCTAGCTCTAGCTACGAAGGAAGTCTCTTATGCTCTTCTCTGTCAGCCTCTTCACTGGAGGCTTTCCATCTGCCATCTTAGAGTTCTGCGGGGCAAGGGAAGAAGTGTGAAGAGGGAGCAGTGGTAGTATGAGGCAGCTCTGTGACTTTGCTTTGTCTGGGTTTTTGTTATTTTGGTGTTTTGGGAGGAGGAGCCCCCTGTTAACCCAGTTACCTTACAGTTTTCAAGCTGCCCCTCGGAGCAGGACACTATCATGCGTGTTGAGAGGACCACAACTCAGACCTATCTTTCTTTTTCCCCTAGGTTGTGGGCCGCACACTGCAGGAAAATCCAGCTAAAGAAAGGTAAGTTCAGTGGAAGAAAGAGAAAGGTGGGGGATAGATCAGAATGGAGTGCATGCTTAGCATGTTCAGGGCCATGGGCTCCATCGTAGGCACCTTGCTCCTAGGAACACACACACACAGAGTTCAGATTAAGGCCTCACCCTGTGGTTATCACCCTGCTGCACCTGTAGCTCTCTTGTTGGCCCTAGCTGCTTCTACAGATTGCAGATTTCTTTGCAGCATCTCTAGGGCTGAGCCAATGACTACAGCCGAGATGCCATCTCAGAAGATAAACGTAAAGCCTTGTGGTCTCTGAGTTTCCTAATGTGCTGTTTGCCAGTTCCAGACCTCTTTTCATGTTTCGAGTAGCTGCCTTGTTATCTCAGGCCATCTCTACACCCTGCCCACAAAGCAGATACTCTGTTGTTTATGCACGGGGGGTCAGCTACATTATCAAGTGCTGAGTGTGTCCAGGGTCACGGTTGGGAAAAGCCAACTTCGACTTGAGGCGTTGGAACATTTGGGGGATAAGACATCAGTGTAGCCTGGTCGAAACAATGTCCTGCTCTGTTCTCTCTTTTAGATAACAATTCTACACAAGTGTATAACTACCAACCCTGTGACCACCCGGACCGTCCCTGTGACAGCACATGCCCCTGCATCATGACCCAGAACTTTTGTGAAAAGTTCTGTCAGTGCAGCCCAGACTGTAAGAACACCCTGCTTTCACCATCGTCTACCAAAGTGGTTGGCCTGGGAGTGCCCAGGCTCTTTTCTTCTGCCCCTTAGCTGCCTGCAGACTTGTCATAGCCCTTCAGGGAAGGAAGGGGTGAGCCCCCAAGTTGTGGGGGTTGGTCTGTTCTATTTTCTTATTTTTAATTTTAAAACTTTATTATTTTATGTATATGAGTGTTTTCCTTGCATGTATGTCTGTACTGTGGGGAATGCCTGTTGTTCAAGGAGGTCAGAAGAGAGAATAAGATCCCCTGGTACTGGAGTTAGACAGTTGTGAGACATCATGTGGGTGCTGGGAATCAATCTCAGGTCCTCTGGAAGAGCAGCCATTGCTCCTAGCTGCTGAACCATCTCTCCAACCCCTGTTCTACCCCAACTCTTAAACTCACAAAGTCTGAAAAGAACCCTAAACACTGGGTGGTGGTGGTACACATCTTTAGCCCCAGCACTCCAGAGGCAGAGGTAGGTGGCCCTCCCAAGTTTGAGGTCAGCCTGGTTTACAGAGTGAGTTTGAATTCCAGGACAACCAGAGCAACTGCGCAGGAAAACCCTGTCTCAAAACGCCCCCCACCACCAAAAGAAGTCTTTTCTCTCCTGCCCATCTCCTGCCTTCTTCTCTCTCCCTACCCACTCTGTATTTTCAAGCAATTTTCCTTTCTTCATCTCATAGGTAGCTGAGATTACAGATATGTGCCATCTTTCCTAGCTATGAACGTCATTTTTTAAGCCTTCAGGTGGAGATTCTGGAAGCAGGAACTAGACAGGATGCGTCTCCATCTTCGTAGGAAAGCTGAGAAGCAGGAGCTTTTGCACTCAGGGTCTCCTCTTCAGGATGATGGTTTTTAAAGTGTAGGGCCAGAGAGATGGCTCAGTGGTTAAAAACAATTTCTGCCCTTCTGGCAGACCTGAGTTTGGTTCCCAGCACCCATATCAGGCAATTTACAACCACCTGTGATTCTGACACCAGGAGATCTGATACCTTCTGTCCTTGGACATCCATGCACACTTGACATACACATACACATAAATAAAAATAAAAGCGAACAAAAAAGTTATGTGAGTTGAGTGTGGTAGTGTGTAACTGTAATTAGGTCTGGAACTCCACTGTGAGAGTCTGAGGCAGGAGGATCAGGGTTCAAGGCCAACCTGTGCTACTAAGGGAACTTTTCTTAACACCTACCACCTCCAGATTTGTTTAGGTAGAGACAGGAGCACCTACCTATAACCAACCCTTGCATTGGGAGAATGAACCCAGGTTAAAACCTGCCTCAAAAGAGAGAACAGGAGAGGGGAAAGAGGAGAAGAAAAAAGAGGGCTGTGAGGCTGTTCTCCAGGAAAAAGCAATAAAATGAACTAGCCAGGAAGCCTTGGTTAGATCCTGGAACCACGCGAGGAAAAGGAAAGAATGGATTCCTGTGCTGGCCTCTCACTTCCACATCTATACACGCACTAAGTCTGTAATTAAAGGGAAAAGTTTAAAGAAAAAGAATACATGCACAGACCTCTGGACTGACCTTGACCTCCTGCTCTCCAGCCCCTACCTCCCAGCTGCTGGGATTACAAGTGTGTACCGTCACACTGGACCCGTGCGGGTTCTTATGTCTGTAATAACTGCAGATTGACTGTTGGACTAGCTGTTGAATCTATGACCTGTGCTTGCTAGCCTTTGTCTATATACTCACCCCGGCTGAAGTAGCGCCTCCCCCCCATCCCCAGCATATATTAAGTGAGCAGGATAAAGAACATTGGTTTCAATATTTTCATATTAGCTGGAGTTTATTTTGTTGTTGTATTTTGTTTGTTTTGAGACAGGATCTTACTGGATGGCCTCAGACTCACAGAGATCTATATACCTGTCCTGCTTCCTAAGTGGTAGGATTAAAGGTGTGCACCACCATACTTAGCTGAGGAGTTTTAATATCTTGTAGGAGGGGCTAGGGTGGGTAAAAGTGCACACTGTTCTTATGGAACCCTAGATTGGTTCGTAGCATCCACACAGGCAGCTTACCAGAAAGTGTGACTTTAGCTCTGAGGATCTAATGCTGCCGTTTGGCTTCCAAGGGCTTTTGCACGCAGGTGCACATGCTCACCCAAAGATATAGAAAATTAAAATTAAGAATAAGTGTGTAGGGAGCTAAAGAGAGACAGCTCAAGTGGTTAAAAGCAGAGAGCCCGAGTTCTGTGTCCAGCACCCTCATAACCAACTATAACTCCACTCATGGAATCTGCTGCCTTCTGGCCTCTGTGGCTAATCATGCATGTGTTTCACATAGATACATGGATATACACATACATCAAATAAAAAATACATACATACATACATACATACATAGGTAAGAACATCTCTGGTAGGAGACAGGGTAGGTAGTGTCAGCAGAAAAATAGTTCTCCACTTCTTACCCACCTCACCTTTGCTCATTTCTCCTGCTTGTGGCCGAGCAGTAGATGGCAGCCTCTGGGTTTGCAGAGGGCAGTGCCTAGGCCTCTGTGCTGTGATTGTCACCTGACAAGGAACAGATAGTGATCTCAGCCACAGCAGATAAGAGCTAGTGCTGTTGAGGGCTGTGGGCAGCGGAGGACAGCCTAGAGCGGATGCGTTTGTTTCAGAAGATGATGCTTGTTTTGATGAGGAGGATTTACTGTGAAAAGCACTGATTTAATTTTCTTTAGGGTGATTGCCACCTTAATTCCAAATTCTGTCAACAAGGATAAGAGGGGGACCCTGTAGGAAATCTCCAGGTGGCACTTAATAGTCACACCTGCCATTTAGTCCGTTGGGAATTAGTTCTCTGTGTGTGTGTGTGTGTGTGTATCTGTATCTGTGTATCTGTGTAAGCATACATGTACAATGTGTATGCATGTGTAGACAGAGGTCAACCTTGGATGTCATTTGTGAGGAACCACCTACCTTGTTTTTCCTAGATGAGATCTCTCACTACAACTAAGGGCTTGCTCATTAGCTAGGTTGTCTGGCCAGTGAGCTCCAGGAATCCATCTGTCTGCACCTTCCTTGCACTGGGTTCTAAGCATAAGTGTTTCCATGCCTGACTTTTGTATGTGGGTTCTGTGGATCACATTCAATTTTTCATGTTGACATGGTGAGTACTTTACTGACTGAGCCATGTCCTGAGACCTGAAGGAGGCACTTCCTTGTCTAAGGGACAAGGCAGATGTTCGGGGGAAGGAACCTTCTGCCTGTTGTGCCAAGAGTCCTCAGACATGTTGCATTCACTTCTCTTCTGTCCCTGACCGAGTCTGACCTGCATCAGTGCAGGACGATTCCTAACCATCCCCATCTCCCCATCTCCCCACTCAGGCCAGAATCGTTTTCCTGGTTGTCGCTGTAAGACTCAGTGCAATACCAAGCAATGTCCATGCTATTTGGCAGTTCGTGAGTGTGACCCTGACTTGTGCCTCACCTGTGGGGCCTCAGAGCACTGGGACTGTAAGGTGGTGTCTTGCAAAAACTGCAGCATCCAGCGTGGCCTCAAAAAGGTGAGGTCTTTTCTTGGGTCAAGATCACAGTGGGAAAGAGGAAATATTCCCAGGTGTCATTGTTCCTTTGGCTCCTCAGAGGGGTTATATATAAAAGTGGTTGACATATTTTGTCAGTGGTCAAATTAATCTAATTTTCCATTATACCAAAAGGAACAGAGGGGTATGTACCATTCTGTTCCCCTGTGGTGTTGTGTTGAAGTCCAAGTCTCCACACATGGGAGGCCAGCACTTTACCTCCGGCCTCACAGCCCCACTGGTGCCTTCTACTGCCTACATTATGGCCCCAGAAGTCCCCAAGGAAGAGGAAGAAAGTATCCTATTTCCTTTACCATTTCCAGTTTTTGTTCTCACCCCCTCAAGAGCGAATGGTTTAGACCCTTTCTGTTTTCAGGTTCCCCTGACAGTTGGTAGTTCTTTCCACCTGCCCCCGGCACACACGTGCACATGAAGCACTCACACCCACTCACACCCGCCTGCCGTCTAAGGCTTGCCTCCCTCTCCCCCAGCACCTGCTGCTGGCCCCTTCCGATGTGGCCGGATGGGGCACCTTCATCAAGGAGTCTGTGCAGAAGAATGAATTCATTTCTGAATATTGTGGTGAGGTGAGTGTTCCAGGTTCAGCCCATGTTCTTACTGGGAAGGTACTGACAAGAAACTCTCTGACTTTCTGTGGGTTAGGCTTCTGTGAATTAATCTCTAAATAACTCAGCCCAGTTTTCATGTGGCCTCTCAGGGGATCCCACAGAACTGTTTGCAATCCTGAAACAAACCACTGTTTGTCAAGTGTTGGTGTCTGGCTCTCTCTTGCCTTCACCCTGGGCAGCTTTGGGTAGAGATGGAGCCAGCAGAGTCTTGCTCTCCTGTACTGACCCTTCCCAGTTCAGACAGTGTCATACCTTAAGCAGGCATGACATCCTCTTCTTCCTTGTTTACTCCTCCAGCTCATCTCTCAGGATGAGGCTGATCGACGAGGGAAGGTCTATGATAAATATATGTCCAGCTTCCTCTTCAACCTCAACAATGGTATGGCATGGCCTTCTCTACCAAGGGCAAGTCTTTACACTAAGCAACCTTTGCTGTGATCCAGGTTCAAATCAGCACTGAGTCTTTAAACAAATTCTTTAAACAGTGTTAAGCTGAGCTTGAAAGCCTTGTAGGCTCCGCTTCATTTCTGAGTTGGGTTTGGAATGGGAACAGTGGGCACTTCCACTTGAGAAGCTACCCTAACCAGTAGGTGGGAGGAGATCCAAAATTCAGAGGGCGGACCCACAGGGGATGTTCCCACATGAGGAGGCTATGCTCTGCCCATCTCCTGTTACTATTCTGGGCTTCATGTTCCCATTAGACTAAATTGTTTCTGTTACCTCTTAACTGATCCTAAACTAGATCTAAGGAAGTGGGGGCGGGGGTTGAAGCTAGGTACATTTCTCATGCCTATAATCCCAGCATTTGATAGGCTAGAACCATAAATTCAAGGGTAGCCTGAGCTACAGGAGTTCCTGTCTTCGACAAACTAAAATGGGCATAGTAGTACAGACCTGTAACTCTAGCACTAGGGAGGCTAAGGCATGGGGGATTACAGTTTACAGTAAGTTCTAGGCTGTCCTGTGCCACAGAGCTAGACCTTATACCACCTGTAGTTTCCTGGGACACTCATGATTTTCTTTGATTTATGTCATGTAGATTTTGTAGTGGATGCTACCCGGAAAGGAAACAAAATTCGCTTTGCAAACCATTCAGTGAACCCCAACTGTTATGCCAAAGGTGAGTGAGTCTTCAGGAGCCTAGGAAGTGGGTGGGCTGAATGAACTCGAGTCCTGTGATTTTTCTCCCTCATTGAATTTCTTTCATGACTGAGTTACCATTTTTTCCAAGGAGACTCTTGATGCCTGTCTGCCATCATTTTAGGCCTCTCCTTTCATACGCCTTTCTCACTGACAACATTAAAACTCTGTTCCCACAACCGTGATTTAGAGGTCACCATTTCCCCAAACTCACTGCCGCAATAGCAAAGCCAAAAGAAAGATAAGCACCTGCTGTCGTGACTGCATTCTATTTCCATTTGATCCTATTGGGAATTTGGAGAAAATCAGCCCAGAATTCTGAGTGCTGGCTTGCAGTGTGGAGTAACTAGGAAGGCTTTGAAGCCAGCCTAGGCGTGCCCTCTCCTCTCCACAGTGGTCATGGTGAACGGAGACCACCGCATTGGGATCTTTGCCAAGAGAGCGATTCAGGCTGGTGAAGAGCTCTTCTTTGATTATAGGTGAGGTGGTTGGGAAGGAGGCAGGAGTAACTGTCGGGAATTGCTTTGGGGCTTACAGCAGCTACAGTGGGTGGAGGAGAGGGTCTTTAATTACCATTGCTTGCCTCAGAACTAGGAACATTACAAATGGCTGCTGGAAATTGGGTGGAAGGGAAACAGGAGGGGACCCCATCTTGTCAATCACAGAGTAACCTGGTTCCTCCTCCCTGCCCTGGGATAGGTACAGCCAAGCTGATGCCCTCAAGTATGTGGGCATTGAGAGGGAAACGGACGTCTTCTAGCCCTCTGGGCCCCGTGCCAGTGCTGTGGTGGCAGCACTGTCATGGCTTCAGGCATACACCACTGCTGCTCCAGCTCCTGCAATGTCTTCCATGCTGAGAAACCCCACCCACTCCTGCATAACTAGGCCTCCACTCTATTCCAAGGGGACACACTGCCTCAGTGAGAGGGGAAACAGAGGCGGTGAAGACCTGCTCTCCCAGGAGAGTTCAGATGTGAGAAGCTGCACTTCCATGTCAGAGGAGGAGGTTGTGGGCTTGGGATGATATCAGTGCTTGATTTTTCCTCAGCTCCCAAGCTGTGGGCCCTCAGGAATCTACAGTGCTACCATTTTAGCTTTCTCAATCAAGAGTTCTTCTGTCAATGGCTGTCAGGCATTGCTAAGTGAAACCAGGTCCCTGGAGCCTACAGGTGCTCAAGGTTAAAGGTGAGCCTGGCAGGCATTGCAGACAGAACTCAGAGGGAGATGTGTCTCCATGACATCAAAGCAGAATTTAAGGATACAGGAGGGAAAGCTAAGTTTCCCCATCCTCTGGACATAGGGAGAGCCAGCTAGACCCTGGGAAAAGACTTATAGATTATGGTGGTAGTAGGGCATTCTCAGGCTCCCAGGAATGTGTGCCAGTGACCAGACTCCTTCCAAAGTTCTGGTTCAGTGGCAGCATGCCTACAGTGGCTGAGCGTGGGCTAAGCCTGGTTGGGAGTGAGTATTCTGGGTCAGTGAAGCCACAGGTGTCCTCAGGCCCTCCTTCCTCAGGCTTATCTGTGGAGCAGCTTCGCTTCTTTCTTCAGGGTAGCTGGCTCTTAATCTAGACTAGAGGGAGATGTTACTGGTCTGGTTTACCCCATCTGTAGTACCTGCTGTTGGTTGTGTTTACAGGTGGGTGAGGGGTGCTGTTGCTTGTTTAGGAGGGTGTCACAGTGCAGGGCAGACTGGCAAGCAGACCATCCTCCCTGGGATTCATAGAGAACAAAGCACTTTAACTCTCTTTTAGAAGGTTTGTAGATTGGAGTGGAGTTTGAGCCAAGGCCTCTGCCTGAATCCCACTTCTGGAGGAAGAGGAGAGTGGAAGATTCTTCAGTTCTATCTCATCTGAGAGGCAGGAGGAGCTGGCTTGACACAAGAACAAAAACTAGTCAGCATAGCTGCCTGGGGTCTGGTGTGCTGAGAACCAGGGGCATGTTCTGGAAAGGGCTTGGGCAGTGACAGCTGCCCTAGGTAGTGGTAGAATTGGGGCAGGCTTCTTGCTTCCAGGAGACCCAGAGCTCCTGTGGTCCTTGCTAACCATTCCCTTCTCCCACCAAAGAAACCAGGCTCCCTTCCACCACACCGCCTCTTAGAGCCTTGCATGGGACATATGTGCTTGTGCACATACACATTCCTTCACTACACTGGTAGGTCCATGTGTTCCTCACACTCAGTACACACCCCACAGCTCCTGCCAGTAGCCTCTCCCCACACACCAATTGGGCCAGTCCCTACCACAGTTCTGAAATTGACATCTGCCAGTGGTTTGTGTCTGTTGTATGTATCAGGGATACCCTCAAGCCTAATTGTAGGCGCTGAATTACTTACTCTGGGAAACCAGAGACAGGTGGAGGAGCGACTGGTCATGAGAATGCTTTAAAATGTGTTGGCTCCAAACTGACCGCGGCCTTCCCTCCGCAAGCATCACTGGCAGCCCCTCCTTCCGCAGTTCAGGCCAATAATACTTACGCTCCTCCAGCCGCTCATTCTTGGTTCCTACTGTCCTCTATTTTTAATGACGGGTTTCACCCCTCCTCTCCACTTCTGCCCCACATCATGTAAAATGATAAAGTGAGGTGCTGTGGACTGGTGGGGAACTGGCATACATGTGGCTTTATTGCCAGTGAATTTCTTGCACTTTAAAGTCCTGTGGCTTGTGACCTCGTATCTAATAAAGTGTTAGAGTCCATTTTGGCAAGTTGTGTCCTGCGTGCTTGGGCTGGAAGCATACGAGGTGGTGGCATGGGAACAACTTGGGTAGAAGCTTCAGCATTGACCCACACTGTCCTCTGGAAACAGGCGTGGGAGGTGGGGTGACCAGGTGAAGCCCCTGGCAGGTGCATAGGTTTTGGTTTTTGGGGACAAGGTTTCTCTGTACAGTCCTGGCTGCCCTGGAACTTGCTCTGTATGTAGACCATGGTTGAACTCAGAGATTCGATTGTCTCTGCCTCCTGAATGCTGGGATTAAAGGTGTGTGCCACCACTGCCTGGCTTATAAGCATAGGTTTTGAGGACTAGAAATTTCCAAGCTCTCAGAGTAGTTCCCTTAAGAAGACTCCATTCATTTCTTGGCCATGACTCAGCTACCACACACAGACTGGGCTCTGCCACTCTGCTTTATTGAACCTGCTCAGGAGGGCACAGCGGGCTCTGCCCTGCTCTAGAGTGGAGGCCAGCACATGGGTGAGTGGCTGGCAGGACTCATGAGACATCAAACACAGGATCCCGCCACAAACTGGGCACAGCACAGGACAGCCCACTGAATTCTTTTATATATAAACAGATAATTAAAAAATTAGAGTAATATATAGTTCTCTAGAGAGAGACTCTGCAACAAAAGATATATATAAAGAATATGACCTCCTGGGCAAACACAGCAGCATTTCTGAGCAGACAGGGAGGGCGCCTCATGCACTGGAGGGGGCCAGGCCTGCACACAGGCACCAAGGCTATTGCATATGTTGGACAGGGGTACAAGAGTAGAAGGCTGGCTAGGCAGGGTGTCTGCATATTTTTTTTCTACTTGCAGGGTTTTTATGGCTTTGGCTAAAGCATGTGAAGCAGTGGAGGTACTAAAGTGCTAAACCGAGGCCTCTTGGTCTCTAAGAACAAAAAGGGTTGGGTGAGCTAGGGGTGGGGATGACGAAGTTCTTCCCTCAGCCCCAGCTGAGAGGAAGCAGATGGAAGACAGCCGGTCAGCAGGGCAGGGGGAGGCTCCAGGGTATGTTGTAGTAGCCTCCTCCCTCCTTGCCCTGTGCAGCCCCTCTGTCTCCCACATCTGTCCCTGCTGATAATGTCCACAGGAAGGGAGGCAGTTCATCTCCCCTGCCCTTCGTTGTTAATCCTTGCCAGCAGCTGGGACAGAGATGGCAGGAAAGGCCTGTCTCAGATCCATGAGCTTTCTCCTGTAGGGCAGGCAAACAGCCAGGAACTGGGGATGGGTGGGGGTGGGGATGAGCAGGGCATTGGTTTAGGCAGTGAGGCTCGGCCACTCCCTTTGGTCCCATCTGTAGCTCTGCGCACCAAACTTGGCAAGAGGGGAATCTCCTGGTGAACAGAGCCTGCTAAGAAGAGCCAAATGTCCCTGGCAGGGGAGGGGAGAGGCAGGAGCTATGGGGACTTAGAGGAGTTGGCCTTGGTCCCTGAAGCCCTTGTGACTCATTCAGACCTGGACTCCTCCAAGATCTGAGGGAGGTTCTGGTCTCTGGGGCCTGGGCCAGAGGCTGGGGCTGGGGTCGGAACCTGGGTGGGAGCTGGAGTAGGGGCAGGGGCCTGGGCAGGGCCTGAGGGAGGTAGGGGAGCTTTGCTGCCAGGATGAGAATCCTGGGCGGCCTTGGGCTCATTGGTGTGATAGGAGCCCTTGTATCGATGGTTTTGCAGATAGAACAGCACCAGCATTCCCACAAGCCCCAGCAGCAGGAAGGCCACCAAAACTGAATGGAAGAAAAGGAACAACTTAGGGACGGTCTTTGGGGTACACACAAACACACTTGGCCAAAGCATCATGTACACCTGTGTATAGCAGACATAACTATGTCAGGTCGTCAAGCCATGGCTCTGTCTAGAATGTCAAGTCTTGGTTTATCCACTGCCCACTTTACTCTTTCCATATCTCTGATGGCTTCTCTAATTTCTTAATTTCTCTAGATGTTACTACATCTCTATTTTTCCTCATCCTGTAACTAGGGCTGCATTTAATATTTCATTTCAATTAAAAATTTATAGCTGCCTAGTCCTCCCCCAGCTATATACTGATGTAGGCATAGTCTGTCTCACCCTTCTTGCCATCTCACAGCTAACAACTCCACCCACCCTGCATCTGAGGGCAGGAACCAGGGATTATGCTGGCAAGGTAATCTTAGGAAATCAGGTTTGAGGTCAGTGCTACTTACAACCTAAGAGTATGGCAATCCATCCGTCGTCATGGTAGTATGGGAAATCTAAAGAGGAGGAAAGGCTGATTAACAGACACTGCCTCTGTATTCAGAGCCATTTCCCATCACTGTCACCCCCCCACCCCACCCCCGTCTTCACCTGTACCTAGGGATTTACCTGGGGGCAGGTACCAGGGATCAAGCTCTGGTGGCACCTCAGAGAAAAGGCGTGGCATAGCTCCACAGTTAGATTCTGACAGTTCTCCTTGCACCCGCATGGCCTCTGCCAGCTCGGCAGTCATGGGGCGAGGGGTTCGGAAATGGGTCTTGAGAGGAGCCACATTGTTGAAGCGGACACCAGACAGGCAGCCTGAGAAACCTGGGGTGTTGTACCGCTGAATCTCTGGGTCGATGACTCCTGTCTCTGAGGGAGAGGAGGCCGAGAATGAGGCATCCGAGTCCACCCAGAAGCCTTGCCCCTCTTCTGTTCCCTCTCACTACCCGAGCTGCTCTTTCTGCTTCCCCCTCTCGCTGGCCGCTCTCCCCAGATCTGCCCTCACAAGCAGCTTACCCATCACACGCCCTAGATACAAGGCCTTGGGTGAGTCCAGCTGGCTGTCCACCAGGAGAGAGAACTTCTGTTCTGTCAGAGGGAAGTAGTCCACCTGGGGTAGGAGAAGTGCGGGAGGGAGGAAAACCCTGGATGGACACAGCCAAGACCATGAGGGAATTCACTCTGCCTAAACTAGCCTTGCTCAAAATGAACAAACTCCTGGGCCCAGAGATAGGATTTGACACATGAGACTCAGTCTGGTATTGACCCCTGGCTTTGCAGTTTGCTAATAGTTTGACTTTTATTTCTGGATTTTTTTTGGGGGGGGGGCGGGAGGGGAAGGGTCTGTCTACATAGCCCTGGCTGTCGTGGAATTCACTGTGTAGACCAGGCTGGCCTTAGGTTCAGAGATCCATGTCCACCTCTGCCTCCCAAGTGTGGGGATTAAAGGCCTGAGCTGCTGTACCCAGCTACACTTTCTTTCTTACGGGGAGTAACACAGTTTGTCTGGAGTTCGGTAACAACATGGCAGTAGTTCCTCCCTTGTCCCAGTGTGGATCTCAGGATCAGACTCTGGCTATCAGGCTTCCCCCACCCAGCATCTCGCCAGCACCACCATCCCCTTTCTTGTAGCTCAGGCTGGCCTCAGACTTGCTTTGTAGCCAAGGATGATCTTTAACTTCTGAGTCTCCTGCCCCATCCTCCCCTATGTTGAGGTGACAGGCCCAGGCTATGCAGTGCTGGGGATGGAACCCAGGGCTCCATGCCTAGTAGACAAGCACTCTGTCAACTACGCTATATCAATATCCCCTACTAGTGTAAGGAAAACATTTTATCTTCAGCCTGTTGACTAGATTGTAAAGTGAAGCTCAGAATAATTTCTAGCCACACCTACTTCACAGAGCTGATGTGAGGGTCATGAGAGGTGGCACATGTGGAAAATCCCTTGTATACTGAACCGTGTTTCAGACATGTAATCATTTTCTTGGTGCCATAGCCAGGATCATGAGGCTATGACTTAACTGGCCCATCCCCTCCTCTTGTACCTGGATAAAGAGGTTTCGGTAGACCCGGGTGATGTTGACACTATGGGGTTGGCCATCGGTCACCGGCCGGGTGGTTAGCTGGTACACGTAGGGACTGGTGCCCAACTGATAGCGAAGCTGTAGGGTCCCTGTAGGGTGGGAGGAGGAACATGGGCTCTTCTCTCAGCTTCCACGCCTCATCTTCTAAAGGACTGGGTCCTTGCGTTAGTTAATCTCTATGGGAATTTGGGCACCTGGAAGGAGAGCGCCATGGAGGACTTACCATCTTCCTTGATGAGCACAGCCATGTAGTCACGTACAAAGGAGCTGACATAGAGCAGGACTGCAGGAGCAGAGCTGGTGCTGAAGCTGAAGGAGACCTCCTCTCCAGTAATATTGTAGACAGGCCCCCGGTACCCAGGCACTGGCCGGCCAGGCCTCGGGTAGTCGGGTAGACGGTACCCAGGGCCATGGTATCCAGGCACATAACCAGGAGTATCATAGCCCGGAATATAGCCAGGCTCATAACCTGGCACTGGCCGGCTCAGCATGTGAGAGAACTCCCGGGCTGCAGAACGCAGTGCTGACTGGAGGTTATAGCGCATCCATGTGCCAGTCTCAAAGAATCCACCAATATCTGAAGTAGAGATAACAAGGTGACGGCTCCAGACTTCTCAGTCACAAGTTCAAAGAGTTTTTATGTCACCAACCCATGCTCACACCTGTATCTGCCGTGATTTGCTTCTCCCACCCCTTCAATTTTGGGGACACTGTCTTTGTAGCTCAAATTTACAGTCCTGTGGCTCAGCCAGCCTGTCAAGTGCTTGGATTACAGGCTCACACCACCCCATCTAGCACTTAATAGAAGAATAATGATACAAGAAACTTGGAAAGTCATCTGGTCTCGTCCCTGCACTTACAGGTGAGGAAATTGAACCCTAAAGATGAGTAGTGACTTCCCCCAAGGATGAGGTTTATGTGGATGGCCAAGATTAGAATTGAGATACCCTGACTCTGTCCAATTATGTGTTGTTACTCATACTTCCTGAATCTCCCTAAACTACCAGACTCCACCCACAGTAACCCGCCTGCCCCATAGATTACCTTGGGCCAGCCTTAAGAAAATATAGTCTGGATATGTTGAATTTCAAGCTTCACCTCAACCAACAGTCAGCTTGTAGACATGTTTTGGGAATTCAGTGACAAGTCAGACAGGACATGGCCAGGGGAGAAATGTATTGTGAAGCCAAAGTCAATACCAGAGCTAGGACGCTTGTTCAGTTGGTAAAGCGCTTGCTATGCCGGTGTGAGAACATGAATCCGATCCTTAGAACCCACACAGAAAGCTAGTTGTCATGGCACACACTTGTAAGCCCATTGCTGGCGAGGCCAAGGCAAGAGGATCTCTATGGCTCACTGTCCAGCTAGCCTACCTAATTACTGAGTTCCAGGTCCCAGTGAGAGACCCTGTTTGGAAACACAAGGTAGATAAACCTGAGAAACAACACCCGAGGTTGACCCCTGGCCTCCGTGCACACATGCATACACCACCATACATACATGCACATATATCTGCACGTACACAAAGTAGATGTGCATGGGGTCTGGGAGCAACCTGTGTGACCTTGGCGATAGTGGGAAAGTGGGAGTTATTTGTCTGATGTTGTGGCTCTTGTGTTAGCCGGCTCCACTGTCACTCCATTCTTCATTATGAGTTTGGAGTTACCCAGCAGCTTCAAATGCCTGATTGACTCATTTATTTAAGAGCTCAGAAGTCTACTGACAATTCTAGTTTTCCATGACTGCTGGCTTGTTTTCTTTCCCCTTCCCTCTAAACTCCCATCGTGCCCTAAAAGGCCCCTTGTCATCCCACTCCCACCCCCATCCTGTGTAACCGGAAGCACTGACCGTGATTGCAATACGGTCCATCAAAAGCTGTGAGGTCACAGTCACATGTGTAGTAGCTGTATCGTTCCACACAGCGTCCTCCATGGAAACAGGGGAACCGGGGGTGGGTGCAGTGGCCCGTGCAGTTGGGGAAGGTGCCCTCAGAGGCATTGGCACGGCCCTCCAAGTTCAGAGTCACTCCATTCAAACGCATGGCCCTCAAGCAGCCCACAAAAGGGTGTCTCTTAAGCTCTGCAGAGCCTGGTCAGGAAAAAGTGGAGCAGCTGAGGCTGGGGGTGTAGCTCAAAGGTAGAACATCTTAAGAGCTCCCCTAAAGTGACTGTAGAGTCAGAGATAGGAATAAGTACCGTGAGTGGGAAGGAAGCCCAGGGGGCCAGGAGGCAGGACTAGGATATAAGGGAGCGAAGGAGACACATGGCCCCTTGGCTCACTCGGGCAGAGAGGATTAGAACATGGGCTTCCTGGAAACATGACCCATGAGAGTGTAGGAATGTCGTGGAAGCTTTCTCCCTTCTGGATGGCTGCTTACCCACATAGAGGGGTTGGTCATACTCCAGCCAGATGTAGGTCTGCAGAGGCATGGGCCTTAGCACCCAGGGCCGATGGTCCACTCGCAGCCGGGCCTGCTTTACATTGATTTCAGCCCGGACCAAATGCCACTCGTCGTCGTTGAACTCGAAGTCATCTGAGTGCACTGTCAGGTTCTCATCCCCATTCCCAATATCAAAGGCAAAGACCACATCCCGGGATGCTGGACAGCATGACAGTAGGTAAGGGGGTAAGGGGGGCCCAGATCCCCAGATCCCTTACAGTATTCTTGCCCAATACAATGGCCTCACCTAATGGGGTCCCCCTATAGCCCTCCACTTTGTTCATAGCCTAAGACAAAATCTACAAAAGGCTTAAAACCACACAATCTGTTCCCCAGTTTTACAGATTTCCTGCAGTTTCTCAGCTTCCATGCCCACGCTAGAAGTGCAGAAGCTAGTTAGAGATGGCTGAGGCCTCAGGAGCCTAGCTCCTTCTTCACAAGGGCCAAGGACTCACAGAAGCAGAGCATGTGCCCAAAGATAGCCAAACTCCAAGACTGGGACCCAGGGTGATTCTAATCCTCTCCCTGCCACCTCTCATAAGGGTGACTGCCCTGTCCCCTAACGCAGCCCCCTTAGCCATCTCTGTCTCCCCACATTCCGCCTAGCCTGCCCACTCACTGTTGAGCTCCACTCTCACGTAAGGTCGGCGCCACTGGCAGAAAGGACCCCCCATGTTCTCTAGGAAGACTCCCGAGGGAGCCGAGGTCCTGAAGTAGAAGGAGACATCAAGGCTGTGGTTGGCGCGGATTGGAGGGAAACGCAGTGCAGCTCCAGTGCGGAAGGAGATGGTGTTCCAGGAATTGCCTGCAGACACAGTGAGGAAGGCCTTGTCCAGGGGCTTGGAAAGTGGAGTAGTAAAGGAGCCTGGGGGGAGGGGGGCAGGAGGGAGGGCAGAGCAGGGAGAGTTGGGAGACTCTTTGAAGAGAGATTAAGATGTGGTGAATAAGGTGCAGAAGAACAAGGGTCAGATAACAGCAGAAGCATCTGGCCATGTGGCCTAGAGAGTCCCAGTGGGTCAGGTGATCTAGGTTGTGGAAACAGTCAATGCTGGATAGGCACACCAAAGGAGTCTGCACTCACGGTCACCATAGCAGCGCAGAGGCCTCAGGAAGAACTGAGCTTCAGAACTGGAGCGATTTGTATCACCTACCACTACCTGAGTGACAGGCAGATGGTCTACAAAGGTCAGGAGCCCCTTGTCTGTTCTCCTGTGGGAATAGGATGCAGTGACTCAACCTTGCCTCTCAGCTGCCCTTAGAGTCTCTAAAAGCCTGCCCTCCTGTCCTTACCACTGTGGCTGGTCAGCATCACAATTGCAGTGCAGTGCAGGGTCCACACAGCTCTGGTCCAGCCCACAGGCACAGCGCTGGATCCCAGGCTGAGAGCCTCCCCAGTAGAAATGCTGCTCCTCATTTCGGCCAATCCAAAAGCTGTAGGGGTAGCCTCCTGGGGAAGACACCAAGCAGCTTCCTGTCCCTGCCTCTGCATCAGCCTCTGAGGTCCTCATACCTAGGTTCAAGCAGCCCCGACCTTACCCCCACCCAAGGCTCTCCTCCAGCTATGCCTTGCCCTCCCCGCCGCCAGCCTCAACCTGCAGTGTTGAGCAGCCGGGAGTTGTAACAGGAGAACTCGATCCACTGCTCACAGTGCTGGGAAGCATTGGCCAGAGCACTGACTTCCTCCCAGGAGGCATTCCAGTATTGGATGGCCCCGAGAAAGGGCCGGTCCATGCTGGAACCTGTCACTCGAGTGGTCCACAGCCTGTCATGTCGCACAACTGTCCATGCTCGGTTCTCTGAAAGAAAGGGGACAGGGCTTTGGCTGGACAAGAATCTCTTTCCCCCTGCCAACCTAACTAGAGTCAATAAAAGTGGCCACCGCTTCCTTTCAGTCCAGCCTTGGGCCCTCCACGTCAGAGGACGGAGCTGAGGCTGCTGGAATGGCCAGAAGTGGGAATTTAGCTGTAAGGCTACATTATGAATTTTTAGGTGTCCCTTTCCACACCGTCCTTTACCCTCACTGCAGTTTGACTTTGGCCCCTCCTACAGCTTCTCTGGCCCCACATCTCATACATTGCCTAATCAACTCTCTACCTCCACCCATGAAAGCCACTTACCTCGGATATCACAGTACACTACAAATGGCTTCAGGGGTCCACTGCCGTCAGGATCGATGGTGTAATTTCCAGAATATTTCCCACTCAGCCGATAGGCTTCACAGGACTCCTTGTACAACGCTGGGGGAGGGGGGGTGACAAGACAATGGTGGATCTAGAAGACTGGAAGAATGGCCATCTCTCCCATGTCTAGCAGCTTCCTGATCCCCTATAACCTTCCCCTGACCCCCTAGACCACCCAGCTTACGCTCATGGCAGGTAACTCCCTTGTAGCCGGTGAGTTCGCAGTAGCAGATGAAGTCATCCCAAGACTGGTAGCACCGTCCATCATGCTCACACATGTTAGGGCTGCATCTGCAGAAGGGGTCAGCACCAAGGGAAAGAGGCTTGGGACCAGCTGCCCAAAGGACCAGGCCCCTGGCTCAATTCACACCGAACTAGCTGGGTACAACCCTAGACACAGGCAAACTATGTAGCCTACAGGGATCAAATGCTATTCTCTTCCTGCCAAAGGAAAGGAAAGAGAATAGACCCTGCCAGACAAAAACCTTAGGACTGAATAGAAACTTTAAATCCTGGGTACCTGCAACTTTACAAGAAGAAATAGGAAAGAGGTGAAGGAGGAATATCTCCCTCTCCCCCTCTCCCTCTCCCTCTCCCTCTCCCTCTCCCTCTCCCTCTCCCTCTCCCTCTCCCTCTCCCTTTCCCTCTCTCTCTCTCTGTGTAGGAGAGCATGGACATAAGGAGAAGGGAGATTATTTTAAAAAGAAAAATGGAAGTGAGCTTTGGAGTGGTCACTTGTTAGGGAGAGAACCTTCTAGATACCTGTCTGTGATGCCACATGTGTCAAAGAGGACCTCAGCAAAGTAACCAAGCTTCCGAAACTCTACCAAAGTGAGGTTGACCAGTTGACCGTCCACCTTGAGCAGCTCCATGCAGCCATGAAATGCTGTCTGGTTGGAGTGGCAGCCCCATCGACTGGCTGGTTTGGGACAACCTAGAGCAACCACACCTGTAAGGTCCTTCCCAGGAGAGCTTTGAGACTCCCCCCCCCACAACCCCTGCTAAGGAAATGCTAAGAGAGAGCCATACATAAATGAAAGTAAGCAAGAATCAAAGTGCAAACAATGGCAAGAACCTACACCCCAAGGTCCCAGAGATAAAAGGAGGCTTGGTCTCTCCAATTCTCTCCATGTGACCCCATCAGAACTGAAATAGTACCTTCCCACCCAGAGAGAGGGCAAAGTTGCCCCTCACTTACCACCAAAGAAGTATGAAGTCCCTGTGCGGATCAGCAATGGGTATGAGACCCTGACCTCTGCCCCTTCCACATCATCAATACTGATGACCGCATGGTTTTCCTGTGCCACAAAGTTCACCTCGTGCCAGAAGCCATCATTCAGGCGGTACCCTGAAGAAGAAAGGAGGGGGTAAGTAGGTGGAAGCAGTAACCAAAATACATGAAGACTGGTTTGTCGTCCCCCACCCCCTACTCCATCTTTTAAAAATATATATTTTTAAACTCTGAGCATGCCTGCAGTACCCTGGGCAGCCAGAAGGGGGAGTTGGATCCTCATGGAATTACAGGGAGTGTGTGGATGGAGAGTGGTTTAGTAGCTAATAATACTATTGCACAACACCCAAGCAGGGTTCCAGCCACCTTGCTGTGTTTTTGAGACAGGGTATCTCAAAATGTCCAGGCTGGCCTAGAATTCACTATATAGTCTTGACTGGCCTCAAATTGTGGTTTTCCTGTCTTGGCCTCCCAGATGTTGACATTATGGGTGTAAATTACCACAAGTCACCATGCCCAGAGAGAAGATGGTCTTGAGTAGGGAAGCAGCAGCCCTGCACTGGATCTCAACAGCAGTCAAAGTGCACCCCATTATTACACTTCACTTCTTGCACAGTGGCACCTCTGATGGCTCCCTTCACTATCCACAGCCCTAGTCGTTGATATAGTGTGCAAAGCTGGCAAGCATCTTCAGGAATCCCCCAGAACTGGAGAACACCTATTTCTTCCAGATCCCACCCCTTTCTAGCCTGCTTGTGCCTTCTCGAGAGCCCCTCACCAGCAGCAAACTGAAGCTTCTTGCGGCCAGTCTGAGCGATGGACACATTGACTTGCCCTTCACTAAGCATCAGCTCCACATGACCCAGCCCATCCCCCAAGCGGGAGAAAAGGAGCAGCCCTGTGAGGTCCCAGGTGCGGAAGCGAAAAGAGACTGCGAAGCGGCCTCTGCGTGGAAAGCCAGGCACTTGGACGAAGTTGTGAGGGCCTCCGAAGTTGATGGGATGTGGAACGGGATCCAGGCACCGGAAAGCCACATTACCCTAGAAAAGAATGGATGGATGCATCAGGACTCGCCATCAATATTCTCACTGGGTTTAAGACCCAGTTGAGACACTCCCTAAGTATTGACGGAGATAAGATCTCTAAATGTGGTCCTTCCATTCCCCATGGAAATATGTCCATATTTGTGGAAGAGACTCAAACAAGCCTGCTTTTGGACGCCCCACCCCCACCACACGTTTGCTTTTCGTTGCTAATCCTAATATCCACAAAGCGAAAGAATTTCCCTCTCAGAGTGCTAAGAGCTGTATCAGAGTACAAGCCGAATTTAGCCCAAAGGCTGTGGAGCATGCGCACAAGCTCCTGAGTCGACCAAAGAGGAAAGCTTATCAAAAGACTTCCCAGTGACTACCCTGTCACCTCGGAGTCACATGCTCCTGGTCAAACTGCTCTCAGCCTCTGCACCTCATTTTCCTTGTTGTCTAAGAACTAAGGGGTGAATGGTACTTAAATCTCTGAATTCGTGGTACTCTCCCACATCTGAGAATCTGAGCGTTCAGAATGGGTCTCATTCCCAACAAGACCTCTTTCCTTGCTGCCTCTTGGCTTTCCAAGTGGCTTTAGTGTCCCTGTCCTCCCAAATCTCCATGCCCACTGGCCTCGAAGGTGATCCGTGAATGGCGCTGCACTGCCATTTCAGCAATGTTGATCCGGTTGTAGATCACGTTTTCTATGCAGCCACGGAAATTATGGCGGTAGCCCAGGTTCTTACGTGCTGCGCCCACTAGGCCCCCGATGAATATCTGTAGGAAGCAGGCGAAGAGAGGTTTCCCTGTGCTTAGAGGAACGCCTGCCTTTCCTGCATGCATGCACAGTAAGTACCCTTTCCACAGAAGGGTACTAGGCCTGTCTTCAGAAAGACTTGGAACACACTTCCCCAGGGTAATTGCTAATAAAGCTTGCGTTCAGGCTTAAGCCTTAAACATCATCACTAGTTAGCTGTAGGCCTTCAGCACGTCAAATTGTCTTAGATACTTAAAATGCAGATGGAGACATGGTCTTTATCAACCGCACAGAATTGTGGGAGGAGACTAGGGGACAATTTTCTACTTTTTCCCCTGCATCCCAAATCTGGATTTCTAGACCCATCTTAGGAGATCTCCGGTGAGGACCAGAACCACGGCTAAGAACTGACTTTCTGGCACGTGTGGTAGGATGGGGAGTGGATCCCCCCTACATTTATATACTGTCATATCCCCAAAATGGTACCCCACCCTTGGTCACCTCATTTTCGAGATTCAGCCTTTCAAAGTCGCCGTTGAGCACAAAGCGATGGACGTAACCATCCAGAGTGAGATTAGCATCTCGGCCATATCGGTCCACCCGCACATAGTGCCAGCTTAGGTCGTTAAGGACGCCACCAGCGCTCACCGTGGTGTGACCAGGTCTTGGCTGGATGGGACTGCTGCCTGAGGGCAATGCAGGACAGAGTGAGGACTCTAGCAGGCTGTAGCTCCCATGCCAGCAGCATCTCAATACAGAGAAGAGGCTACCCAGAACCCAGTCAGAGCCTAGAGTGGAGAGGAGGCTGCTGCTTGTCCCTCATTACATGGGTGTTATGAAAAGCAAATGAGATACAAAAATTTGTTTGTGTGTCTATGTGTTTATGATGCCTTGTTCAAGGTTACCACACAGTTGGTAAACCGAATCTAGTTCTGACTCCAAGCCCTGCTCTATTGCTAGCCCCAAGTACTACAAAGGGTAGTTTGGTTCAGACAGTTAATGGGAAAGATCAGGCTGAGGCAGGGCAGCCCTTGTGGGGTTCTGAAGCTCACCCAGGCTCATGTGCAGCAGCAGGTGCGCCCCTTGCAGTTCAAGGGTCACATAATCCCCCTGGGAGCTCTCGGTGTGTAGCAACAGCCCATCCTTCTCCTCTGTCTTGAAACTAAAAGCAAACACGTCCCAAAGACTTTGGCTGGCGCCTCGCTGGAAGCGGTATGAGATGGCATCATCGCCGTCAAAATACAGGATGTTGGATGCTGCACAAAGGACCGTGGGTGGGTGGGGGACCAGGGAGATGGTCCCTCTCAGGATCCTCGCCCCCACCCCCTGGCCTCCATAGCCTTACTGTAGGGACAACCATAGATGCCCAGCCTCAGGCCGATCTTGCCGCGCGGGTTCCAGGCCAGTGGCACGATGCGGATGTAGCGAGCAGTAAAATGGTAGTGCAGGTCATGGCGTACCACTGCCGAGTCATTGACATTACCGAAGAAGGTCTGTAGGGATTGGAAACAGTAGTAGCTATGTCCCCACCCTCAGCTTCCCAGGCGGCAATGGCTTCAAACCTCCCCAACCTTGACTGGAGCAGTAACAGGAGTTTGCTCCATCTCCACGTCTCCATGATTACACACGGGACTAGTTTCCCTGGTCTAGAGTGTTCTATTATTTCTTCAAAGTGAAAGTCTAATGTCACTGCCCTCAGGAGGCTCTCCTAGGCTTAACCCTAAAGTGTGTTAAACCTTATGATTGGCGAGAAACAGTCCAAGCTGACTAAATTCCAAGAGTAGAGTTCTCACCTTTGCCTCATGGTGTCCCCTCCCCTTCCCTTCAGGCTAGTGCCCAGCCCAGGGCCCAGAGCTGGGGAAGGCTCCCCAAGTATGTGTGCCTGGGCACCGAGAGTACCGCGTTGTGCCCTTGTTGGTAGAATGGTGTCCAGCTGTCCACACGGTCCCCGTAGAGCAGCATGTAACGTGTAACCCAATCCCAAGAATTAAAGGCTCCCTGTGTGGCCACAGCCCGGATCCGATGCTTTTTCATTAAGTCGATCTGGAGCCAGGGATTCGGGTCCCCAATCCGGGGAGACCATCCACTGATGCCTACAGAGGGGGCAAAGGCTTTTACCACCCACTATCTTCTCTTAGCTCTCTGGAGTCCCCCTTCCCTCCCTGGTTGGGAAAGCTCACCGTGTAGCCGGGCAAAGCGGGCTGTGGTAAAGAGTCCATAGTAGGAGGAAGCGCCCAGAGACCGTGCATACAGAGGCCCCACCAGCTCCTCATTACAGCCATCTGGAATGGGGGTGGGGGTGGGAGGAAATGAGCTTGTTAATGTGACCCCCCCTCTTCCAAAGGCTGTGCCTACTTAGCAGTTAAAGCACCTCTTCACTGCCCCCCTATGGCTGACTCAGCCCTACCTTAAAGCCGTGCACTCAACCTGGGCTTCAGCAACAGCTACTCCCTTCTCCTCTTAGGGTAACTCTATGCCTCCACGTATAGATTCAAAGCCAGATCCTTGCTAGCCCAGTGCCTGCCCTGGTTCAGTCTTCCCTTAAACATAACCCCCAAACTTCAGCGTATTTAAAAACCTAAATGGGCCTCAGAACACGAAATTAACCCCAGCGTTACCATCACTTCCGATCATCAGCACTCCCTCACTAAAACGTGCACCAATCCCCAAATCAGACTTTACTCCTAATCTATTCCCCTAATCCCATTCTTAGCATCATCCTTGGCCTTAGTCAGGGTCAACAACTCCTATTTGGATTCAAGCCATAAAACCCAGCCTCAACCACAAACCCTACCTAGTCTCTGGGCTAGCTCTCAATTCTAGCCCCAGCCCCTTAGGGAAAAGCCTCAACTCTAGTCTGGGTCACCAGGACCGCACTTAGAGCCAACCTTAACCTCAAACCTAGGTACCGGCTCCCGCTTGGATTAACAGCTCCAAATCTCCTGGGCTGACTGGTTTCTCAGATCAGAGACCAGCCCCAGACGGCGGCGCGCGCGCAGCAGCCTCAGAACTGCATTGCGGAGCGCTGGGGAGAGGCAGGAAAAGATGGGAGCCAGCCGGCGCGTATGGAAAGCACCGGCGACCACCCAGCCGCAATGCGGTGCAGGACCCTCCCTGTGAGCTCTAGATTCCTGCACCAAATCCCACCTGCCTCTGAGACCAACACTTACAGTAGCCCCAGCCCCGAGCTCCAGAGACCACAGCGGCGAGCAGGATGCTGAAGAGCTGGAGACTCATCATGCGGAGCTGACCAACCCTGGGTGTCTGCCTTGTGCTCAGGCCCCCAGCTTTTCTCCTGGATTCGCGGCTGACCGATGCTTTTTCTTTCGTCCTTACCCACCCTTCCCTCTCTCCTACCCCAATCTCTCTCCTCTCTCTCTCTGTCCCTCTGTCTCCCTCTCTCCGCCCCCTTCCCCCAGCCTTTCTCCTGGCACGCAGGTTTTTCCCGGACCCCGCGCAAGCGCGTGCCTCAGCCCTATTACGAAAGGGCGGGGTAGACAACCTGCCTCTGGGAAATACCCCCAAGTAACCCAAGGCCGACAAGGACTGGGGCTACAGGGTGGCCAAAAAGAGAAGTCAGAGGAGGCGAGGTGGCATTTTCGAGGAAAAGGGAAAAGCTTTGAAGACGGACGCCTAAAGATGGAATGAAGAGCATTTTTTTTAAATGTTTTCTGAAGGTAAATAGTGCTCCTGGCTCAGTGCTGGACACCTTCGTAACTGTGAACTCGGCGTTGTCACCTTACTGTACTTTACACAGGGAAGGCTCAGAGGAAAACAAAGCGCACTTAAGACCATACAAGCATTCCTTTTCCTTTGACTAGATAGAAGTCGGGCAAGGTGGGATGGAAAAGTGTACCCACAGACCCTAATCTCCACCCTCCTTCTTGGCCCTTCTCCCCACCCCTTCCTTCCTGCCCCGCTAGTTATTTAACTTTAGCCCCTGTGGCTGTACCTCAGAAACCCTTGTAGCCAGAGATGTGGACCAAGCCCACAGAGCAGGTGGGAGTCGGGGCAGGGAGGGGGAGAAGGGTTGCCGAGAGGGTGGGGAAGGGGAAAGGAGTGGGGTTTCTTGCCTGACAGCCGGCCTCTGTCATCTAGCACCTGTGCAGGAGCCTATAAATCTTACCTAAGACCCCTTTGGTGTGAGTGTTTTCAATACATCTGTGCTCTAACGGTAGGGCGGAGGAGAGAAAGGGAAGGAGACAGAGCTCCTCTAGCCTACGCTTGAAGCCTAGGACCCAGGGCTGAAGCAAAGCCCTGCATCCGTCCTGCCTTCCAGGAGAGGGCACTGCAGAAGTGAACAGAAGAGCCGAGATTTATTAATAATACAAATGTTTGGTCTAGGGCGACCTAGATGTTTCTGTTTTCTATTATCTTGCATGGTTTCAACAGTGCTCACTGCTAACCTGCAAAGGTGGGCTGAACAGGACTTATACTCTGGGTAGAAAACACTTAGTAAGTGGCATCCAGAAAGAGCTGGTGGCTGCTCAAGGTCACCCAGGAAGCTGGAAGCAGAGCTACGGAGACAGCAAGGGAAGCTTAACTGTCTGTTCGAGGCACACTCGCAAGAATCTGGAGAGAGAGAGACAGAGAGAGAGAGAGACAGAGAGAGAGAGAGAGAGAGAGAGAGAGAGAGAGAGAGAGAGAGAGAGAGAGAGAGAGAGAGAGAGTGAGTGTGTTCGTGTTTTCTCCTGGTGTTGAGGCTTCAAGTGAGGAACTCCTGTGTGAGAGGAGGGAGGGGTGTAGGAATGTGTCTTACATGGTCCCTCTTCTCATTTTGATGCCACCAGGTCTCCTGGGGACCTTACTCCGGGTACGATGAGGCTTATTCGGCTGGGCCGCTGCCAGAGCTCTGTTACAAGGCTGATGTCCAGGCTTTCAGTCGGGCCTTCCAACCCAGTGTCTCCCTGATGGTGGCTGTGCTGGGTCTGGCGGGCAATGGCCTAGTCTTGGCCACACATCTGGCAGCCCGACGAACTACCCGATCTCCCACCTCCGTTCACCTGCTCCAGTTGGCCCTGGCTGACCTCTTATTGGCCCTGACCTTGCCTTTTGCTGCAGCAGGGGTTCTTCAGGGCTGGAATCTAGGAAGTACCACCTGCCGTGCCATCTCAGGCCTCTACTCGGCCTCCTTCCATGCCGGCTTCCTCTTCCTAGCCTGTATCAGCGCCGACCGCTATGTGGCCATCGCACGAGCTCTCCCAGCCGGGCAGCGGCCCTCCACGCCTAGCCGTGCGCACTTGGTCTCAGTCTTCGTGTGGCTGTTGTCGCTGTTTCTGGCTCTACCTGCACTCCTTTTCAGCCGGGACGGGCCACGGGAAGGCCAACGACACTGTCGGCTCATCTTTCCCGAAAGCCTCACGCAGACTGTGAAAGGGGCAAGTGCGGTGGCGCAGGTGGTCCTTGGCTTTGCACTGCCTCTGGGAGTCATGGCAGCCTGTTATGCGCTCCTGGGCCGCACGCTTCTGGCCGCCAGGGGGC
This sequence comes from Grammomys surdaster, assembly GCF_004785775.1. Lineage (NCBI taxonomy): Eukaryota > Metazoa > Chordata > Mammalia > Rodentia > Muridae > Grammomys > Grammomys surdaster. The sequence continues at coordinate 1,236,018 of NW_021604790.1, read as the reverse complement.
CAGAGCGGCGGCGTGCACTGCGTGTCGTGGTGGCCTTGGTGGTGGCCTTCGTGGTGCTGCAGTTGCCCTACAGCCTCGCCCTGCTACTGGATACAGCCGATCTACTGGCAGCCCGCGAGCGGAGCTGCTCCTCCAGCAAGCGCAAGGATCTAGCTCTGCTGGTCACTGGCGGCTTGACGCTGGTCCGCTGCAGCCTCAATCCGGTGCTTTATGCCTTTTTGGGCCTGCGTTTCCGCCGGGACCTGCGGAGGCTGCTACAGGGCGGAGGATGCAGCCCGAAGCCCAACCCTCGTGGCCGCTGCCCTCGCAGACTCCGCCTTTCTTCCTGCTCCGCTCCTACTGAGACCCACAGTCTCTCTTGGGACAACTAGGGCTACAATTCCAGAGAAGGGGGAGGGCTAAAGAAATGATCCCAGGGAGGGTAATAGAAAGGGGAGTAAGTAGGGGGACGTTGAGAAAGACTTCAGAATCTGAAGGGATTGCCTCTGAGCTTAATTAAATTGATCTAATGTAAATGAGATGCAACCCAACTACTGTTACTATTTTTGAATTACCAGCTTTGGAAAGGAGTTGCAGCAGGGCCAAGACAGTGGGTTACACCCCCACACCCCTGCTTGAGTCTGAGTGGGAGGCGTGAGGGGACAGGGGTTGCTGAGTCTGCTAAAGCTTTGAGTGATGACACGCCCTCTGCTTCACTCAGTCTCTGCCAACCGAGGTGAGGTGGGAAGGCTGCCAGGTGAGGAGGGGCGGGGTTTCTCCTCGGGAGTCGTAAGAAAGGGCTTTCTAACAACCCTAGTGTTATCCAGCAATGGCTGCTTTAGCAAGTACCTAGCTCCCAGCGTGTGAAATGTACGGGGTGATGCTGTCCCAAGCTGTATGTGCGTGCGTCTGGTAGGGGTAGGAGGCAAGAGATTCTAGTTTGGGATGGTTTTTTGGATCCCTTCTAAAGTTCTGCTATGGAAAGAAAAACGCTAATTAAAAAGTTGAGTCTGACTGTGTGTGGACCAGATACCTGTAGCCCCAGCCACTCCAGAGGTTGAGACAGGAGGATCAAGAGTAATATCCTACCTGAGAAGAAAAGAGAAAAATGTTGAGATGGAGTTTTCCACCTAGGATTTAAAAAAAAAAATAAGAGGGGGATTGCAATTGGCAAATATCCCAAGAGGTGTTACCGGCCCTGAGCTCAGAGTGCGGGGCGCTTGCGCCGATTATTTCCCCTGGGAATCAAGTTAAAGGAAATGCGCTGAGCTTGCCAGGAAATAGGAGGTTAGATATCAGACAGAACTCTCCAGCCGGCAAGTGTCTAGGATCTTGAAGAGGAAGAGAGGTCATGGTTGTGGAATCTCTGGCCCTTGGAAATCTCAGCATGCACCACTTCAATATGAAAGTACCATCAGGATGGCTTCTAGAGATGGTGCATTGATTTCTGGTCTTTGCTTTGCACAATCACAATTGCCAGGATTGTGCTCAAATGAGACAATACTCCCAGTTTAGTATCCGGTCAGTAAAGTCAGACCACCGCTCCAGCCTGGAGTCTAGGGGCAAAAAGGGCGTGGTGTACAGGTCCCTAGGGAGGCGTTGGCCTGAAGTCTGCACTTCGTCCAGCCTAGCCTAGCCCAGCCTGGCTAGTCATGTGTCCTAGAGCCTCTGGCGGTAGAGACTTATAACTTTGGCTTCTTGGAGCCAGAAACGAGGAAAGGCTCGAAAACTGCGCAGATCCCCCAAGAGGCGCACACTACCCACCGGAGCAAACCTGGAATCCTCCTCCAGTGACCAGGGGAATCGCTGCTGAGTCAGCAGCGCCCGAGCGCGCGCCCGCTGCCTAGGCTGTAGCGCGGACCCCGCCCTGGACTCTTAGCGCCCTAGTTAACCCCTTCTTGTTCAGAAATGCAGCAGAGTCCCCCTGAGAGGTTTCTGATCTATTGATTTCCCTAGAGCACAGAATCCCCGAGCATGCCAAGCCACTCTCCCCACTCCAGTTCAATGCCCTGTAAATTCGCTTTTATTTCAGATCTTTGTCTGAGGCTTCCAGGAGTTCCTTTCTCAGCTTTTTCATCTCAAAAGTGGGGGTGGCTAAGATCTAAATCTGGACCCTTTTAACTCCAAGGATGGAAAGCTACCTCTGCAGCTAACTCTGACACGCAGGTGTGGGATGCCTTGAAGATGTTAAGGCTCTTTACTTTTGCAGGGATTCCAAGGTGTGACAGCTAATCACAGGCCAGTAGCCCAGCTTCATGCTCTTCCTTCTCCAGACATTCGAAAAGGGTTTTTAATTTGCTGCTTGGTGAGCCAAGAGTTAAAACAAGAGCGCGAAGGCGGTCCTACGTGACGCCACAGACACCCCGCATCCGACCTCAGAAGCTGGGGCGTGTCTAACATCGTACCGCCCATTCCCTCCCCGTCACCCCCCCGCCCCTCCCCACTGTCACTCAGCCAGAGACACATGATGCAACCCGCAGCGGTTTTAAGCTTGGGATTGGTCGCACTGGCCGGCGCCAGGAACAGTGATTGGGTAGAGGAGGCTGTGACGCAATGTAGACTCTACCCTGTAAAGAAGGGAGGAGAGAAAGAACAGGGAAGGCGGAGGGAAGGAGGGGGGCTAAAGAGGGAGGCGGGGTCTGGGAACTCTGCCCGCGCCCCCAACGCGCCAGTCCCGGGGCTGCAGGGAGCGCAGCGCGCGCCGCCCGGGCCCCGGCCACCGGACGCCCTACCGGACACCACCCTCCTTGGAGCTTGGACAACCGCCCGCCACGATCGCTGCACCAGGCACTGCTCCTACAGGGCTGGACACTACAACGAACACTACTTTCCAGCTCCGGACATTGCTCCCTGCTCCCTTCCCCCGGCCCTGGACGCTATCTCCCCCCTCCTCTGCCCGGGCCCAGACATCGAGCCCCCAGCGGGCTCTGGTGATAGTCCTCTTGCACCTCAGCGCTGGACACTGCCTCCTTCCGGCCCCCTTCTTTCCTCTCGTCGCACCTCATCTCTATCCAGTTCGGGTCAGAGCACCTCCAGTTTCTCAGATTCCCTGCTGCTCGGGCAACGCTGCCCGTGCCCCCATTCCCAGGCTGCTCGCCCGGATGCCTCTCCCCGGGGGATTGTGGTGGCTTCTCTGCTGCCGTCGAGGCTTCACTCTTCTGCACCGGGACTACGGGGACGGCGAGCTTAGCGGGGACGGGGACGAAGACGAGGACGACGAGACCTTTGAGCTAAGGACCCCGAGTCCAGCGGGCGGCGGGAGGGTAAGTCTAGAGGGATTTAGAACCGTGTTCAATCTTTCTCACTACGACCGGCCGTCACGCCTGAGCCTGCTCCATACTCGGGCCAAACGCGGTCCTCTTGGCCAACTAGAAATGTGGGGGAGATTCTTGTCTGAAGGCCAGAGCCCAGGGAGCTCCAGGGGCAAGTAGCACTCGGGATGTGCCTGTGGGCCTCGCGCCGCACACAAGGCGCTGTCCACCTGCTGGGGGCCCTGAGGCAGAGGAGGCGTCACGCGTGGCCCGACCTGGCCCTGCCTCTCCCTTCCCTGCCGGGCCCGCGTCCCATCCCGTCTCCTTCCGCCTCCGCCAGAGCCAAGGAATGTGGCGAGGCCGGCTGGGCGGCTGGAACGCCTGGGTTCACTCTGCTCTCAGTTCATGAGCACTGGGGCCAGATGCGGGAGCTCCCACCGCGGGATCCTGGGCGAGGGAAAAAAGACATCCTAGAATTGGGGTCTGCGTCAGGGACCCCACAAAGAAAAAACTCGGGACGATGCCCCTTTGAGGACTTCTCTTTATCCTGCCACTTAAAACAGAACTCTCTGCCTTTTCTGGTGAGGTGCCTGGGAAACCAGAGGGAATGGGTGAGGGTGACTTGGTTGCTGATTTTTTTTTTTTTTTAAATCAAATCTCCCCTGGGAGAGAGACACTCAGGCACAATTGGTGTGTAAGACCTCCATCCTTCGAGAAACCCTCTCTCACGCCCTTACCCACCAGAGGCAACCAGGCTTCTGTGTGCTGTGGCCTGGGTCCAGCTCCTATTCCCCCCCTTCACCCCACTCAGGGGTCCCCAGAAAGCCCGGTGGCTCCATTTCTGGGTGGGGCGGGCTGCACCGCAGCCAGTGAAGGCGCCAGCACCTGGCGAGGCAGAGGGCGGATAAATATAGAGAGGAGGAGGAGGGAAGCGGGGACTGCGATTAGGGGAGTTGGGGGGGGGGGATCAGTACCTGCCCTCTGGTGAAGTGGTGGATAGCCCCCGCAAGGAACCTCCAGAAAAGAAACAGGTAGGCTCCCAGGGAAAGAGTGGAACCTGGGAGTTCCCAAGTTTCCAGCATGGACAGGATCTCTGTCAAATAGGCCATGGCTTCTCTCTTGCCCCACCTCCACCCCCTCCTAGGAGCTTAGGGACAGGTGTCCCTGGTTCTCCTCCCCCAACCCTCCTCCTGGCTTTAGCAGTCTGGGTGCAATGAGACCATGGCACACAGTTCCTGTCTAGCTAGCTTGGCTCTGGGTTGATTTTTGACCAACATCAGACCCCAGGTTACAGCTGAAGTTCCTAAGCAGGGGTTTGTGTATGAGAAGGGCAAATTTCTAAATAACCCTTGGCCTGAAGAGTATGCGCTTAGCAGCTTCTTGGCCCCCTGAGCCCTAGCAAGGGAGTAGTGTGTCACTCTCTTCAGAGTTGTCTGCAAAGTAACACACAAAGCCCTTGGAGAGCATCTTCTGTAAAAGGGTTCCTCTTCCCTTCAGTCAGTCCTGTTAACCACCCTTGCCCAGTCTTGGTCCTGTACTTTCCCTGGGAGCCTATCTTCTTCTTCCCTGGAGGTTCTGAGCAAAGCAAGGAGGGTGAAGGAAAAATTAAAGAGGCTTCCACGGGTAGAAGGGACTTCATCATGTCTCCAGTTTGGAAAGATGGAGAAACTAAGCCCCAGAGATGGGAGGGGACTTTCAAAAGGTATGGCAGTTGCTTAGTGGTCCAGCCTCTATCAGCGGAACCCAGGTCTCCTGACTCCCAGCCCTGTGTTTCTCTGCCGACCCCCACACCCCCATGGTTGCATTTTCAAAAGGCAATGGATATAAGTCTACAGCTCTTGGGCATTTTCTAGTGGTCCACAGAGACTTGTATGTAGAAGGGACAATGCCAGAGTGGCCCTGGCTCTTCCTGCTCGATCACGGTTGGACTTCAGACACTCTTTCCTCAATCTAACGAGTGATGTCCTGGGCTCATATGAAACCATCAGTGCTAGGGGTCAAGGCCTCTGAATGTATTCTTGCTTATCTCCCTAGGGTTCGCTGGACGTTACACTGACTCAGCCAACAAGGAATGGGCCGATCTCAGACAGGTGAGCTTCTACTTGAGTGTCTTAGTTCAGATACCGCAGCTAGTTCTCAGGACCCCCCTTCCTTGCCATCTTCCCTCCCCAAGTTGTGCAACAAGGGAGAGGCCTTGTGCCGCCGGACGCTGTGGTTTGGCTGGGGTCCCAGGGGGGCGGTCCAGCCAGGGGCGCGGGGAGGAAGGGGGGTCCTAGTTATTTCTGGTGCAAGGTCAGAACGGCCCCGCAGTTCCCACAGCCTGGAGGATGGGTGCTCAGCTTGGGAGCATGTACCCCTTCTAGTCTGGGGAACCCCTAATAAGGAGGCAGAGTGGAGGCCCTTCAGCCTCGCCCAACTTTTCATCTCTGGTCCAGACTGCAGAGCTGGGAAGAGACCTGGAGCCTCATCCCAGACAAGGAACTTCCGGAGGACGACCCTGACGTCATTGTGAAAGGTGGGAACACCTGGGCCCAATTTTGGAGGGCCCCAAACACTGTCCTCCTAGGAATAATGTCTTCTCTTGTTAATCTCTTCCTATCTACCCTCCACCCCCCCCCCCCCAGGTTGGCTGTACCGGGAACCCCGTGGAGGAGGGGCACGGCCATGGTTGCTCCCACGCAGAGCCTGGTTTGTGCTCACCAAAGATTCCCTGGACCAGTTCAGCAGCAGCGGGAAGGGGGCAAAGCGCCTCGGAAGCCTGGTCCTCACAAGCTTGTGTTCAGTAATTGGGCCGGAGCGAAGGCCCAAAGAGACCGGTGAGACATCTTGAGAATCTCCCAACCTTCCTGGTTGGGGTCCCAACAATCCCTGATTGCCCTCTGTGGCCTCTCTTTCCACCAGGTCTGTGGTCAGTCACTGTGTCTGGCCGAAAACATAGCATCCGCCTCTGCTCCCCGCGCCAGGCAGAGGCAGAGCGCTGGGGGGTAGCACTGCGTGAGGTGATTGCCTCCAAGGCCCCGCTGGAGACCCCTACCCAACTTCTGCTCAGGGACATACAGGTAAGAGAGTTCTCCAATAAGAGCCAGCAGGGTTGTGGTTCTAGAAACTTTCTGGGCTCATAGAGAGCTCCCTTCTCTATCAAGTGACCGTCTTCTTGACGTCTAGGAGAGCTGTGGGGATCCAGAAGCAGTGGCCCTCATCTACCGGCGGAACCCTATTCTGAGGCACACCAGTAGTGCCTTGTATGCGCCGCTCTTGCCCCTGCCCTATGAAGTCAGCGCTCCAGGTGAGTGAGTGATGGGAGTGTCCTTGATGGGATGGGGGAAGACCTGGGGATAAGAACTGGAGGGGGGGGGAGGGGTAGAGGGGTAGGAGGTGGCTGGGGGGGAGCTTTATAGGCTTCCAGGTTCTAGCCATCTCCTAACTTCTCCAAGTGTACATGGGTGAACCTGGAAGCAGTCTAGACTGGAGGACAGCCAAACCAGAACAGGGTAAAAACTCTGCCTCCCTCTGGCCATCTATCACTAAGGATCTCGTTCTGATTACTTCCTTCAGAAGCATTTACAGTTTCCTATCTTTTGCATTATGCTCTTAAGACTCGGACATATCACCTTTACAAGCAGTGGGAAAACCATCATTTGGGGGAATGGTGCTGGCTTCATCTAGGGACACTTCTCTCTGTAAAGGGAGTACTGACTAGCCCAAGTCATAAAGCTTACAGAATACCAGGAAGTCTGATTTTTGGTTTCCAGAGCAGCGTTTTTCTCTTTTTCTGGCTCACAATGATGGCTCTGGGCACCTAGTTAAAGAATGTGGGGAGGGGTTGAATATATGGCTCCTAGTCTTTCTCTATTCCTTACTAGAAAAGGGCTAAGCAGGCTAGAGAGAGGGGCTCATGGGAGGCAAAGGTTGAGAGTTTGGGTCTGTGGACCATTGCTTTTCCTTTCACTCGTACCCTCCTTTCCATGCCATCCCCTGTGCCCTCAAACTCCCTCTGATCTTCCTCTGGATCATGCCTTCCTCCCAGGGCGCTGCTCTGTGTCCCCTCTCCAAACCATCCCTCCACCCCCACCCTCCCGCAGGTCCAGGCTATGCACCCTTACGAGAGGAGGCTGTGAGGCTGTTCTTGGCACTGCAGGCGCTGGAGGGGGCACGGCGCCCCGGGCCCCTGATGCAGGGTGTGCTCCAGACCTGCCGGGACCTGCCTGCACTCCAGGACGAACTTTTCCTGCAGCTGGCTAAGCAGACTTCAGGTCCTGCCGGTCCCCCTGGGCTCCCTGCTACTCAAGATCCTGCAACCCTGCGATACTGGCAGCTTCTCACTTGCATGAGCTGTACCTTTCGGCCAGGGGGAGCTGTCCGAGGGCACCTCCTAGGGCATTTGGAGAGGTAAGAGCGGAGATATCAGCCAAAAAGCTACAGGCCTGGGAGAGAATACGCAGACTGGTGTAACAGTTTGAGAAACGGAGAATCTAGATCCAAAGAAGAGACGAGACATGCCCAAGAGCTGGTCTGGTACTAATAATATATTCAGTACCTTCATGGGAATTACAAGATCATATCCCACGTGTGACCAGGTGAATCACAACAGGCACTCCCTTTGGAAAAAAAAAATATAAAAAGGCAGGATTTAAGGAAGCATAGCAACGTGGTTGGATTTCAGATTTTAATCACCCCTAAGATCAAGCTGGAGGAAGTAGGCGGGCCAATTGTAGGAGAGCAGGTAGGAGACTGCGAAAATAATTCAGTTCCCTCTAAAACACCCGGACACATTAAGGTTGTAGTCAAGAAACATAAGTTAGGAGGAGGGAACTGACCAGATGTAATGAAATTTTTTTTTCATGCTGGGCAGTCGTACTTAGAACCTCAAGCATGCTAAGCAGCTACTAAGTTAATGTATTTCCACCCTTGGTCATGTAAAATGAATTACAATAAAAGAAAGAAGCCCTTGGAACACTGGTCCTTGGATTTCTTCTACTTCAGGACGGAGCAGGCACTTCCGGACTCAGAACTGGCAGAATATGCACGTTTCATCCGGAAAGCTCTGGGCCGTACCCGGGGCCGAGAGCTGGTGCCTTCACTAGCGGAGATTTCTGCACTGAGCAGACGGCAAGAGCTATTGTGTACCGTGCACTGTCCCGGAGCTGGAGCCTGTCCTGTGTCCATCGACTCCCATACTACAGCAGGAGAGGTGAGGCCAAAGAAAGCCCCCCTCCCTTCCACTCCTGAAGCTTGCCTTCCAGCTTTGTTTACCCACGGTACTGCTGGTTGAATTCAAGGTGTCCAGTACCGTAGACACCCTTTCTAGCTTCTCATGCCTGAATCTGCCATTGTTTGCCCCTAGCCTCAGATTTGTTTCATTGGAAAGCCAGCAAATGGTGGTGAAAAAAACTAAGGGACCCTCTCCAAGTAGGATCAGCGCTTTCCAGAATTCTGAGAAAGACTCCTAAGGGATCTGACTTTCATCTTCTTCTCTTCTTTCTAGGTGGCTCGAGAGTTGGTGGGTAGGCTAGGTTTGGCCCGGAGCCGGAACGCATTCGCTTTGTATGAGCAGCGAGGGGCCCAGGAGCGAGCCCTGGCTGGGGGGACCCTCGTGGCCGACGTGCTCACCAGGTTTGAGAAGTAAATGTCCAGCCCCAGCCCTGTGCTTTATTAGCCAATCCACTTAGCTTTTGTCTATCACTGAGCACGTTTATCCAGGCGTGCCAGGAGCTCGCTGATCCGCAGACAAGTCCTTACCCGCCGGTGGTGTGTAGTCTGATTTAAAAAGCTCGCCAGGGCCCCGCCCCCAAATGTGTCTTGGTCCCGCCCCTACCCCCACTAGCCTGCGCCCAAAGGGCTCTGCTTCCCGGTCTCGATGCATCTTTTTTTCCCTTCCGCAGTTTGACCTCAGAGGAAGCCGGACTGGAGGACTCGCCCGACTCCGGGTGGAGACTGTGCCTTCGTCTTCACGGGCCTTTGCACCCAGAAGGGCTATCTCCAGAGGGTCATGAATTGCCTTTCCTCTTTGAGCAGGTGGGATCTCTGGTTTTCACGCCTCCAGACCGACCAAAGCTTGAACATCTCTTATTCCCAACCATCTTCATTTAATTATTGAGGCAACGTCCCCCTCCTAGAGATGTCCCCCAAACGTCCCCCTCCTAGAGACGTCCCCCAAACCCAGACCTCCCCAGATTCTATACTCGGAGGTGTCTTTACAGCTTCTCCACTGACGCCGTGTGCCTCCCTTGCAGGCTCACGCTCTGCTGCTGCGCGGCCGGCCGCCCCCACCCGACGACACACTGCGCGCCCTGGCGGCGCTGCGCCTGCAGAGTTTGCACCGGGACTTTTCCCCACGGGGACCTCTGCCGCTCCTGGACCGTCTGCTGCCGCCCCCCACCCCGCCCCGCGAACAACCGCTGCGCCATACCCGGAGGCCACCGCCGTCCGCCGCCCTGCTGGCCGGGGCGCTCTGGAGCCCCGGCCTGGCCAAGAGGCGGGCGGAGCGTTCCCGGCGTGGCGGGACCAGCCGCTCGACGGGAAGCACGGCCCAGGTGGGAGGAGGCGGCGCCAGCACGACGGCCGCGGTGCTGGGCGGCTGGAAGCGGCTGCGGGGCATGGGCCAAGCTGAGGCCATGGCTGCCTACCTGGCTCTGGCGGCGCAGTGTCCGGGGTTCGGCGCTGCTCGGTATGACGTTCTGGAGCTGAGCACGGTGAGGGGGAGAAGGGAGAAGGGGACTCTGGTGGTCCAAGACCCGACCTTTATCCCAGAGCCACAAGCTTCCCTCTATATCCCCAGTGATGGTCATTTCATTCGCCACATCTAGAACAGCTAGCTGCCCATCTCAAACCCCTGGTCTGTCAGGCTTTTGGGCTCGCACCTCCAGGTGCTTTTGACCACTCCACACCTGTGCTGTCAATCAAGGGTCAAGGAAGCTTCCGGGTCACAGCCATCTCACCAGAAATAAAGATGCAGCGGCCCTGCCTTTAACCCTGACCCCGCCCATCTCTCGGCAGGAGCCTGGTGGAGGTGCTCCACAGAAGCTCTGCCTGGGTCTGGGAGCAAAGGCCATGTCGCTCTCCAGGCCTGGTGAGACAGAACCCATCCACAGTGTCAGCTATGGTCATGTGGCCTCCTGCCAGCTAATAGGCCCTCACACCTTAGCACTGAGGGTGGGCGACAGTCAGCTCCTCCTGCAGAGTCCTCAGGTGAGAACAGGGGGTGTCTGTAGATACTAGGGTTCCAGCTGTGGTCAGAAGCAAGCTTAAGGAGCTTCCAAGGGATTTGGGGGGGAGTCAAATGATAGACTAAGATAGTCGAAAGAGTAACTGGACAGGAAGCCACTGGGCAGTCCTGAAGCACTGGGTGAGTGGGGAGGGATTCTTACAAAATAGCCTTAAGATGTAGGGAAAGAGATGTGTGTGGGGTGGACCACAAGGGCAAGGGCCTAGGGAAGGGTGAGGCTAGCACTTGGGGGTGGGGGTAGGGGGATGAGTGTGAAGGCAGAGAGGTGAAAGGGAAGAGAAGGTTGCCAGGCCTGGAGCATGTGGGAACCTATCTAGCGGAAGCTTGAGCCCTGGAGCTAGGAAGAAGACGGAAAAAGGGAGCCCAGTGGGCCCCGTCCCACACTGCCCTCTGACCTCTGCCCTCTGCCAGGTGGAAGAGATCATGGAGCTGGTGAATGCCTACTTGGCCAATCCCTCCCCTGAGAGGCCCTGCAGCAGCTCTGGTCCTCCAAGCCAAGACCTGCCGGACAGCTCCCCTCCCAGCCAGCACCAAGTTCTGGAAGAGCCCCAGGGACAGTCTGGCTGCTAGAGGCAGCTGCAGGACTAAGCCTGCCAAGAGGTCAGGACTTTTCTTTTTGCCTCCAGCCTGAGACGGAATGCTCCGAGATTTGAGGCAACCATGGACCCTTTTTGGCCCTGCAGGGACAGGGTACACCCATACCCGAAGGCAGCAATGGGTGTGGACAGTTTTCTAGTTTGTTTCTTAATTTATTTGTAGAAGAAAAAAAATCGTTATTTACACAAAGCCTTCCTGTGGGAGTGTCGTCGGTGGGAAAAGTTGGAGTTCCCTGCTCAGAACCCCCCCCTCCAGGACACCCACACACTGGGCTTTTACCAGGCACTGAGGGGAGTCTGGATACCACAGAGCTCCACCCTCCCTGACCTTCTGGATTTAACCTCCTCCTGGCCACTATGCCATCATGGGATGTTGGGTGGGGCGGGCAAGAAGGCAATACTGGAAGCTGACAATTACTCATTCTCTGTTCGCCATTGAGTGGTATGAGGGTGGCCTCCTGTCACCCCTGGCCTTCAAGGGCAGTGAGTCATCAAGACAGGCATTATCCAGGTCCTCCCTTGGTGTTCATTCAGCTCCTGCACCCTATCTGGGTCCATGTTTGGTTGCCCCATGCTTTCTCAGAATGAAATGGAGATGGCCAGGGCCGAATGCAGAGGTAGAAACATCTCTGGTATGGTAGGTGCAGGCCTACTCTTGAATTCTTGTCCTGTCAGGTCGGTTAAGTACTGTTAAATTCCTGGAGATACTGGTGATCCTACCCAAAGGGACTCCTACGTCCTAGCTATTCTGACTTGCTCAGAACATCATGGCTCCTTTGCCTCTAGACCCTGTATCTCTTCATTGAGTATAAGAGGTTAAGGCAACATCGTCCAACTGGGAACAGGGCCATAGGCACTGAGGTTATAGTAGGTCAGGAACTTTCAGTAATCCCAAGAGACGAACTGACCCCTAGGAAAGCAGACTGGTTCAAGGTGAGGTGGGCAACTGTGAAAACACACTAAGACCCGTGCTAAGGAATAAGTTGGAGCAGGTGAAGGCCAGCCTACTGTCACGTGCCTGGATATGGAAGGTGTGCTCCCCCAGCTCCCCCATCCCATAATCACAGACAAAGCTCTGCTGGCTTCATCATCAAGCTATTACTTTATTAGAACTAAACAAGCCAGTCAAGAGCCAGGAATGAGAAGGAAGAGATAGGAACAGCTTCTAGATTGGACATGAACCCAGAAATGTGATGTGAAGTTGTGTCAGAGGGTCCAGGCATGGTGGGGGCTGTGCTTCTTGTCCAGGGGACAGCAGAGAATAGAATCACTGCTCCTGGGTGCCCCAGGAGATATAATCCGGCCGGGTAGCAGCGTGGTACTCATCAATGAGTTCCTGCACCACCTCCCTCGACCTGTCCATCTCCTCAAAGTTGTCCTTGAAGATGTCCTCTTTGCGGAACTGCTCCAGGAAGGCCCCCCTCTTCCATAGTTTGTCATATTGCTGGCAGGAACTTTCAAAAAGCTAGAGGGAAAGAGTGCCTCAGAACGGCATCCAATGCAGGACACAGAACTAGGGACAGACAGGGCGGGGGGGACAGACAGGGTGGGGGGTGCTAATAACACTAGGGAGTGGAGCAGAGTGGCCAAAGACCAGAAGCTAGGGGTGTGGCTCAGAGCAAGGAGAGCTACCTACCATTCCTGAAGCCCTGGGTTTGATTCCTGGTAACACAAAGACAACAGGAGACTACACTTACTGAAGAGATACTGGTGTGGTTGGCCATCATGAGCCCGCTGACCCGGTGGGCTGAGGGCAGGTAGGGAGACTTCCTTGACAGGGCCACCTGGATGCTGGCTGGGCCCCAGGGGATGAAGTTGGCCAATTTCCTTTCCCGGATCCTCTGCAGGCTCTTGTGGACCTGGGGTGGGCAGAGAGGTGGTGGCTGCTTCTTCTCCATCCCATGGGTCCGAGGCTAGGGGAGTCCGAGGCTAGGGTGAAAGGGCCTCCCTCACCTGGGTGGGGTCCACCTCTCCCTGGATGATGTTGAGGATGGCGATGTAGCAGTGGTTGGTCTGACGATCCCGGCCTGTGGACACCATCACATTCTTGGGCTGTAGCAGGCGCCTCATGACATCCAGGACCGTGGTCTTCCTCACGCTGGCCACCTGAGGGAATGGGAGTTCACAGGTCAGCAGTCAGGGAGCAACCCAGAGATACATGGACAGAGGAGAAGAGTCAACTCTGTCCCCATCGGCTTGCAGGTGGCATGGTCTCAGGGGACTGTCTTTAGACCAGGTAGGTCTGTGCTGAGTCTCTGACATGGCATTAGCATCATGGCTCTCAGCTCACCAATCCCATGCCCTTGAGCAATGAGCAGAAGCAGATCCCAGTGTGCTCTGCTCCTGCAGGAGCCAAAGGGAGGAGAAAGCAGAGACAGGGCTGCAAGCTGGTGGCAGTGTCAGTGCCTGAGGCCAGAACCCGGGGAGGTGGGTGGAGAAGAGCTGCAAAGAGCGGCCCCTGGAAGAGTATGGAAAAGGGAAAGGCCACAGTTCGGGGACACCGTGGGAGCTCTTACTGACTGGTCCGTGGTGAGGGGGGGTATAGCCAGTCATGAGGAAGTGCAGCCGAGGGGTGGGAATGAGCGAGGCGATGAGGCCGATGAGGTCATTGTTCATGTATCCAGGGTAGCGCAGGGTGGTGGTGCTGGCTGACATGATGGTGGACACCTGGGAACGGAGATACTGTATTATGGGAGTTGATGGAGGTGGAGCATCTCTCCTCTGACGACCCTCTCGCAGACAGAGGGCTTGCGTTCCAGGAGCGGGACTCACCAGCTGGTTGATCTGGGAGAAGGATGGGTTCTGGATGTGCAGGCGGTCTGTGGCGATCCGGTTCAAGGCTGTGTTGTCCAGCACCACCTGACAGAATACAGGGGCTCTATAATACCTTTTGAGGCAAAAAGGGACCTTGAAATAAGGTAAAAATTAATGTCTGTAAACTCCGAAACCAGAAAGTGGGTTTGCTACCTTCAAAGAAATTTCTTTTTTTTTTTTTCTTTTTTAGTCTGAGACTAGGTCTCAGTCCATAGCTCAGGAACTTAATTATGACTTGGAACTTAATTATGTAGCCCAGGTTATCCTTGAATGAATAGGGATCCTCCTGCCTCAGCCTACTGAAAAATGGAGTTATACGCATAAACCACCACATCCACTTAAGACACCATTTCTAAATAAATAATGTAAGACAAATTTAGTTAAAAATATACACAAAGGGATCTGGCTGAATAATGGAGGGAAGGTTTTGCTACTAAAGCGACCTTTGAGTTCAAGCATAAGGAGACACTGAAGAGGCAAAATGGGGTATATGTCAGGATAGGGGAACACTCTGTTGAGAATTTTGCTGCCCCCAAATCCTGGAAGGAACTTGGAAGCTGGGATCTTACTTTATAATTTCCCCCCCTTGTCATGGTTTTGTTGGATGTTTTGTGTGAGCCAGGGCCAGAGAAGAGCAAGGGCAAGTCTTAGAAGGTGAGCTAAGTCCTGGGTCAGTCTTCCATCGCTCACCACACAGTCGGCATTCTGGGTCAGCCTCTTTAACGTGAGGAGGGAATTGTAGGGCTGGACCACCACGTCACTCATCTCGTCCTGGTTGGGGAACACAGAGTATGTCTGCACCAATTTCTTGGGGTACCTAAGAGCAAAGAAGAGGGAAAGGAGAGGGAGGCACTGTGAAGTGGAAGGACCTCCCTGACCATTGATCTCCTTTCCAAGTGCCACTGAGCTGTTGTACAAAAGGATGAAGAACACACCCTGGTCCTCAGCACTCACAGGATAAGCCACGCTCTGTAGGTCCCAAGATAACATCCCACTGCCCAGATTTTGCTTCCAAGGTGTTCTCTGGATGGTTCTGTCCCTGTGACTCAAGGAGGAGTAACAAAACAAACAAACAAAAAAACAAAAACTTCCAGCTCAAAGGGGGAACAGTAACACAACATGGGAAGAAACTATCTAGGAATTCTGCTTTAGTTCCTGTTACTATGACAAATACCTCAGCAAAAAGCAATAAGGGATAGAAAGGACTTATTTGGCTTTCACTTCCAGGTTATAATGCATTATTTTTGTGAAGTTAAAGCAGGATGTCCACAGTTAAGAGCAGAGGGAATAAATGTGTGGATCCTTGCTTGCCACGCTGGCTGCTAGCTTTCTCCTCTTTTATGCTGTGCAGGAACACCTGCCTAGGGAATAGTGCCACCTACAATGGGCCAGGTCTTCTTGTATCAATTAACAATCAAGATAGTCCCTTCCACCAGACATGTTAACAGGTCAGCTCTCTTACTGACTGGTGAGGTGTTGGGGTGTGTGTGTGTGTGTGTGTGTATTATTTTACTTCTACCTCCCTTCCAACCTTTATTCCACCCTGATCCCTTCCAGCCCCCCAGCACTACATAGGGGAGAAAGAAGGCTAGAGAGGAAAGGGAGCATAGCCCTCTTTAGACTACTTCCTGCTACTCCAGAGTCCCCGGAATTAAACTCTCTGCAGCAGGCAAAGATCACACCCCTGCTAGTGCATGAGGCAAATCATAATCACCCGCTGTGAAGCAGCCTCTCATCCCACGCCTGGGATTAAAATATTCACATAATATAACTGGGTTTTAAAAGAAACCAAAATTCTCACTACAGCAAGGTGACTCAGTGGGTAGGGTAAAGATGCCTGCCACCATTCTCTATGACCACTGAGGTTCCTGGGATCCACAAGGTGAAAGAGAACCAACCTGCGCACACTGTCCTCTGACCTCCACATGTATGCATTGACAGGTATGCCTCCCCCAAAATAAACAACAATGTAATTAAAATATTAACCAGCACACCAAAGAGTCAAGGCTAATGACCTCTCCTTAAACACAGTCTTACCTGTCATTCAGTCGCTCTAAGAGGTAGGAGCCCATACCAGAACCTGTCCCGCCCGCAATAGAGTGACACAGCACAAATCCCTGAATGGGGAAAAAGAGAGAGAGAGAGAGACAGTGTTCAGGTATCTCAAAGAGAGATTTCAGCTTTGTCTCTAAGGCTGCTTGGAAAGGCTCAGAGACCAAGGAGAGGCTGAGTAACTGACAGCAGTGAGATTCTGATTTCCCTAGAACGAGACAGTGTCTTAGTCACCTTAATGCGCTCTATATGATGTCCCCAAATGGATGTTGAGTTGAATGTTTCCATCACATCACATGCTTAAATCATGCCTGATCCCCCCCCCAGCACACTTCACTGTGGAAGACCCTCACCTCCAGACTGTCACTTCCATCCGCTTCTCGGTCTATGATGTCAAAAATGTCCTCGTGAATTTTCTCACCCTGTATGCAGACATGGGGAAGGGAAAGTCAGGCCAAAGGTTCTCTTCTTAGCCCCAAGAACTCCACCCTCTGTCTCTGTTGCCATCCTGAAGCTGAGGTTCCCAACTGGAATCTTTCTCAACCCAGAAATGCTACTTTGTAAACGACTGACAAAATTTGCATAACCTTTCTAGCAGTCCCTCTTCTCCAACACATCCATTAGTCTATTTATTTCAAGTCTAGCCTGGACAGATCCCTAGATTTGCTTGAGCCTTGCTTTGTCCCAGGCTAGGATTACCAAGGAACTCTGGGACTGACACCTGGGAGAATCCCCTGCCCCAGTTGTTGCCAGCTCCTCCTCCATGCTCAGACAGGTAGATGTTCTCTGGGTTGTAGAGCTTGGCATAGGAGGAGTTGAGGATGGAGTGGATCACCCGGGGCTCCAGGTCCAGCAGCACAGCCCGGGGGATGTAATGCTCATCATCGGCCTGTCAAAGGGAAGCCAGGATGGGCCCAGTGAGCTAGGATGGGTCAAGCCCTGAATCCTCCCAACTCTGGCTCCTGCAAGGCCCTCCCTCAAGACAGCCGTTCTGTTCCCAGAGAGTTTCCCAGCACCAGGTCGCTCGCTGCCAGTCCCTTCAGGTCCCCAGGGTCCTGGTCAAGTCACTGGGGCTGAGGGGAGGCACCTGGTAGAAAAAGACGTCCTTGCGGTCAGTGCCTTCGGTGGCGAACTCCTCTACGATGCCCTCGGGGCTGATGCCATGCTCAGCACACAGCTGTTTCCAGAACTCGAACCCAACTGAGGAAGGGGGAAGAGGCCCAAGTCTGCTAGAGCCTTAAGGCTCGAGGAGCCCAGCCTCAGAGGCTATTACATTCCAGAAGGTGACTCAAGATGCCTGGGTCTGGAAGTTGTCACAGCCCTGGGCTGAGGAGGCAGATCTTTGCCTAGATCATCATGCGCAATAGGAAAGGTGGTTCATGGGAAGGACAAAGGGGATTGATGGGTACCAGGCACTTGAGTGCGGCCTGAGGGATAGAACCAGAGACTAGCGGGGCACGGCGGTCGCTTGCTCACTCTGGTTGCCGCATTGGCCCAGCTGCAGGGTGATGATCTCCCGGGGCATCGCCGATCAGACGGGAACTCGTCCGCCCGGCCCGGCGAGGGAGAGGAACTCCTGCCAGCCAGAGGCGCAGGGCATGGGGAACGCGCTGTCATCCGATGTTTTGACGCCGGCGCTGGGTCTGCGCGTGTGCAGTGTGGGCCTCTCCGCAGCCGGCGGGCGGCAGAGCCCATCCCGGGCATCATTTTCTCTCATAGCTGTTGCAGCTGGAATTCAGCACAGGCGCAGAGTGAAGCCACGTTTCCTGTCACTATGTGCGCGTGCGCACGGTAACACTTGGCGAGCCGAGGAGCTCCAGGGATGTGGGGGAGGGGAGGGAGAAGCGGCCAGGTGGATGCACCAAGTGTGGGAGTCACCTGCCTACACCTGCGGATCTGCTAAATTGAGGGGCTACATTTAAACCAACTTTTTTCAAGTGTTAGGGAATTGAACCTATGACCCTGAGCATGCTAGGCAAGTGATAAACCATTTAGCTACATATCTACCCCAAGTCGAATTTCTATTATCTGTGTGTGTGTGTTTATGTATATTATTTTCTTTTTTTTTCTTTTTGGTTTTTCAAGATAGGGCTTCTTTGTGTAGCCTTGTCTGTCCTGGAACTCACTCTGTAGACCAGGCTGCCTCAAACTTATAGATCCGCCTGCCTCAGCCTCCCGAGTGCTGGGATTAAAAACATTCAGCTATTTTCACATTCTTTTTTTTTTTTTTTTTTTTTGGTTTTTCGAGACAGGGGTTCTCTGTGTAACCCTGGCTGTCCTGGAACTTACTCTGTAGACCAGGCTGGCCTCGAACTCAGAAATCCGACTGCCTCTGCCTCCCAAGTGCTGGGATTAAAGGCGTGGGCCACCACCGCCCGGCTACTTTCACATTCTTACACTATGAAAAATATAAAATCCGTCATCTGGGACCAGGTGTGGTGGCTTGTGGCTCTGCCTTGGGAGGCAGAGGCAGGTGGATTTCTGTGAGTTCTAGGTCAATCTTATCTATTTACTGAATTCCAGGCCAGCTGGAGCTACATAGTGAGACCCTGGGTAATAAAATAAATCACCTCAGACCGGCAGGTGTCATAAAGGCCCTTACTGCCAAGCCTGACAACATGTGAGTTTGATTTCGGGGTCCCCATGGTGGAAAGAAAGAATCAAGAACCCTACTCCTGCTGGACAGTGCTGGCACATGCCTTTGATCCCAGCACTTGAGAGGCAGAGGCAGGTGGATTTCTGAGTTCGAGGCCAGACTAGTTTACAAAGTGAGTTCCGGGACAGCCAGGGCTATACAGAAAAACCCTGTCCCAAAAAAACCACCCCCCCCAAAAACAAACAAACAAACAAACAAACAAAACCAACCAAATAAAAAAAGAACCCTACTTACTCTCGGATTGTCTTTTGACCTCTCTCTATGTGTGCTCTTGGAGTATGCAAACTTGCAAGGAATAAATAAATACATGTAATTAGAAAGTAAATCCAGACATTGGACTGAGCACGGGGACCCAATGGAGAAGTTAGAGCAAGAACTGAAGGAGCTGAAGGGGTTTCCAACCCCATAGGAAGAACAACAGTGTCAATCAACCAGTTGCCCCAAAGCTCCGACGACTAAACCACCAACCAAAGAGTACACATGGGGGGACCCATGGCTTCAGCTGGATATGTAGCAGAGGACTGCCTTATTGGGCATCACTGGGAGGGGACCCCCTTCATCCTGTGGAGGCTTGATTACCCAGAGTAGGAGTGCTGAGGCAGGAGTGTGGGTGGGCAGGTGGGGAAGCAGCCTCATAGAGATGGGGGAGGGGGAGGGGAGACTGAGAAGGGGGATAACATTTGCAATGTCAATAAATAAAATAACCAATAAAAATGAAAAAAAAAAATTAAAAAGAATATATATGTATGTATTAAAAAAGAAAGAAAGAAACTATGTCCAGGTGGAGGCATAACTTTCAGCCCAGCAGTCAGAGCCAGAGGCAAACCAGTCTAATCTACATATTGAATTCTAGGACAGCTCAGACTACATTGTATCTAAATTAAGTAATTAACTAAGATGTACCTTTTTTAAAGGTACCAAATAGTCTCTATGTAGCCCGGCTGTCCTGGAATTCGATCTGAGACCAGGCTGACCCTGAACTTACAGAAATCCACCTGTCTCTGACTCCCAAGTGCTGGAATTAAAGGCATGTGCCACCACTGCCACACCAAAGTTTACTATTTTGACCTGTTGTAAGTGTAACAACTTTTTGTTTTGATTTTTTGAGGGGTTGGGGGAGGACAGGGTCGCTCGTGCAATGTGGGCTGACCTCAGTGTCACTCTGTGGCTTATAATCTTGATCTCTTGATCCCCCAGCTGATGTTTCTCAAGCAGTAGCATCACAGGCTTATGCCACCACAGCCAGAACTTTTCTGTCTTCCCTAACTAAAGCTCCATACTCCTTCATGGTCTAGTCCCGCCCCTCTCCAGCCCGTGACGTTGATCATCCTGTCTGTCTTAGGGATTTGCCTTCTCTACCGACTTAAAAGGATTCATACAATATTTTCCCACTTGTTCCTGTCCATTTCTTTTAGGTAGCGTAATGTCTTTAGGATTTCTCCAGTTTGTGCCCAAGTCAGGACATTTTGGCCTTTTACAGTTGACTAATAAGCCAGGCAGTGGTGGAACATGATTTTAGTCCTAGCATTTGGGAGGCAGAGGCAGGCAGATCTCTGAGTTTGAGACCAGCCTGGTCTACAGGGCAAGCTCCAGGACAGCCCGGGCTACATAGTGAAAACCTGTCTGGGAAAACCAAAAAAATAAAAATAAATAAAATAATAATAGCAATAAAATTAAAAATTAAATAAAAATAAAGAATATGCGTGTGTGTGTGTGTGTGTGTGTGTGTGATGTTTGAGCCATTCTTCTCTTAATGGCCATCTTCTCCCTCTTCCTCTTTGTGGTGCTGGGAACTGAACCTAGGATTTTGCTCTCACATGAGGCTAGTACCCTTCCTCAAGCTATAATCACAGCTCTCTTTTTACTTACAAACAAACAAATGAACATACATACATCACTGGGGTTGCAGAGATGGCCCAGTAGTTAAGAGCACTGGGTTTGGTTCCCAGCACTCCTGTATTATGGGACAAAACTTTTCTTGGGGAGACCCAACATACACGTCTACTCACCCCAGATGGGAAGTACACCACAGACCATAGTACAAAGTTGGTGAACCAGTGAGTTTTATTGGGGTTACTTACAGGGATGTGGGTGAGGGCTTACTTACAGGAGCAGAAATGAATCACAGTGCATCACCAAAGCCCACCCAGTATGGTGACAACTCACAAAGCTGGGAACCTGGAGCACGCTGAACAGTCTACAGGCAGCTCAACAGGTTGGACAGTGTTCTTTCCAAGTGACTCAGTTGGTCTACACCTCCTTCAAGCAGCTTTCTAGTTTTTGCTTCTTCCAGAAAACTCCTTTGGTTTAAGAATCTTTGCAGCTCTACCTTGTTTGAAAGGGACTCTCAGTTTTTAATGTTTACTCTGGCAGGGAGGGGCCTATTGATTCTGGTCAGTTTCAGGGACTTCCTGAACCTCTTTTGAGTTTGTTTTTTTTTTTAAACCTTCCTGCTTCAGGAGCTTCCTAGCAAGGAAGCAAGGATGTTTCAATCTTGAGGACATAGAATGTTTCAATCCCTGAGGAAATAGAATGTTTCAATCTCTGAGAAAATAGTTATCCAACACTGCATCATGGCTAACAACTCCAGTCCTAGAGGTTCTGATGCCTTCTTCTGGTCCCTGCTGTAGCTCAGACCCTGCAGCCCAAACACCAATATGCAGAAGAAGAAAAAAAACTAAATCTTTAAAAATAAAAATAAAATGTAAATGTTTGTTTTAACTGTTCTCTCTCTCTCTCTGTGTGTGTGTGTGTGTGTGCGCGCGCACGTGTACATGCGACCTCCAATCCCCTCCAAGATTGGTCAGGGTCCTCAATCTCCATGCCACCTCGCCAGCTCCCTTTCACTTTTTATTTTGAGACAGACTCTCATTAAATGCCCAGGCTAGTCTTGAACTTGTGACTGACCTCAGCTTTGAGGTCAGTCCAAGACCTTTCCAGCCTTGGAGAGGATTTATTGATTTTTATTACTTTCTGTATTTGAGTGGTTTGTATTCATGCATGAATGAATATGCACTCAAAGGCCAGAAGAAAGCATCAGATTACCTCAGTGGGGAGGTCCTTTGTAAAAGCAACAAGTGTCCTTGACTGCTGAGCTAATTCTCCAGCCCCTGAAATCTTATACAAATGGCATCAGAGTATAACAGCAGAGAGAAGCAACCTACTTTTTGTCCCGTGCATTAGAATTGTTGAGACTTAATTATATTTATATATGTAAATTTAGTTTTTCTTTTCTTTCCTTCTCTCCTGTACACACACATATATAAAATTTTTATTTAAGCAATTTTTAAATATTGGTTCTTAAGGATGGAACCCAAGGCCTTGCAGGTGTTCAGCCAGTATACTCCATCATCTCAGCCACATCCCTGGCCACCGTGTACTGTTTATTTAATTACATTTTATGTATGTGAGTGTGTTGCCTGCATCTTCATATACCTCATGCGTGTGTGTACCATGTGCGTGTTTGGTGTGCACAGAGGTCAGAAGAGGGTGTCAGACCCCCAGAACTGGAGTTACAGATGGCTGTGAGCCATCAAATAGATTGTTGTACCAACTTATACTGTTCTCTTTTTTCTTGTACCTAATCTTCACGTGGGCTATTAGATGGTAACAGTTGTCAGTTCCATGGATTCTGGATGCAATTTCTTATTTCTAGTTATCACAGTGAACTCTATTGAACCTTCCTACCCACCTCCCTCACCCCTCTTTCTTTCGGAAGACAATGAGTTTTTGAGTGAGTACCCACCCTGCAAGGGCAGGCAGCCAGGATTATACCACCTGACAGACACTTCTACTTTTGTTATGATTTGGGTTTTTTTTTCCTCTCTGAATTGCCTGCTCTTTGGATCGTCTCTTTTAGACATTTAAAGGTATTCTTCAGCCAGGTATGGTGGTGCACACTTGTAATCCCAGCACGTGGTTGGCTGAAGTGTGGGCTGCAAATCAAGACACTGTCTTTTAAAAAAATATAACACACACACACACATCATATATGTATATATGTATGTATGCATGTATGTGTATATATTCTTGTTTCAGGGTATGTCCTAATTTTTACACCTAGAAAAGATTTTGGCAGGCTGCTGAGGTGGTTCAGTGGGAAAAGCACTTGCTTCATAAGCCTGCTGACAAGAGTTCAATTCCCAGAACCCAAATGTGGGTGTGAAACCACTCCACACAATTGCCCTCTGACCTTCACTTGCAGAAATCTATACACATAATAATATTAAAAAAAAAAAAAAGGTGGCACATGCCTCTGATCCTAGCACTCAGGAGGCAAAGGCAGGTGGACCTCTAAGTTCCAGGCTAGCCTGGTCTATAGAGGAAGTCCCAGGATAACTGGGCTACACAGAGAAACCTTGTCTTGAAAATAAAATTTAAAAAAAGAAAGAAAAAGAATTTTGTTTCCTGCCCCCAGACCCAGAGCGTGCCCACGAGTGTAGTGGGCATCACTTGTGAACTTCAGGCCAGCTTGTCATTTTCCTCTTCATGTAGATAGCACCCATCTTTTCCTTCATGGTGTTCCTTATGCTGTTTGTCCTAGAGCCGGACATCTCCCCGGTGCATTTTCCAGCTGTGCTGGCGCAGTTCAGTTTGCTCCCTGTAGGTCTTCAGTTCATCTGGAATTTATCTGGAGGCCTGCCCTGAGATAGGGATCTATTTTATTTTTTCCATATGGATGTCTAATTGTCTCTGAACCAATTATTGAGGGGTCGGAGCCTCCTCCTCCAGTCTCTGGAACATTCCAAGCCCTGCTTGCTCAGATTGTTTGCTGCTCCTTGCAATCTGGCTGGGCTGTTAGCCACCAGCTGCAGGCTTCTGGCCTCCTTCAGGTCTGGCAGTCCCGGTCTCTGGCTGCCTTTCTCTGGGAGGGAGACATTGAAACTTGTTAGGCAAAGTGCCTCTACCAAGTCATGATCAGACAAGAGCTTTTCTTTTCTTTCCTTTCTCTTTTAAAAAGAGAACTTGGCTGCCTTCCAGGCTCTCCGCCTAGAATCTTCTGACTTCTGTAGAAGGCTTTAAATCACCACAGCCCTCCTTGCCCTGGACTGTCTTCATCCCCTCACGGTGCCAGGACTCCTTTCACTTACAGGTTACTTAGCAAGTGACCCCAAGAAGAAGTGCCAGGGAGGGCCTAGCTGCAGCCTTTGAAGTTTGAGGGTGGGGTGGGAGAGCTGGGGGTTTGTGACTGCAGGGTGGGATGATCTTCAGAGGCCAGGCCTTCCACTTTTTGAGCCTGCCCAGAAGCCTGGACAAATGGGTGTGAACTTGCCTCCCCACTGTGTGAGCCTGGTGGGGCTCAGTTTCCCCTCCTGTCAAATAAGGTGTAAGCAGTCTATGTAAGCTTGGGGAGTAAGAGAGTTGAATTTCACCCTTTCTTGGATTAGTAACAGTGCCTTCCTTACTGTGCCTTCTACTCTGCCAGAAGTGGGGAGACTTGTCTTCAAATCCCTGTTTATAGGCAAGCAAGGTTCGACTGTGTAAATCATACACTGACATGGCAGAGGTGCCTCTACCCTCAGTTATGCGGAGATGGGGGGAAGCTGAGAAAGCCATGTGTTGGCAGAGCTGAGGGTAAACCCTTCCATCTATGTCTGTTGAGAACTGATCATCTGTGATTAAGTGAGATGGAGAATGGGTACTTAACATGCCTGGTGCACAGCAAACCCTCGAGGAACTTTAGCTGTTCTTATCGTCACTGGGTGTAATTAGACATGTAGCATGCTCAGGTGTCGCTACAGATGGACCATCTTACTCGGGGAACGAAGAAAATGAGTATTTAAGTAACTAAAAACAAAACACCTGAACTCAGATGTTTACAATTATACAGATTGGGTTTCGGATTTGAATTCTACTGACAAGCAGAAAGCATAGATAGATGGTTGGTCTCAGATTCGTCCAGGATCTCAAGGCTGTTTGTCCGTTGCTGGTGTTGAGAGTTCCTTGGCTCAAGGGTTTTTGATCCAGGTTATGATAACTATCCAGGATGTGGTTGGTACCTTTCTCTGAGGCCTCAGCCTGCCTTACAAAATACCTGTTGCATTTGTAAACTAACAAGTGTATCAAGCACATGGGCCTTTTACCGGGGACATCCCAAGACACCTTCCTTTCATTTTTTTTCTCTCTGCTTTTTGAGATCAGGCTCTCACTGTGTAGTCCTGACTGGGCCGGAACTCACTCTCTAGAGTCTGTAGACTAGGCTGGTCTCACACTTACAGAGATCCACCAGCCGTCATCCCTCACTGCACCTTTATTTTGCCTGGCTTGGCTTTACTGCGTTTGTAACTCAAGTGTCTTGTAGAGGTAAAGAGAGGTGGAGGGATGAGGTTAGGACATGAGGCTATTTCCCAGGGCCTGGAAGAAAGAGCAGTGGGCTCGTCCCACACAGCAGCTACATGAAGCTGCTCCCAGTCTTCAAGCCGGGAATCTGTTACCCCAGGAAATTCAGCCTTCAAAATTAAGACGCACAGATTTCTGCCAGTGGGTAAAGGCACTTGACACCAAGCCTGAGAACCCAGGTTCCATCCTCTGAACCCACATGACAGATGGAGAGAATCAACTTCCTCAATTTGTCCTCTGACTTCCACAAACCTTCCAGTCCCGTGTGTGCACATGCACATACACACACACACAAATACACACACACACAAATGTAATAAAATCTTTGAAAATTAAAGCATAGAAAATTAAAACAAGGGTGGGTGAGGAAGCAAAGTTCTCTGTGTGAAGGTAGTTGTGACAAATTCATATTTTGATTACAAAACAGACTTTTTCTGTGCTGTGTTGTTTACTCAAGGAAGAGAAAAGGGGAAATGAAGCCAAAAGCAATCCTGCTCCTGGTCCTTTTGCTGATTCCTTTATTATGTACCTGCACTCTGTCAGGAACTCTGGTTTAAGCTGGCGAATCTTGATAATGAACCAATCTGCTCATGGTCTCTCGGAGAAAATAAACTTGCACATGTGCTAGGCCTGACTTCAGCAGAAAAGGTTGAACTTGGTAAGGTGGGAATCAACCAGGAAAGACTTTCTGGAGGAGGTGGCACCTGGCCTGATGATGATGATGATAAGGGATAAACAGTTCATAATAAATTATATGATATTCAGTCTCACTAGTTGTCAGAAATGCACAGATTTAGTTTAGGGCTGGGGAGATATGGCTTACTGGATTAAACACTTACCTTGCAAACAGGAGGACCAGAGCTTGGATCTGCAAACCCTTATAAACTTTGCCCAGGTGTCATGGCTGCCTACAATCCCAGCACTCAGGGCAGAGACATTGGGGATTCCTCAAGGCAAGCTAGCTTGCTAGACTAGCCAGAATGGCCAAACTCCAGGTTCGGTGAGAGATTTCACTTCAATAAGTAGAAAGTGCTGGAAGAAGACACCCAAAGTCAACTTATGGCCTCTACACATGTATGCATGTGCACACGAAACCTCAAACACACGTGTGCACACAGAGGAGTACACATGCACATATGCATGTACACCACACAGATTCACAAACAAAAAAGCATGTAGCTTGAAGCTGACAAATTGCTTGAGGACAAATATAAAGGGCTCATTAGCATCTAGTGTTTGTTAGTTAAAAATGGCGTATTCCTGGACAGATCAGCCAGCACAGTTCTCGATGTGGGAGGCCTTTATTGAAAGACGGAAAGAAGTGTGGAAGAGAGAAGAGAGTATGGGTCAGTGTCTTTTATCTGGGCCATGACGTAGGTAACGCAGATGGTGACACAGGGGGTGACGGGTGCAGGTGATACAGGGAACACGCAGGTAACACATGCGCACGGGGTGTGCGATGGTTGCCATGGTAACAGACACAGGCGGTTCCTTGTTGCCTAGGGATAATGTCATTGCTGGATTCAGAGCCTGGCTGTAAACAGCTTCTGATGCTAACAGTGTTGATGGAGCGTCTTCTGTGCAGTTTTTTTGTACAGTATTCATGGTGTCATAAGTGGCTATACTCCTGAAGGGAATTGGTGGTCTTATTATATAAAATGCATGAAACCCTGACCTAACAATTCCACTTTGAGGAATCTCCCCTAGGACATGTGTTCGAAGATGTCCATGCAGGGGTACTTCCTGAGGTAGTATTCATAACAGTGAACACTGACCTGTATGTTCCTGTGTTCATCAATAAAAATCTAGTTAAATGTATTTTGCAGATCCATGTGACAGAACGCAGAGGAACTCTTTATAAGAAAAAAATGGCAGCCTGGGGGCTGGAGAGGTGGCTTAGCAGTTCAGAGCACTATCTGATCTTTTAGAGAACTGGGGATCAATTTCCAGCACCCACATGGCAGCTTGCAACTGTCTGTAACTTCAGTTACATGGGATCCAACACCCTCACACAGACTTCTATGGAAGAAAAAACACCAATGCATATAAAATAAATAAATAAATCATAAAAAAGAAAAGAAAATAGGGCCATCGAGATGGTTCCGAGGATAAAGGAGCTTGCCGTACCGAATATGGCAACCTGAGTTTAATCCCAGGAACCCAAATAAAAAGAACCAGCTTCACAAAGTTGTTCTCTGACACCCATAGCTACATTCAGATCACCCATATGCCTGGTGCCTGAGAAGGTCGGAAGAAGATAGCAGATGCCCTGGAACTGAAGTTATGGACAGTTGTGAACTGCCACAGAGATGCTGGGAATTGAACCTGGGTCCTCTGACGGAACAAGTGCTCCTATTGACCAAATCATCTCTTCAGCTTCATATATACATATGTATATAATATATGTGTGTATATGTCTATATACACACATACACACATATACACATATAAGTATATATGTATATGTATATACACACACATATATGTATATATACATATGTATATACACACATACACACATATACACATATATGTATATATACACATATATATATTCTTTTTTTTTTTTCAAAGCTGAACATGGCTACATGAAGGCCTGTGAAACCCCAGCACTGAGTTGTTGATCAAGATCTTTGGGCTTTCTTGGCTGCCAGCCTCGATCCGGTTTGTTGAGAGACATGTCTCAAGGGAATAAATAGACAATAACGGAGCAGAACACCGACATCCTTCTCTGGTCTCTACAAGCATACAAGAACTAATGCATGCACACATGGTCACAACCCCACCCCCAGTTATCATAAAACTTACAAAAGTTGTAACAATATTTATAATACAGTAGACTTTCATGGTGATTCCACACATGCTGTTTTATGCAGTCAAAGAATATGCAGCAGAAGGCATCTGTAGTTTGAAGAAGCCGGGCACGGTGGCACATACCTTTAATAGAAGTGCTCTGGAGGCAGGTGATTCTCTGTGAGTTCAGGGCCAGCCTGTTCTACACAGTGAGTTAGCCAGAATTATATTAAAAAGACCCTGTCTCAAAAAACTATAAATCAAAAACTATAAATAATGCTAATAAATAAAAACTAAATATATAAAATAATAAAAAATACTGCTAATAATATAATAACAATCATTTTAAAATAAGTTAAGAAGAAATCTAAAAGAAAGACAAGAAGGAAGGTTGTGTACTGATGGAACTGGAATGTGGTGTCTGGGAAACTCAGCTTTTCAGAATGCAGAAGGAAACTTCCATGTAAAAATACTGAAGGGACAGGGGTTTGGAGCTCCAAGGTCCTTGAGGAGGTGGAGCTACTGGATTCATGGCTCAGGTGGAGAGATTAACTGCCGGAGGGAGGGAAGGATGAGGGCAGTTAAAAATAAGTCAGTAGGGATAGAAGTGGGGGAACAGGAAGTTAATGGGGCTTCGGTAGTTTTGATTTTCGCTGTCAAGTAGGAGTGACTTTCAGAGGAGAGGGGAGAGAGACAAAGGTAGGAAACAGGAGAGAGCTGGTGAGGACAGCCCAGTACTCCCAGCCCAGGGGGTGGAGGAAGATCTCCGGGTTAGAGACTGAGTTGCCATGGCAACTGTCTGCAGCCTAGGCTTGCACTGTCTCCTTCGGTACTCAGCTGGATGACTGAGACAGCAGGCAGGCAGGGAGAGCTAGTCCCGAGTTTCCTCAGAGGGGCCAGCTGAAGATGACGACAGAGTAAAAGATAATTAGATCGGGTCATCCAGACTCCAGGGAGAAGGATGTAAATTCTCAAAGCCATAGATGACTTGGGAGAGAGAAAGCAGCCCTATGCAGACAGTGAGACAAAGAGAAAGAGGAAACAGAGGTGCCGGAAACGCAGTCACAGGAATAAGCAGTCAAGTTTAAGGTTGAAAGCAGTGGGGCAGGGGCGGGTGAGGTGGCTCAGTGGTTAAGAGGGTCAAGAGTACTTACTGCTCATCCAGGGCAGTTAAACAGAAGAACACGTACTGGACCAGAGTTTGGTTCTGAGCATCCATGTTACGCGTGTTAGGCGTTTCACAACTGCCTGTAACTCCAGTTCTTGGAGACCAGACACCTCAGTCCTCCAAGGACACTTGCACACACATGCACAGACACAGTTAAAAACTAGAAAAAAAGAAAGGAAGGAAGGAAATATGCCAGGGTTGTGGTGGTACATGTCTTTATAATCTCAGCACTAGGGAGGCCAAGGCAGGTAGATCTCTGAGTTGAAGACTAGCCTGGTCTATAGAATGAGTTTCAGGACAGTCAAGGCAACACAGAGAAACCCTGTCTCAACAAACAAACAAACAAACAAACAAAATAAAATAAAAAAGAAAGAAAGAAATACAGGACTGGAGAGATGATGCAGCAGTTAAGAATCTTGGTGTAAACCTGATGGTCCGGGGTCAATCCCTGGAACCCACCTTGGAAGAAGAGAACCGGACTCCAAACGTTGTCCTGTGACCTCTGTACATGTACAGTGGCATCCACATGCCTGTTGTCATATGCATACCACACACACATACACTAATAAAAATAAATAATTACAATAATAAGCGAATTTTAAGTGAGAGAAATGACTTGGAGGTTAGGACAGCTTGCTGCTTTGGCAAAGGATCTGAGTTTGGTTCCCAGAACCCATCCTTGGCAACTCCCAGTCGTCAGTTACCCTAGTTCCAGAGGATCTGACACCCTCTTCTGGCCTCCGAAGGCACTAGGCATGGATATGCATTCATACGTACAGTGAAACACCCGTGCACATAAAATAAACAAGAATCTAAAAAAATATATTAAATACACAAATAAAATAACATTTAAAGGTTTAAAGTTTAAGGAGCAGCATCAGGGCCGGTCCCAGAATCTACCACAGTGTGGGCGAGACTGAAGCAGAGAAGAGCTCAGGAGGTGGGAAAGTCAAGAAAGGCCATTCTGAGGAGAGCCACCCATAGGGATGCATGAGTCACCAGGCTGAAGGTCGTGGTGTGTGGAGGGAGGAGTCTGGTGCGTGTGGCTGTAAGGCATTAGGCAGGAGGTCCTCCTGTCCCTGCAGGCCCACTGCTCCTCCAGTGTACTGACTTCTTGTTTTATCTTCTGGTCTGAAGGGCGAGTCCTTTCACCCACTCACCTAAGGCTCTACCGTATGGCTGCCTGTTCGGAGATGAGTCTCACCTCTCCTCCTCTTCTTATGATCAGGAACCCCCACAGTTAGAGTGTATAAACTCTGAAATATTCTGGGCTGGTACACATAAGATACACACCCCACCTCTCCAGGAACCTTTGTTGCCAGAAGATTCTGCCATCTGACTCAGGTCCCTTCAAGTTGATTGCCTTGAAAAAATAAACAAACAAATATGAAGTTGATCACTGGAAACTTCTGGAACAGAAAGGGGCAGAGAATGTAGAATGTAGTATGGGCCTCAGAGAAGGAGAATTTTTTTTTTTGACAAAGCAAAGTAATATCTATTTATATATCTATATCATGAGGCAGGGTCTCATGGTGTAACAAACCCATTCACCTTATGTCGAAGGAATGAAAGAGGAAGGGTCAGGTTCCCATAATTCCCTTTGAGGATGCACTCCATAACGTTAGGAACTCTTGCCAGTCCCTGACTCTTATTTTTAAAAACTGGGTCTCATGTAGCCCAGGCTGGCCTGGATTTTGCTATGAGGTTGAGGATAACAATGATTTTCTGATCTCCTACTTCCACTACCTCAATGCTGGGCTTACAGATGTCCACCACCACAGGCAGTTTTTATTTGGTGCTAGGGATCAAACCCGGGGCAAATAATCTACTAACCAATGAGCTCATCCCCATCCCTTTATTGTTTGGGTTTTTAGGGGGTGGGGCAGACAGGATCCCATACAACACAGGTTGTCTCTCAAACTTGCTATATAGCTGAGACTAGCTTTGAATTTACCCTCGTGCCTTCACCTCTGGAATGCAATGATGACAGGGCTACATCACCAAGTCTGACTCAATCCCTACCTCTTTTTATTTTAATATGCTATTACTGTGTGTGCACATGCTTGCGTTCACGCGTGCATGTGTTCGTGTTATAGCGTAGGTGGGCTTGTGCCATGGAAGGAAGTCAGAGGATGTCTTTCAGGAATCAATTCTTTCCTTCCCCTGTGAGTTCCAGTGATTGAACTCAACTCGCCAAGCCAGGGATAAACACTCAGACCGCTGAGCCATCTCCCAGGCTTACTGGCCCTAGATTAATGACTTCTCTATTTCCCAACAGGGCCACACTGAGGACCAAGCTTTTTAACATATGGGCCTTTTGGGGGATATTCAAGATCCAAACTCAAGCAGATCACAATGTTCTTGTTGACTTCCTAAGAGGAGCCCCAGCCTTGGTCTGCCTGTCTCAGGATTTAGCAAGTAAGAAACACATCCACAGTGTGCTGTTTGCTTAAGCTGCTGTTAATTGGGCATTCTGTTGACTGCAGCTGAATGCATTCCTGCTCGATAGAGTCATAGGACCGGCTAGTAACAGAGGCGAAGCTAAACCCAGGCTTGCACCCTAACCGTCGGGAATCTTTCCTGGGCAGCAAGGGTTCTAAGAGTGGTCTCAGGCAGGCAACACCAACACCTGGCAAGTCTCCAGAATCACAGTGCTTTGTGCGTATCCAAGGGCTTCTAAGTCGGCAACCCTAGGGCCTGAAACCAGCAATCTGGTCTAAGGAGCCCTACAGGTGACTGTAGCACCTGAGAACTGAGAGGCACAGTCCTCAGCTGTCCTGGGATCCATAGGCTTCTGCACCAGCTGCAGCAGCAGCAGCATCTCGAGGGCACCCTTCAACTGCTTCATCTCAGGGCCACTACAGAATTCCTGCCTCTGGACCTGCATGTTTAGGGGATCTTTGAGTCATATGCACTGCACCACAGTATGCTGTTGGAGACAAGGCTTCTCTGTGTAGTTTTGGCTGTGCTGGAACTCACCCTATAGGCCAGGCTGGCCTTGAACTCACAGAGATCCACCTGCCTCTACCTCCCAAGTGCTGGAATTAAAGGCCTGTGCCACTATGCCCAACTCAAGAAACATGAACTCTCTCTGGGCAGTAGTAGTACATGTCTTTAACCCCAGCACTGGGGAGTCAGAGGCAGGTGGATCTTGTTGAATTCGAGGCCAGCCTGGTTTATAGAGTGAGTTCTAGGACAGCCAGGGGTACACAGAGAAACACTGTCTAAAACAAACAAACAAAAAAGAAAGAAAGAAAGAAGAAGAAGAGAAAAGAAAAGAAAAAGAAAGAAAGAAAGAAAAAGAAAGGGAACCCTCCTTTTATTATTATTTGTAACTGTTCCTCAGGTTGTATTTAATTTTCAAAATCTTGATGTTCTTTAATAGTACCCAGTGATAAAGTAGCTTTCAAGGGGCTGCTGCTGTTTCTGACCTTCTCTTTCTGGCCTTTGTGTAGAATGAGGATGGAATCTGCCCACTCCGGTGCAGCTAGCATGCATCCTGCAGTTGATTCATTGCCGGGGCAGTGACAGCATGCTACAGCTGGACCGGACTTGGAGATCATTTATTAATTAGGCCTTCCCAGCCCTGCCCCCAGCGTTCACACAGGAAATGATGTCATACAGCAGGGAGGTAGAAACAGTTTGTCCTGGATGGGCTGCTAGAGGCAGCAAGCACAAAGGTGAGGGGTCTCAACATGGTTCACAAGCCTGATTCACCTTTTCATTTCATAGTGAGGAAAAGAGGGTTTTTTTTTTTTTTTTTTGGACACAGTCTCATGTAGCCTAGGCTGGTTTTAAACTCTTGATCCACCAGGCTCCTCCTCCCAAGTGCTGTGCTTTCAGTCTCGTGCCCACCACACCCAGCATTTCACGGAGAGCAGCAGCTCTGGTCACCTGCCTAATGCCTTCCCATACTTACCTACTCTGAGTAAGACACTGGCTGTTGACCCTGGAGCTTGGCAGCTCTGCCTTGTAGAGACTGTCACAGTGGATGTGTGATGTCTCTGAGGAGTCCCCAGTGCTGAGAGCGGCTACAATCTGCACCTTGGTGACAAACCAAGAAGCAAGTGAACCAGGAAGTTCCCAGGGTGGACCAAACAGGTTGGAACTGATCTCTCTTTGAATCACCCTGCGCTCTAATATTAAGGAGCTGATAAATCAAGGGACCCTAGAGACAGAGCCACATGCAGGATCCTACGTTACACCCTTGATCATGGCTCCGGGGACACACACATGGCTTGAGGTGTTTTCTGCCGTTCTCAAGTGTAGGAACCAAAGTGATTTTAATCTTGTGTTCCCTCATCTAGCAGGCTTCCTTCCCTAGAGCCTATCTGGAAGCAACTGCGGTACAGAAAAAAAAATCTTATACAGAAAAAAAAAAATCTTATTACAGTCCCTGTTGGCTTTTACTTGCTAATGTAGAGATGTCTTGTTTTCTTTTATTGTTTTAAGGAAGAAATAAAGTTTTTTTGTTTGTAGACAACACGACTTGAGGCTGGAGAGATGGCTCAGTAGTTAAGAGCACTAGCTATAGTTGGGAAGGACTTGTGTTCAATTCCCAGCACCCACACAGCAGCTCACAACTATTTGTAACTACAGTGCCAGGGGATCTGATGTCTTTTTCTGGCCTCCAAGGGCACCAGGCACACATATGGTAGGTATACTTACATGCAGGCAGGCAAAACACTCATATACAAAAAAGAAATAAATCTTGAAAATCAGGTATGGTTGGTTGTAAATAGAGAATCCCGAGGCATGCTTTATTCTGTATAAAGTAACTTCTCTCAATCTTTAAATATGATAACCAGGTTAAGGATGTAGCTCAGCGGTAGAGCATTTGCCTGTATGTGCAAGGCCCTGAGTTCCATCTCTGGCACGATCAAAAATAATCCAGAAAACAGTCAATACATAAGTATTGCAACAATCAAAGTATTTAATGAAGTAAGACTAGAAAACATAGGAGAGGTGGAAAGATGGCTTAGTGGGTAAGGGCACTGGATGCTTTTCCAGGTGGACCCAGGTTCAGTTCCCAGCACCCACATGGTATCTCACAACCATTAAACTCCAGTTCCAGGGGATCTGATACACTCCTCTGGCCTGAAGGGGCACCAGACATGCACATGGCACACAGACAAAAACACCCATATGCTAATAAAAATCTTGGTTTTTCATTTTTATTTTCAAGAGGGTTTTTCTGTGTAGTCCTGGCTGTCCTAGAACTTGCTCTATAGACCAGAGTGGCATGGGAGGACTCATAGTGGCTTTTAGGAATGGACAACTACTCTCTTCAGCACTTAAGGATTTACATAGTATCAGCTGGTGTTTGACTTAGGCATAAATCACAAGCTAGTAAGTTACTAATTCAATAGTACTGGGGTGAATACAGAGTTTCTGGCAAGAAAGCTTTCTTTGTAGCTTTGTTTTAAAGACAACTTCTGTTGCTGCTATTTTTGGTCTGTTTTGTTGAGACAGAGTCTCTTATGGTTCAGTCTGGCCTTCAACTCCGTATGGAACTGAGGCTGGCCTTGTGTTCCCCATCCTCCCGATTCTCCCTCTCAAGTGCTGGGAATTCAAGGCGTTTGCCACCACACTTGGCTTGCTTGAGAGCAGACATTAGGATGGGTTCATATTATGTGTGTCTAGATTTGAGTCCTTTGCCAAATGACGTATTCATTTCTTCTATCTCCTAACTGCACGCATAGCTCAAAGTATAAATGTGCTTCTAACATTGAATCTGGCCGGAAGGTCTTGAGCCATAAACAGCTGGCCAACTCCTGATGTGCATTTGCGCAGAGCTGGTATTTCATGCAGTTCTCCTGAAGCTGAGCATCCTAGCAACCTCTGTGTGCTTTAAAAATGCATCTCAACCGTATAATAGCAGACTCCTTCTAGAGATGCAACCCCTTATTTTGCAGACCCCTGCACCCCTAATGAGACTTATATGTTCCCTTTCAGTTCCTCCAGTGTCTTGTCCAACCCCCTTATCAGAGCAACTAATCACCAGCAACTTGATGAGTTATTTCCACTGACAGGAGAACCATGGGCAGAGGAATTTTATGGCCGTGATATCTGCCCATCTTTGCTGTCTCTGGCACCTAACAGGTGTCTACAAATTAGTAGTCCCTCAATAAATATTTGTCTGAATGAATGAATGAATGAATGATGAAACCAAGAGCCAGGGACAGGAAATGACCTGCCCAAGATCACAAACCTACTTAACAACTTTCTGAGAGGGAGATTACCAAGACATTTTAATTGAACTGCATTATTTTAAAGAGTTATAAGACTGGGTATGGTGTACTGACTTGTAATCCAGCACTTGAGGATAAGGAGGAGAAAGACCTAATTTTCAGGCCAGCCTGAGGTACATATTGGGACCTTGTTTCACAGAAGGAAGGAAGGGAGAGAGAGGAAGAAAAATGTCAGAGGCCAGAATTGGGGTATATCTTGGTTATCTATCTATCTATCTATCTATCTATCTGTCTATCTATTTTGGTCTACAATGTAACCCCAGCTGTCCTATGTAGACCAGACTGACCTCAGTCTCAGCAAGATTCCTCTGCCTTTGCCTCCTGAGTGCTGAGATTAAAGGTATAGTCACCATGTCCAACTAAACTGTATCTTGAAATAAACTTTTGGTGGCAAGTTTTTCACAGAATTAACAATTTGTGAGATGGGTGTGGTGGCTCATGCCTGTAGGAGGGTTGTCATGAGTTAGAGGCCAACCTGGGTTACATAGTGACTTTCAGGGCAGCCTAGCCTGTAGAATAAGATCCTGTATCAAACAAATAAAACTAAAGAACTGGGTTGGGACTGGAGAGATGGCTCAGTGGTTAAGAACACTTGGCCTTGCAGAAGACCAGGTTCGAGTCTCAGCATCCCATGTGGCAGGTCATGTCTCTCAATAATTCCAGGTCTAGAAGATCAAAATGCTTCTTCTAGCCGGGTGGCTATGGTGTACACATTTAATCCCAGCACGCAGGAGGCAGAGGCAGATGGATTTCTGTGAGTTTGAAGCCAGCGTAATAGTCGACAGGGTACATTCTAGATCAGCCAAAGCTACACAGAAAAACTCTGTCTGGAAACAAAAGAAAAATTCTCTCTTCTTTCTTACCTCTAAGGTCATCAGGAATGTGGTACACAGGCACACACGCAGGCAAAAATGCTAAAAAAAACAAATATTCATAAAAACATATTGTTAGTGGGGTACTCTGAAGGTGGAGGCAAGAGATCAAACATTCATGGCTGTGTGGTTCTAGAGGGATTTTATTTTATTTTATTTTTTGGCCATGCTGGGCACGTGAGATACAAAAACAAAACAAAACCAACAACAAAAACAAAAACAAAAACCTTAAAATATGTCCTATAATAATTTACAACATCCAAGATGGCCTCTAGGGCCTGCCTGTACCTGTGGGAATAAATAGGTCTGTATTTGTGGAAGGAGCTAACCTGGCGTTTCACAGTTGGGAAAGGCTTGACTGGAAGAACTTCCCCAGAGGAATAGAGTTCAGTAGAGTGAATGAGTTGTTATTTTTGGAAGTTCCACCTACTATTTTTTCACCCACTGGTTTGCTTTTTTCTCTTCGTTTTGCAACAGGGTCTCATACTGGTCTTGAAGCCCTGGTCCCTCCTACTGTCCCCTCTTGAGCTCTAGGATGATAGATACACATCACCACACTTAGCTTAGAGGAGACGTAACTGAATTGGGAAGCAGCCAGACCTTGAATAAAGGGCAATGCCATCGTCCTTTAGGGCCTAGGTTGGGGGGAGGCTTGAATGATCCTCTCTGTATGAATGAGCGCTCAGGCTGGTGCCAGAATGGAGGCTCGTTTGGTTCTGTTGAGGCAGACAGAGTTGGAGTAAGATGCCAGCGTGGGAGAATCTTAGGAGCTGTGGCCTTTGAAGAGGTCAACGTGACCCAGAAAATGTAATCTGGCTAGTGGCCAAGTAGCAGACCTCACTGAGTGAAGCAGAGACTTCCCAGAATATGGATTCCAGAAAATTTGCCCCGAGAGTGTCCTAGTATCCACTGGTTTTTCCATAGCAGCTGGAGGGCATGAAAGATAAGGCAGAGAAGTAGGGACAGAGAACTGTGTGGCTGGCCAGCAGAAAGTCCTTTTCACCCACTGTTACAAAGTGACAATTGAGAGCCAGACTATTCTGGCTGGCCTGGTTGTCTGGAGGGGAAGGGCCTAAGGTCTGGGCTAGAGCCATAGGTGTACAGGTGAGAGCAGGAGGGCTAGCCTGTGTCCATCTCAGAGGAAAGATGTTGCCTTATTTGGTCACAGTGTACCTACCTGTGGCCTGAGCCCAGTGGACAAAGGACGGACAACAGCACCTCATGGATTTCTTTTCTTTTTTGAAAGATACTATTTTTTTTATGTACATTGGTGTTTTGGCTTCAGGTACGTTGCTATGAGGGTGTCAGATTCACTGGAACTGGAGTCACAGACAGTTGTGAGCGGCCCTGTGGGTGCTGGGAATTGAACCAGGGTCCTCTGGAAGAACCTCTGGAAGTACTGTTAACCGCTGAGCCATCTCTCTTCCCCACCTCATGGATTTCATAACTCCTATTTTTCCTCTGAAATGAGGTCCTGATAGATGGCCCAGGTTGGCTTTAAGCTCACTACATGTCCTTAGATAACCTTGAACCTCGAATCTTCCCGATGAGTGTTCAGATTGGAGTGGAGTGCCACCTCACCCAGTTCTATGTGCTCCAGGAGTTTGAACCCAAAGCTTCGTGCATGCCAGGCAAGCATGCTGTCAACTGAGTTTCATTCCCAGTCAACACTCCCACCCCCAAACCCCTATACCCACACATGAACACATCCACACCTCTCACACCCCATACCTCCTCCTACCACGTTCCTCTATACACTACACACCCTTATACCCATGCTCCACTTCCCCACCCCTACTCCCCCACCCACGCAGAACTATGGACTTAAATGATCCTCCTGTCTCAGCTTCTCCATAGCTAGGACTGTAGGTATATGCCACACCTGAACTGATCGGTTTTTATTTTTAAATCTTCTGCAGAGTTTTATGTCTATGGGGAACAATTAGAGAAAAATTAAAGCTAAGCTTCTGGCCCAGTGAGACAGCTCAGCAGGTAAAGTCACTTGCTGTCTAACAGCCTGAGTTCAGTCAACAAGACAAATGACTCGTCAGGGTTAGCCTCTGATCTTTCATAAGGTATTGACATACCCATACATAATGAACAAGCAAATAAATAAATGGAATAAAAAAAATTTAAATAAAACAAAACAAAAAGTGGGCTTTCATTCTTCTGCCTCCTTGCTCGTAAAGAAGTGTTCTTATTTTTTTTTTTTTTGCCACTAGGAATTGTTAGTATATATTTGAGATCCATCCCAAGAGGATGAGTCTATTAAAAATATTTTTATTTGTGTATATGTGGCCTCCATGGGCACCAGTTATACATACAGGCAAAACAACAAGACACATGGTCACACACAGACACACACACAGACACATACTCACACAGACACAGACACACAGACACACACAGACACACAGACACATACACAGACACACACAGACACACAGACACACACAGACACACAGACACATACACACAGACACACTCACACAGACACAGACACACAGACACATAGACACAGACACACACACACAGACACACAGATACATACACAGACACACACATACTCACACAGACATACACATACACACATACACACACAGACACAGACACACACACAGACACACAGACACACACACAGACACACAGACACACACA
>NW_021604790.1:1128914-1196964 GCF_004785775.1 Grammomys surdaster | reverse complement strand
AGGGAGAGGGAGAGGGAGAGGGAGAGGGAGAGTACATGTCATAGTGCCATGTGTAGAAGTCCGAGGGCAGCAACTTTTGGAATTTGGTTTTCTCCTTTCACTGTGGGCTGCAGGGATTGAATTAGGTTATTCAATGTCTGCCAGAACAATGTGCTTTTTTTTTTCTTTTAAAAATTAGGATGGTTTTTAAAAAGAAAAGAGAAGAAAGAAAAGGACTAGGGAGAAGCTCAGCTGTTAAGAGCTCATGTTGGAAGGCCAGAGGACCGGAGTTCAGTTTCCAGCATCCAAGTCTAGCTGCTTACACCCATCTGTAGCTCCAGCTCCCTCTTCTGGACTTTGTGGGGACCTGCATGCACATGAGTACATACCTGTATGTAAACACATATGCACATAATTTAAATCTTTTAAAATTATGCACATCAAAATAAATCTTTTTTTTTTAAAGCCTCAAATTTCTGTGGGCAATACTTATACAGTAAAAACTATTGGTGGATGTGGTGGTGCATACCTTTAACCCCAGCGCTCGGGAGGTAGAGGCAGGTAGACCTCTGAGTTCAAGGGCAGTCTGGACTACTGAATAAGTTTCAGGAGAGTCAGAGAAACCCTGCCTCAAAAAACCCAAAAACTCCAGTCAGACAGACAGGCTATCAAGAACATTAGTTGCACACTATGGATCCTTCAGTGAAAGCAGAGGCTCTCCAGAAGTTTCTATGGAATTTAATATGGTCTCCCTCTCTTTTTAGAAGTCTTTTCTGAGAAGAGGGCACTAAGACGCAGAAGTAAAGGGAGAACAGGAGGAAAGACTGCAGGGAGACACACAGGAAGGTCCCAGAAAGCCATCATTCCTCATGAGAGTGTTTATCTGCCAAGCCATCTGGCCAGCCTTTCAGTTTCTATTTTTAGGAAATGCTTGTGTCAGCTGGGTGCAGATGCATGAGCCCCTAATCCTAGTACTTGGGGAGCTGAGGCAGAAGAATTATGAGTTCAAGACAAGGCTAGGCTACAAAATGAGACCCTGTCACAAAACAAAGAGGTTATCCAACGACTCGTGATAGGGTTAAAAACCGGAATGTCAATTTTATTTCACTTTATCTTTCTTTACTTCTTTTTAAAAGAGTTATTTTATGTGTATGTGTGCTTTGTCTGAATGTCCGTATGTGCACCATATGTGTGCCTGGTGCTGAGGTCAGAGGGCATCAGATCCTTTGGTTGTCAACTGGCATGTGGATGCTGGGAACCAATTCTCTGTAAGAACAAGTGCTTGGAACCACTGAGCTGTCTCCACAGTTCCCAAACACCAAACTTAAATGTTTTTGTTTCTTTTTCAGAGTACATCCTTCCTCATCTAAGACACTGTAGAGAGAGTATGAGGGAAGGCATACTGGAGGTGGCATTATCAGAGTGTGTGTTTTCTTTTGGATTTAAACCGTCTCTCCACAGAGGAGTGCCACTTTCTAGGGAGGGGTAGAATGTTTATGGCTGGTAGAGACCCTGAACGAGAGACCTGATGGACTAACTAACCTACCAACTCCTTGTCTAGTGGCTATGCTCACCCTTTGCCACTTCTGCTTGTCGCTTTGTCACCTCTTGACCTAACGTCAACACATTCTCCCAAGTTACTGTCCCTATGTGTCAGATTCACTTACTCAAGTCTATTTTGGGATATGCACTTCCTGCTCCCAAGTTCTGTCTCACCCACGTTCCAGGGCCCCTGGAGTTACATCACCTCCCATGGAATATTCTGAGAACATCACCTTTAAATGGCTAACTTTCTCTTGTCATCTGGTTAAAGACAATCCTGTTCCAAGCTTGGGTGTTCTGCTTTCTCCATAGCAACCCTTGCTGTCCAGTCAGGACACTTTATAGCTGTGCCTTGAAATACCTCTGACGACAAGACCTTTTCACTACCAGTACCACCTGCTGCCCCGATTCCCAGAGGCCTCTCTCTTTCCACCTGGCCTCTGCACTGCCCTCTGGTTGACACAGTTTGGGGTTTGCTGCTGGCCAAGAACTGGGAGGGGCTGCCCCAGTAGTCTGTCTGGGGTGTTGGGTGATCTGGAAATAGCCTTGGGGGAGGGGCCTGGCTGAGGCTGGTATTGAAGTACAGCCCATGCTTCTAACACCTGGTACTCCCCAGTCAGAGAACACAGGCTTCCTTTCGGACTTACTCCTCTCTGCTAGGCTAGGGAATTTATTCACCTCTTTGGGCTGGTGAACACACTACTATGCAAACCTAACTTTCTTTTTCTTTTTTCCTTCCTTCCTTTCTCTTTTTCTGTTTTATTTTGAGACAGAGTTTCTCTGTGTAGCACTGGCTGTCCTGGAACTCACTATATAGACCAGGCTGGCCCCTAACTCAGAGATATACTTGTCTCTGCCTTCTGAGTGCTGGGATTAAAGGCCTGTGTCACCACACCCGTATAAGCCTGGGAATCCATACTTGCCTTAACTGGACATGCAAAGGAGGGCTCCCGGATTGCTTGTGGCCTGGAGGTGGGTCAGTAGACCACTTATGCAGAGGTCTCCAAAGGACGAAAAAAGTTTGGTCGTCAGGATTAAGGTCAGCAAATGGGAAGGACTATGTTGAGAACCCAGGGGTGCAGAAGTAGGAGGCGGAGCTGAGGGGGGACCAGGTGCACACTGGCTTTCACAGAAGTCACCTTTCTCCTTGAGAGGGAATAGACAGCTGGTTAGTCATGACCATGCTGCCTGTCCCTGAGTCAGCTCCCTGTAGGTCTTGGCAAAAGATAGGAACAGGCTGGCTGCTTTGACTGTGGTGGAACTGGCTTGTGGACTCCTCATTATTAAGACAGTCTGAGACTTGGGTCTGACTGTCCGTTTCGTTCCGTGAGGCTTTCACCTTATCATAGGGGGCTGGCTTGTATACTCCTCCCTCTGTTGGCTATCAGACAAGGCAAGGGCTCTTCCACGACTCAGCCTCCCAGCCTAGGAAGACATGAAGGATTTGCCTAAAACATCCTGAGGGCAGGCATATTACCGGCTACCTTGTGCTGTGAGGTGGATACTTGGCAGTTGAATGTGTAGCCAGTTAACACCGATGCTCTCAAGACAAGAATCAAGCATGCTTTCTCTGCATAAGCAGTCAACGTCCACACGTCCTTGCAAACCATGAGATGGGCTCTTCTCATGGCTCCAAAAGCCCCCCAGAAATGAGAAGATTAGATACTGGCGTGGAAGATACGAAAGGAAGCATATTCCCAATGGTTAGACAGACACCACTGCTGGGAGTGTCGCTCAGTGGCACAGTGCTCGCTTAATTCACACAGGTTCTGAGTTTGTTCCTCAGCACCACACAAATGTGTACGTGCCAATAATGGGTGCACATAATCTAGTCCTAGAACAAGGCAGGGGCAGAGAGGTGCGGGCGTGGCAGGGGAGGGGGCAGAGGTGGAGGTAGAGGCAGAAGCAGGAGGAGTATTGGCAAACCTGAGGTCAGCCTGGAGGGAAGAGGGGCTAGTGGCTAAAAATACTTGCTCTTGCAGAGGATCTGGGTTTAGTTCCTAGCCCTCACACAGTGGCTTGTAACCATCAGGAACTCAATTCCACAAGATCTGGTACCTTCTTCTTTTGACCTCTGTGGGCAACCAGGCATACACATAGTACACATACAACCATGTAGAAATAAAATAAATGCATCTAAAAACATGGCTTGTTTGGCTATTCCTTAAAAACAAACACAGATGCCAGGCAGAGCAGAGCTTGTTTCAACTCTGCCACTTAAGGCCACTTAACAGGGTGTCTTTGTGATCTAGTTAGCTGTTTTCTCGTTTGTAAAATGAGATTGTTACTGATATTGACCCCTTCATAGGTTTGTAATTACAATTAAACAACCAAGGCACATGACGCATGATGTTCAACAGCCATTGCAGTTCTTTCCTGTGGGGTAGGAAGAGTTTAGTGGGGTCCTTTGCAGTCCTCCATTATCTAAGGAGAACCTGCCCTTTGGATCCCAAAGATTTTGTGGGGTAGGTAGGTTTTCTGAGACAGGGTTTCTCTGTGTAGCCCTGGATGTCCTGGAACTCCATCTGTAGGGCAGGCTGGCCTCGAACTTGGAGATCTACCTGCCTGTAGAGTGCTGGGATGAAAGTTGTACCCCACTACTGCCCAGCTTGGATCCCAAGGATTTTGTCTTTTTTTTTGGGGGGGGGGTCATTGCTGTTTCACAGTGTTTCCCTGTGTAGCCCTGACTGTCCTGGAACTCACTCTGTAGACCAGGCTGGCTTCCCAAGTCAGAGGCCCGCCTATCTCTCCCTCCCAAGTGCTGGGACTGAAGGCACACACCACTACTGCCCAGCAGGACTCTAAGAGCCACAAATTCATTGTCTGTGAACTTCCCCACACTAGCCTTTTAAATAACTGAAATTTTTAAAACAGTGGAGGATGCTGGAGTGACAGCTCAGAGGTAAACACACTGGGCACTCTTCCAGAGGACTTGGGTTCTGTTCCCAACACCAACATGGCAGCTCACAACCCACAACTGTCTGTAACTCTAGTTCCAGGGGACTCAGCACCCTCTTCTGGCTTCTGCCAGTACTACATGTACGTGGTACACACATACATTGGCTAAAACATTCATACATGAAAAATAAATTTAAAGCCCGGCAGTGG
Source organism: Grammomys surdaster (assembly GCF_004785775.1). Taxonomy (NCBI): domain Eukaryota; kingdom Metazoa; phylum Chordata; class Mammalia; order Rodentia; family Muridae; genus Grammomys; species Grammomys surdaster. Next base: position 1,192,335 of record NW_021604790.1, on the reverse strand, counting down.
TGGTGCACGCCTTTAATCCCAGCACTTGGGAGGCAGAGGCAGGTGGATTTCTGAGTTCGAGGCCAGCCTGGTCTACAGAGTGAGTTCCAGGACAGCCAGGGCTACACAGAGAAACCCTGTCTCGAAAAACCAAACCAAAAAAAATAATAATAAAAAATAAAAAAATAAAAAAATAATGGGGTGGTGAGATGACTTGAGTCTTACAACTTAAGTTCCGTTCCCTGGCAACACATGGTGGGAGAAAAACTTCTCCCAAGTTATCTTCTGACTTCCACACATACCCCAAGGCTCATACATACTCATAATTACACCTGAAAGGATTAAAAAGTAATAAAAACTTTACATAAATGAAGACCCTTTGAGAACAGAAATGGAACCGGTTTTGACTCTGCTTGGTCTGGACATTAGATATGATCTCCTGATGGTCCCTAGACTCCATTCAAGACTCGCTGGGACTGGCTCTTTAGCATGCTGACCAGAAGCTGGAAGGCACACAGGCTGACTTACTGGTTAGGGGGCAAGAGGTAGGTAGTGTGATAGCCCCAGGCATGTCGTTGCAAACAGGACACTCCAGTGTGGAAATGTGTGAGTGGAGGAGTGTTCATCTGATACAGTGTGAGGAACTGAGACCAGAGGAGGTTGGACAGAGAAAAAGATCTTATCTGTGGTTCCTTTTATTCTGGAAAGGACTTCCAGCAGGGTCAAGAGCCATCTGCGTCCTCCGCAATTAGGCCAAAGGCAAAGCTAGAGGCGGCTTTCTGCCCAGAGTTGAGGATATTGGAAGAGCAGAAGGAAACTGTCAGTGATGCAGAAACAGTCACCTCCACCCCCTGCTCCTAAGTGTGAATTCAGAGACCGGAGGGTGGCTTGATTTACATCCAGTGCTTTATTAAAGATAAATACTCTCAGAGAAGAAGTAAACCCACCCCCAAGCCAACAGACAGTGCATGTGTATGCAAGTGATTTGTGAGGTCCCTGATCTGTGCTCTGAGGGGTAGTCAGCCAGGCAGGGCCTGGGCTAACCAGTAAGGCAGATGAGGGTCCCTGTCCTGGGCAACTCATTGCTCCTGGGTGCCCCAGGAGATGTAGTCTGGCCGTGTGGCCGCATGGTACTCGTCAATCAACTGCTGCACAATCTCCCTGGAGGTGTCCATCTCGTCAAAATTGTCCTTGAAGATGTCCTCTTTTCGGAATTGCTCCATGAAGGCCTCACGTTTCCGCAGCTTGTCAAACTGGCGACAGGTCCGTTCAAAAAGCTTAGGGCACAGAGGTAGTGAGGGTCACAATGAAATTAAGAAACAGTACAGCCCAGAGAGCCAGGGGACCAAGGTAGGGTTATTCTCTGTCATCAGAGGCTAGGAATGAGTGTGTGTGTGTGCGCGTGTAAGGAATAGAGACAGTCGGTAAAGAACAAGCTGTTTATATAGCTGGAGAGAAGGAGAGCTTCAGAATGGCATCCAGCGCAGGACATAGAACTAGGGACAGATGAGGGGTGTGTGTGCTAATGACAGAAGGGAGTAGAGCAGAGTGGCCAAAGACCAGAAGCTAGGGGTGTGGCTCAGAGCAGGGAGAGCTACCTACCATTCCTGAAGCCCTGGGTTTGATTCCTGGTAACACAAAGACAACAGGAGACTACACTTACTGAAGAGATACTGGTGTGGTTGGCCATCATGAGCCCACTGACCCGGTGGGCTGAGGGCAGGTAGGGAGACTTCCTTGACAGGGCCACCTGGATGCTGGCTGGGCCCCAGGGGATGAAGTTGGCCAATTTCCTTTCCCGGATCCTCTGCAGGCTCTTGTGGACCTGGGGTGGGCAGAGAGGTGGTGGCTGCTTCTTCTCCATCCCGTGGGTCCGAGGCTAGGGGAGTCCGAGGCTAGGGGAGTCCGAGGCTAGGGTGAAGGGGCCTCCCTCACCTGGGTGGGGTCCACCTCTCCCTGGATGATGTTGAGGATGGCGATGTAGCAGTGGTTGGTCTGACGATCCCGGCCTGTGGACACCATCACATTCTTGGGCTGTAGCAGGCGCCTCATGACATCCAGGACCGTGGTCTTCCTCACGCTGGCCACCTGAGGGAATGGGAGTTCACAGGTCAGCAGTCAGGGAGCAACCCAGAGATACATGGACAGAGGAGAAGAGTCAACTCTGTCCCCATCGGCTTGCAGGTGGCATGGTCTCAGGGGACTGTCTTTAGACCAGGTAGGTCTGTGCTGAGTCTCTGACATGGCATTAGCATCATGGCTCTCAGCTCACCAATCCCATGCCCTTGAGCAATGAGCAGAAGCAGATCCCAGTGTGCTCTGCTCCTGCAGGAGCCAAAGGGAGGAGAAAGCAGAGACAGGGCTGCAAGCTGGTGGCAGTGTCAGTGCCTGAGGCCAGAACCCGGGGAGGTGGGTGGAGAAGAGCTGCAAAGAGCGGCCCCTGGAAGAGTATGGAAAAGGGAAAGGCCACAGTTCGGGGACACCGTGGGAGCTCTTACTGACTGGTCCGTGGTGAGGGGGGTATAGCCAGTCATGAGGAAGTGCAGCCGAGGGGTGGGAATGAGCGAGGCGATGAGGCCGATGAGGTCATTGTTCATGTATCCAGGGTAGCGCAGGGTGGTGGTGCTGGCTGACATGATGGTGGACACCTGGGAACGGAGATACTGTATTATGGGAGTTGATGGAGGTGGAGCATCTCTCCTCTGACGACCCTCTCGCAGACGAGGGCTTGCGTTCCAGGAGCGGGACTCACCAGCTGGTTGATCTGGGAGAAGGATGGGTTCTGGATGTGCAGGCGGTCTGTGGCGATCAGGTTCAGCGCTGTGTTGTCCAGCACCACCTAGAAGGTATAGCAAATTGTTGAAGATTTATGAAGATAAGAACATCGGGAACTTGGCCTGAGTCTAGCTTGGTGCCTAATGGTCAGAAACACTCACTCCAAAGGGCCTTTCTCAAGCTTACAGCACAAGATTGCTCAAAACGAAGATGAACAGACAGGGGATAGGAGCAGGGACAGGAATCCAGGCCTCACCACACAGTCGGCATTCTGGGTCAGCCTCTTTAACGTGAGGAGGGAATTGTAGGGCTGGACCACCACGTCACTCATCTCGTCCTGGTTGGGGAACACAGAGTATGTCTGCACTAGTTTTTTGGGGTACCTGGTGGGGTTGGGAGAAGACAACAGATCAGAGACTTGGTGAACAACCTTCTGTGAATAGGGAAAATAGAGTCAGGCCATAAACAGTGGAACAGGAGGACACAGTTTTTGAAAGGATAAAACGCCAAAGGGCAAGGGAACAGACACTGTAAAATTCTAGGTTCCAAACTAGACACATCCTTTGGCCATTCAAAGCAGGGCCTACATGCTGGGCTCTGAGCATGGAAGGGCTAGAGCACACAGGGAGCCATGTCTGCTGGGCCTCAAGTGCCTTAGAAAACAAAGAGAAAGGACCCATCTCCACCTAGTCCCGAAACACAGGCTTACCTGTCATTTAGCCGTTCCAAGAGGTAGGAGCCCAAGCCAGAGCCTGTCCCCCCAGCAATGGAGTGACACAGTACAAATCCCTGCGTAAGAAAGGAGCTATAAGCATTTCAGTGTCTAGTGACAGGATTTAGTTTTAAAAGTTCAAGCTTATTTTTATTTTACATGTCTGCCTGCCTGTATGTATATGCATATGTATACACAGCCAGCATATGTGTGTGCCTGGTACCTGTGGAGGTTGAGAGAGGGCATCAGAGCTCCTGGAACTGGAGTTATAGATAACTGGGAACCACCATGGTGGTGGGAACTAAACCCAGATGCTCTACAAGAGCAGAAAGTGTTCTTAACCACACTAGCCATCTCTCTAGGCCTAAGAGCCAACTAGACACATCCTACAATGTCTTGGACTCTTGTCTTCCCAAGTCCCCTCACTGCAGACTCTAGGAGACTCTGCCTTCTCTTCAGTAAGGCTCAGTGGCCTCTGTCCAACACAAAGGATAAATGACTTGGTCTTGTATCTAACAGGTAGCTTTTACAGAGTTATCATTATTGTGTGCGCGTGCGGGCCACTATGTACGTGCAGTCAGAGCGCAACTTTTCGGAGTCAGTTCTCTCTCTCTATCATGGGTCTTATGGATCAAACTCAGCTTGTCAAACATCAACACAAGCATCGTTACCTGCTCAGCCTTCTCAGTGGCCCAGAACAGGGGCTTTCTCCACATGTCCAGCTCCACTGACATTCCTACGACACTCACCTCTAGACTGTCACTGCCGTCTGCCTCCCGGTCTATGATGTCAAAAATGTCCTCGTGGATTTTTTCTCCCTGGACAGATGTGAAGAAGGGTGAGGTAGGACAGAGCATGGGACAGGAAATGACCTCAGAGTAGTCACTCGTGATACATAACATATATATATATATATGCATATATATACATATATATGTATGTATGTATATATGTGTACGTGCATACGAGCACTCTATATGTATACCTGCATGACAGAAGACAGCATCACTCAGAAGAGGGCCTCAGATCCCATTATAGATGACTGTGAGCAACCATGTGGTTGCTGGGAACTGAACTCCAAACCTATGTGTTCTTTTTTTTTTTTTTTTTTTTTTTTTTTGGTTTTTCGAGACAGGGTTTCTCTGTATAGCCCGGGCTGTCCTGGAACTCACTCTGTAGACCAGGCTGGCCTCGAACTCAGAAATCCGCCTGCCTCTGCCTCCCGAGTGCTGGGATTAAAGGCGTGCGCCACCACTGCCCGGCACCTATGTGTTCTTAACCACTGAGCAATCTCTCCAGCCCTCCACCCTTGATTCGCTTTTTTTTTTTTTTTTTTTTTGGTTTTTCGAGACAAGGTTTCTCTGTGTAGCCCTGGCTGTCCTGGAACTCACTCTGTACACCAGGCTGGCCTCAAACTCAGAAATCCGCCTGCCTCTGCCTCCCAAGTGCTGGGATTAAAGGCGTGCACCACCACTGCCTGACCACCCTTGATTCTTACATGCGTCATAGCTGCCTTGCTTTACACTGAGAGGTACAACAGTGGTTACAAGCAAGTCCTTTAGAACCCAACCATGACGATCTGTTCACATACAGTTTTGAATTCCTGGAGCCCCTGCAGGACCTTGTTTATGCTAGCAAGGGCTCTATATTTTATTTTATTTCTTTGAGACAGGGTTTCATGTAGCATCAAATTCTCTATTTAGCTGAGGATAACCTTGACATCCTGGTTCTCCTGCGTCCGCCTCCAGAATGTACCACTCTGCCCAGTTTCATGCAGCTTTAAGGACTGAAGCCAGGGCTTCATACTTACTAGACCAGTATTCTCCCAACTGAGCCACATGCCCAGCCATCTCTACCACTGTACCGAATGGCCACCTAGTCATGTGACTTCAGGAAGATTTATCTATTTCAGTTTCCTCACTGAAGGTAAAACAGAGGTCCACACTCCACTACTTAATATTCACAGGGCCAGATAGTTTTAGAAATCAAAATACTTCAGGTTCTAAAAAGTAGTTTTGTGTATACAGATAGAAATTGCATATTAGCTGGGCAGTGGTGGTACACACCTTTAATCTCAGCACTTGGGAGGCAGAGGCAGGCAGATCTCTGTGTGTTTGAGGCTAGTCTGGTCTACAGAGTGAGTTCCAGGACAGCCAGGGCTTCACAGAGAGACTGTCTCTAAATAAATAAATAAATAAATATTCATATTTAACAAAAAGACTGCTTCAAGGCTGGGGATATAATATACAGCTCAGCAGTGTAAGTTTGTCTAGTATGTAATGTTTAACACATTTCTAGAACCTGCAAAATAAACAATACTAATACAACCGTGGAGATCTGAGGTGTGTTATCAGACATGGTGGTATTTCTACAGCGAGAGGTCTGAGTGATGACAATAAGTCGACTAGAAACATCAACAGAACTCTCTCCACTGAGCTTTGGTTTTGCTAAGCAAAATTTGAAACATCTTTGGTTTCAGAGTTTTGTTTTGAGTCTGAAAAAGTAGATAAAATATCATAAACCCATAGTATCTACTTCTAGGGTTAGTCAGAGGTTTACAAAGCTAACAATAAAGTATTTAAATGGCCTGCGACAAAGCACTAGCTACAATGGGTCCTTAGTGTTCCAGTTGGCTCCTGGAGCCATGGCTATCTTGCTCAGCACTCAGACATCTCTGACCTCGTTTCATCTGTAGAAAAAAATCACAGGGCCTGTGCCCACCCAAGGAGTTCAGAGCCCTTTAAGAGAACAGCAAATAACCTGGGAGAATCCGCTGGCCCAGTTGTTGCCAGCTCCTCCTCCATGCTCAGACAGGTAGATGTTCTCTGGGTTGTAGAGCTTGGCATAGGAGGAGTTGAGGATGGAGTGGATCACCCGGGGCTCCAGGTCCAGCAGCACAGCCCGGGGGATGTAATGCTCATCATCTGCCTGTCAAAGGGAAGCCAGGATGGGCCCAGTGAGCTAGGATGGGTCAAGCCCTGAATCCTCCCAACTCTGGCTCCTGCAGGCCCTCCCTCAAGACACCCGTTCTGTTCCCATCTGCCCAGAGAGTTTCCCAGCACCAGGTCGCTCGCTGCCAGTCCCTTCAGGTCCCCAGGGTCCTGGTCAAGTCACTGGGGCTGAGGGGAGGCACCTGGTAGAAAAAGACGTCCTTGCGGTCAGTGCCTTCGGTGGCGAACTCCTCTACGATGCCCTCGGGGCTGATGCCATGCTCAGCACACAGCTGTTTCCAGAACTCGAACCCAACTAAGAGAGGGTGGCAGGAGGAGAAGAAAAAGGATACGTGGGTCTCGGTAGGTTCTAAAGAGCCAGTGGGGGATTGAACGCCTGAGTCTAGGGATCTAGATTAGCCTTGGGATTCCCTAGTGTCCAGGCCAGCAACTGGACAGGGAAAGCTCCATTGGCTTTGGGCAGAGGGTTGGGGATCGCCTTTGTGGGGGGAGAACTAGGATTCTGAGGACAGACCGAATCTACGACCTTATTGCGAGGGCCTATTGCACCTAAGGAACCTGGCAGGCAGAGGGTCTGGAGGTTCGCTCACTCTGATTGCCGCACTGGCCCAACTGTAGGGTGATGATTTCTCTCGGCATCGCTCCTCAGACATCGGCGTTGCAGTCTCTCCCGCCAGCAACGCCGCCGACCGCTAGCGCGCTCGCCCGCAAGACGCAGGCGCTAGACAATGCGCTCCACCCCCTGATCTTTCTCCGCTCCAATGGGAGCTAAGCTCTGAAGATGGAATTTCCTCCTTCATTGGGCTTCAGTAGTGCAGGTTGCGCGTGCGCGGCTCCGAATCGCGCTCAGCGCCGGGAACGTTTTTTTGACGCAGAGTTCTCTTCCGTCTGGTGAATGCGCACAGACGCTTATGCGCATGCGCGCGTGGGACGAACCGGCTTACCCACTCCCCCTCTGCACCCCCCGCCCTTCTCCGCCTCGCCGCAGCCAAATCGCGCTTCTGCGCAGTTGGTGTTATTGTGACTGCCGGGCAGTGGCCCCGGATGTTGTGGCTGCTGGAGGGGAGATGGAGGAGGCTGAAGGGGTGGCTGCGGCCCCGGGCCCAGCTTCGGGGTTGGCTTTCAGGGGCCGCCGAGCTATGTCCGGCTCCTGGGAGCGCGACCAGCAGGTTGAGGCGGCGCAGCGGGCCCTGGTGGAGGTGCTGGGGCCTTACGAACCTCTGCTGAGCCGGGTGCAGGCAGCCCTGGTGTGGGAGCGGCCGGCCAGGAGCGCCCTGTGGTGCCTGGGGCTGAACGCGGCGTTCTGGTGAGAGACCCGGACCCTCGCTGACTCTACTAGGCGGGAATTCGTCAGGTTGCTCTGGGGGTCTGTCTCACCTGCCCTGCCCTGTTTCCTTTCGCCGCCCTGGCTGCTTCTCATACTTACCTAATGATGCTTCACTTTCCCCTACATCCTTCCCGCCTCCAGGCTTTTGCACCCCGGGTGCTCGCAGAGCCTTCCCGGTCTTCCCCGCTTTACCCGCGCCCCTACCCTCGCTCCGGACACTCTCCGCGAGCTTCTCGTAACATCCCGAGTCGGTCGCAGTAAGCCGGAGTGCCTCTTGTTAGAGAATGCGATTTCACTTTGAGACCATTTCCTCCGTTTCTCTTGCTTGTCCCAGTGTAGTAGTTCCCAGAGATTTTAACTTACTGGATTTACTTGACTGGGTGAGAGGAGAGGCATTAAGGGCTTGAAAAAAAAAAAGGTATCCATGGGTGTGAGGAGGAAAACAAGCTTGAGCCGGTTATCATGGATTAGCATGTTAAATACTGTTTCACCCAGTCAAGTTGGTGAAATTGGTATGGAGTTTCAGCTTGAGAGAAAAATAGATGTCTTAAGAAAAAGAATTACAAAACAGTGATGAGATTTCATCTGTTTCAGAGTCACTTAGGATTACAACTCTTCTCCCAAGATATTAGAAAGACCTTAGACGTGGTTTAAAGTTCAAGGGTTTTGAGGCTGTCTGAGAGCTGTCAGTTCTCTTTACCGGGACATGTGGCTTTATGTTAAAGTGTGTTTCATTCTGTAGAAAAACGAGAGCACCTAGGAGGAGTTTGGGCTTCATCGAATGTCCCGGCCATGGTTTGGGTTTATTAATAACCATAATACTGATCAAATTCCAAGGGAACTGACACATTACTGAGGCCTCTATAACCAGAAGAGATGACACTATCTTGACTAAGCCTGAAACAACAAAGTGGTGTGTGTGTGTGTGTGTGTGTGTGTTTCTGGAGCTTGTACCCGGGACCTTGTGTATGCTAGGCAAGTGTTCTATTTTTGGTAATGCTTCTTTCTTGACCTCAGATATCAGCTTCCTCCCCATTGTTAGTGTTTGTCCAGTCAGACCCTCCAGGAAAAAGAAATTGATGTTTATTAAACCAGTTTTTAGAATGTGGGCTTCAGTGTACATCATGGGCAGTTCTGACTGAACCTTTTTTTTAAAAAACTGAGTTAGAGATTCTTTGCATAGCCCTGTAACTCTGTGTGTAGACCAGACTGACCTCAAACTCAAGAGATCTACCTGCCTCTGCCTCCCAAGTGCTGGGATTTAAGGAGTTCACCAGTATGCCTGGCTGATGAAACGTTTTTAAAGATTTGTTTTTATTATTCTAATTATGTGTGTGTGGGGGGGTGAGGGAGTATGTGACTGAGTTGTGGGTACTTGTGGAGGCTTAGAGGCACTGGATCCCCTGGAGCTGGAGCTGGCTGAGCTGCCAGTGGAGGTGCTGGGAACGGAACTTCTCTGGAAGAGCAGTGTGTGCTCTTAGCCACTCTCCATCTCTCCAGCCCTGAACACGTTTGAAAACTGCAACAGTATTTGCTGGTCCTCAACAGTGTATTCTTTTTTTTGGTTCCAAATATCCACTCCACGTAGCAGGCCTTGAACTTCTGATCTTCCTGCTCCCCGCTCCTAAAGATTGGGACTGTGGACATTGGCCACCAGGCTGTACCAGTGTTGTTTACTTAGGCTAAGTCTGTGTTTAGAATCTTTCTCAGAGCCCCTCTTGTGCTTTGGACCCTCTTAAAAATTGTGACTGATGTTTATCTCTGGCGTTTCCTGGTAGTTTGCCTGCTTTTAGCCACAATACAGGAGGTGGGGGAGAGATCCACCAAAGTGAGGGTGGTCTAAGACTTACAGAACACTTGAGCTTGTCATGTAGAGAGGGGACTCATGCCTTGGGGAGGGTACAGATAGTATTAAGGTCTAAGGGTCTAAAGTAGTCAGACATTGGCAATCATAGGATTGTTTTGGGAGGAGTGAACTTCCTTCAAAGTTCGAGGGTTAAATAAACAGTTCACTTGTCAGCAGTGTCTTTGTGATACTGACATTTCACTTAGCAAAGTAAAGAATGACTGTTTTAGATTTTCAGTGTTTTGAAGAAGTGTCACTAAGGCCAGAAACAACAAATCTGAAATACTTCTCGTTACTTATCAGGAATAACGAACGATGCATCAAAAGCTGAGGGGGTTCCATGTGTCAGAAGATTAGTTAGTAGTACAGAGAAATCACCTGAGTGCTGGAGTCCACCTTAGGGTAATGGAGTCTACCTCCAAACCTGATGCCCTGACCCAGCTGTCGGCTGACTTACACACACACACTCTTTGAAAGAACTTTGTTTTCAAGTCCTCCTAATTCAGGGCACATAGTGCTTTTAGTGTTGTGCATTCTCTTGTGTAGTTTTCCCTTACCTGTGAATATGCTGTCTTGCTTTCTAAACACAATAGGTTCATAAAGGAAATCCCTGTGGTAGTGCCACAATGTATGTCCCCTCCCGGGTTCCAGAGGACTCAGGGCGACCCTATCAAAAATCTTGTAACCCGCATCCTTTCTGGTCCCTGATCTGTTACTGTCTTTAGGATAATGATGGCCTCCCTCTAAAAGCTTACTTTTTCATTAACCTCACCCTATCTGCAGGTGAGTGGTCCACAGGGCGACCATGAGAGTCAGCAGGAGCGAGTCCTGACAGGATCAGAAAAGGACAGGTCCCAGGAACCTTGATCAGACTGATAGGCGGTAAGGGAGCTTGAGGGTATAGGAGCCCTGGGAGTGAGCAGGCACTCTGGCCTAACTTCATGAGCAGCACAGAGCTCACCGGTGGTCATAGACGGTGGGGTGCCTGTCCATTGTTGTCCCTGTGATTCTAAGTAGCCTTTGGGGACATGAGCATAGCCCACAACTGATGCCCTGTTGAACTCTTGGGGATTGCTTCACAGTCACCAATCTTAACCAGTGTTAACTCTTTGTACTTGGAGGGGATCCATGATTATGGACTATGTTATTCGAATAAATTTTTAAAAAGATTTTTTTTTTCCTAAACAAAATTAAAAGTGATCTGAGAAATGATTAAAGGTATACAACAGTTCTCATTTACAAAGTTAGAATCCAACTAAGAACCAATAGGAAACGGAAGGGAGAGCATGTACTACCCATGCCCCTCCCCACCTTATTTTTCCCTAAGGACAGGATTACTCTCTGTAGACCAGGCTGGCCTTGAACTCAGAGATCCACCTGCCTCTTGTCTTCCAACTGCTGGGATTAAAAGTGTGTACCACCACCCAGCCTTTTCTCATCCTCCTTTTCCTCTTCCTCTTCTTCCTCTTCTTTAATGAGTTCTGGAGATGTTTAGAAAAGTAAACATTTAAGATTTTAGTTTTTCTTTAAATGATAAGGAAAGACCGTTTCAATAGACATTTATTCTGCAGGGAAAAGAAAAAAATTGTGGAACCAGAGTGGTGCAAACTGCTAGCACTCCGGAGGCAGGTCTCTGAGATCAAGACAAGCCTGTTTTATATAGTGAGTTCCTGGCGGGGACTACATGGACTGTCTCAAAAAAAAAAAGGCAAACTTTGAAACTGATTGACAAGTGTTTCTGATGATTGATTCTTTCTTGTCTTTTTGCTTTTGGGTCTGTGCAGCCAAAGTTGGCCTATGCTCTTGGGAGTCTATTGCGTTGATAGGGCTCTCTTGTCTGGTTGGTAACCTAGCAGGCTACTAATTATATCTTCCTCAGCTTTACCTCTTTGTCTTAAAGGTTGATTGATTAGTCATTTGTTTGTTTTTATGCTGGAATTAAACCTATGGCTTCATAATCTCTGAGCCTTGCAACCAGCCTTGCCTTGGAGTTTTGTCTGTAATTGTAAGGTTGACGATTTCTCTATTTAAGAGTTGGGTAGGTCATTAGCATGTAGCTGGTTTCACTTCTGTGTGGGGGTGGGGTGTGTGTGCACAAGCGCACACAAGCAGCAGCTATCATTATGTGATATAGGTTGGGTTAATTTTTTTTCCTTTTCATTTACTGGCTCATTAACTAGGCAGTCGCAAGTGCTGCACAATAACAGGATCCTTGTCCCCATAGAATGGGATGCTTTGTTCTGAAGTGCCACAGAGACAAGTGTGCTCTGTAACAACAAAAAACCCAGAAACAGCATCTTCTTTGATTGAAAATAGATGGGTTGTCATTGTTTATGATTGTATGTGTTACTGTGGATTGAGCCCAGAGCCTCCTGTATGCTAGGCAAATTATTATTATTTATATAACAGTTCTGTTACTACTGGAAATCCGTGCTGTAGCTAACTCTCAGAAAACTATTTCTAGGATTTCTCATGGTCTTTTTGAACAACAAATAGCTATTCCAAGGAATACATTTTATTTGGGCTTGCAGTTTAATTGGATTTTAGCCCCCAACAAATAAAAGAACCGTTTACAAAAGGAAAACCCACATGTGATGGGGTGCAAGCCCATAATCTAGGCGTGTGTGTGTGTTATAGCAAGAGAATCAGGAGTTAAAGGTCATCCTCAGCTATCTAGTGAGTTCTAGGCCATCCTGGGCTACATGAGACTGTCTCGATACCTTCCTTCTCAAAAAGGAAAAATAGTGGATATATAAAACTTGACTGTCACTGGTCTTTTAAAAATTCAAGTGTAGTGGCTGAAGTGATGTCTCAGGTGTTAAGAGCTCTTGTTTTTGCAGAGGAACTAGGTTTGATTCCCAGCACCCACCCACATGGTGGCTCACAGCATCTCCAGTCCTGGAGACCATCTGGCAGGCACGTGGTACATGTATATGCATGCAGGTGAAACGTTCATACATATAGGATAAATTAATTTAAAAAATAAATAGAAATCAAGTTGTGTTACCAGTTTCTGCTTACTAAGTTTTATTTCTTTTATTTTATTTTGAGACAGGGTCTCAGTATGTAGCCACAGATGTCCTAGAACTTAGAGTTTTGGTACTGCTTCCTGAGTATTGATATCAAAGTTGTGCACCACTCTGCCTAGCTGCTTATTACGTTTTAAGAACTGATAATGTTTAATTCTTGGGAATATATGAGAAAACTGAATTATAACTGATAGAAGCCAACTTTGGATGGTTTTTCTAGGAAGTAGTTTGGCAACATTTGCTAAGCTAAATGATTAGCACCTCTTCTGAGGCCAGAGGGGTCAGGGAGTGACTGATAATGGGGACACGGTTATCGAGGTTGATGATGATTCCCTGAAGTTAGATAATGGTGACCGTTGCACAACTCTGGATATGCTCCAGACCGTTGAATTAGGTGTTTTAAAGGGTGAATCTATGGTGATGTTGTTATAAAAAGTAATGAATGCTTCATGACCTAACGTTCTACCTGTTTAATTACAGGTAGGGTCAGAGGTTTGTGTTTCATGTTGTGCAGTGCAGCTCCTCTTTCTTATTTCTTTTTAATTTATTATTCTTCTGTATGTGTACGTATTGTGTGTGTGTGTGTGTGTGTGTGTGTGCGTGAGAGGGGGGGGGAGAGATTGAATGATTGATTGATTGATTATAGGCAGGCACCAGCCCTGGTGTGTGTGCAGGTCAGAGGACCATTTTGGAGAGTTAATTTACTCTTTCTGCTGTTGGTTCCAGGGATCAAAGTTAGGTCATCAGGCTTGCTTGGCATTTGCTTTTATTCTCTGAACCATTTCACTGGCCCAGTTTTTGTTTTTTGTTTTTTGTTTTGTTTTGTTTTTTGGGGGGCGGGGTTTGAGAGAGGGTTTCTCTGTGTAGCCCTGGCTGTCCTGGAACTCTCTCTGTAGACCAGGCTGGCCTCGAACTCTCGAACTCAGAAATCTGCCTGCCTCTGCCTCCCAAGTGCTGGGATTAAAGGCACGCGGCACCATCGCCCGGCTGGTTTTTTGTTTATTTTGTGTATTTATTCATATATTTCTTGCTTTTTGTTTTGAGTTGGGATCTCCTGTAGTCCAGGCCGCCTTTTGTAGCCAGGAATTACCTTGAATTCCTGATCGTTCCACCCCTACCTCCCTGGTGCTGGAATTACTTGTGCATACCACTATGCCCAGTTTATGTAGTGATTGGGCTCAAACCCAGGACCTTGTGCATTGTAAGCTCTAAGTCACATCCCCAGCCTTAGGGGGTTTTATTTGTTTGTTTGTTTGGTTGGTTGGTTTTTTGTTGTTGTTTTGTTTTTGATTGTCTTTCTGAGACCTGGTTTCTCTGTGTAACACTGGTTGTCCTACAACTCACACTGTAGTCCTGGCTGCCCTTGAACTCACCTGTTTCTGCTTCCTGAGTGTGTGCATTTGGCAAAAAAGTAGTTATATATGATGTAATCCTTTTTTGCTTGTTTTAGTTTTGGTTTTTCCAGATAGGGCTTCTCTGTGTAACAAGTCCTGGCTGTCCTGGATTTGCTTTGTAGACTAGGCTAGCCTTAAACTCACAGAGATCTGTCTGCCTCCACCTCCCCTCCCTGTCCCAAGTGCTGGTAGTAAAGGTACCTGCACCATGAGAAAACATGCTTATGTATTAAATAAAAAAGTTTTTAAAATTAGGTATAATATATATGTCTTAGTTATTGTTTTCTAGCTTGAAGAGGCACCATGACCAAGGCAACTCTTAGAAATATTTAATTGGGAGCTTGCTTATTACAATTTTAAATGGTTAGTCGGGAAACAGACAGGCATGGTGTTAAAGTAGGAGCTGAGAATTTTATATCCAGATCCTCAGACAGCATAAAGAGAAAGAGACACTGGGATTGGCATGTGATTTTGAAACTCTGAAGCCCATCCCCAGTGACACACCTCTTCCAAAAGGTCATACCTCCTAATCCTTCCCAAATAGACCCACTAACTGGGGACAGAACATTCAAACATTCTCATTCAAACCATTACATTTTACTTCCCAGTGGTTTGTTTGTGTACATTTGTTTGTTATTAGACTTGACTAAGCCCAGTCTTTTATGTGCACGAGGGTTCTGCCTGCATGATGTTGTATAGTATGTATATACCTAGTGGCTTCAGAGGACTTGTCCAGTTCTCCAGGAATGAAGTTATAGATGGTTGTGAACCTCCATGTAGGTTCTAGGAATAGAACCTAAGTCTTCTGCAAAAACAAGTACTCTTAACCCCCCAGCCATCTTTCCAGTTCCCATTTTTGTATGTGTGTACACACTCAGGGCCACAAATGTGGAGATCAAAGGATAGCTTGCCTATAGAGTCTGGCTCTATTCTCCTACTGTATGTTCCAGGAATTGAAATCAGGTTGCAGTGTTTGGTGGCCAGTGCCTTTATCCTGAGCCATGGCCTCCCACTGATAAGGTATTAATCGTTACATATGCCTCTGTAAAATAGACATTTAAAATGCCACTAACTTTATCATATGGAAAATGATTTCATGCAGTGTTGAAATGTTTGTGGGTTTTTTTTTTAATCTCCCTCAAAAAATACTACTTCTTGGCATAAAAATAAAACAAAATAAAAAACTTTATTCACTTGCAAGGTTAATAAATGAATAAACATATAAAAACAAAGTGTATATACTGTGACTGTTTGCCCTGAGCAGATCCTTTGTCCAGAGAGTGCCCTTGAGACCCTGCTGGCTGCCTCCCTGGGGCTTAGCATGTTCTTCTGTCTCATGTTTCCTGTAAATTGGCGGTGACTTCAGAAGCCTGGTCAGATACAGAGTTTTAATTCTCTTTCTCCCTTCTTTTCCTTTCTCTTTTTCTCTTCTTTCTTTTCTTTTTTCTCCTCCTTCCTCTGCACCCCTTCCTCTCCATCTCTCCCTTTCTCCACTTTTTCCTGTCTTTCTAGGTAGCTAGAGTGTGAGCTACTGTGTAAACCAGGTTATTTTATACTGATATACTCATTTTTATTTTGTTAGTTCTTTTTGTTTGTTCTTTGAGATAGAATTTCTCTGTAGTCCTGGCTTTCCTGAAGCTCACTCTGTAGACCAAGCTGGCTTCAGACTCACAGAGATCCGCCTGCCTCTGCTCTTTGAGCGCTGAGTATTTCTTGCATTTTCTAAACCTTTAACAAATATGCTTGGCCTTAGAAATAAGGAAAATCATTAAGAAAAGAGAGATGAGCCCATAATGATCAGAAAGACACACAGACAAGAGGAGTCCCCAGGTGACTAATTCATGTGTGCATATTCCTATTTAGCTGTATTTGTAGGTGCTTTTTGCTTAGTTGAAAAGTTTTTATGCAGATTGTAGTTGCTGAAAGTGTTTTGTGTATTCTAGAAGGATTTCATTATAGATTAGACTAGTTTCAAACTGTTGATCCTCCTGCTTCAGCTCCTCAGTACTAGGATTATAGGTGTGCAGCCCTGCTCCTAGCCTGGATGTCTTTTCTTCTTATTCCTCTTGTCTGGATGTCTTACCGTTTGTTTCCTTGCTCTTTGTCTTCTTATCCCTTGTCTGATCAAATCATTTTATACACCCTCCTCCCTTATCGTTACTTTGTCCCGTGATATTGTAAACACACACAACTGTACTTTGTAAGGCACATGCTTTATTACTTTGTTGTTTTATTTGCTTTGAGACAGGGTCTCAGAATATCACTGGCTCCTCACAGAGGTCTGTGTCGATCCTCTTCCCTTTGCCTCCCAATTCCTGAAATTAAAGGTACCCACTGCCATGCCCTGCCTTTATTATCTGTGCGTGGGCTGCTCGTCCACAGCTAGTACGCCCTCAGATTTGTTTGTTCAGATAAGACAGGCAGTGGGAATAGGAATAGGGTTGTGACAGGCTACTATAAGATAGTCTAGTTTGGGAGAAATGATTTTTTTGTTTGTTTTGAGACAAGGTTTCATGTAGCCCAGGTTGGCAACAAACTCTGTATAGCTGAGGGTGATCTTGAACTCTTGATCTTACTGCCTTCACCTCCTAAGTGCTGGGTTCACAGGCATGTGTTATTCTGCCTGGCTGGAAAATGACCCTCTAAAGGAGAGGGAAGCATCCTCCTCTCGCCTGAGTCTTCTTGTCAGCAGTCAGTGCTCTGGGAAGGGGTGATTGTAGCCTGGCTTGCCCCTCAGAGATCACCTTCAAGTACTGGGTAGCAGAGCCCTTAGTGTGGCCTTGTTGAAGTTGCTTCTTTGTTGGGAAGATATACTGGCTTTGAGGAGGCTAATGACCTGGGGTAGCTCCTCCGGCTGTCTCTGCTAAGCTGCTTTTGTTCTTTAATCTCATGTGTAATTGTGCCCTTTAAATGGTGGGTAGGGGAACTGGAATAGAGTTATCACTGGTGACTGGATTCCTGATTCTCATTTCCTTTCTTTCTTTTTTTTTTTTTAATATTGAATTTTTTTTTTTTTTTTTGGTTTTTCGAGACAGGGTTTCTCTGTATAGCCCTGGCTGTCCTGGAACTCACTCTGTAGACCAGGCTGGCCTCGAACTCAGAAATCCGCCTGCCTCTGCCTCCCAAGTGCTGGGATTAAAGGCGTGCGCCACCACCGCCCGGCTAATATTGAATTTTTTAATGTAAAAAAGACTAAGTCAAATTTTTAAAGCAAACATGCCATAACCATATGGCACTATTTCCATAATCAACGCCCATAAAATGGCATCAGTACAAAAATCTAAGCAAAGACAATAGGTTAGTAATTAGAACATCAGGTAATGTTGATTTTTAGGAAGAAGCTTAACAGATAAAAGAAGGAGCATATGACATAAATTCAAGTATGCAATTCAAATATACAAATTATGAAAATTCTCCACTTTTATAGCTGGCTTCTTTTGAAGGGTTAAATTCTAGCCTCATTTTTTTTTTCATCAACAAGCCAATTGGACAAACTCATTTAACCAAATTTACATCCTAGAATATGTAAGTAAACTGAAGACATTATTCAGATGTGTAAGTTCTATTCATTTTCATCATCTCTGTGATCAGGTTGCAAAGGACATGCTTTTCTCTTTGCTTTTCCTAAGCCACTGCTTCCTGCTTCTTCAGGAATCTGGTTCTCTTTCTTAGAATCTTTAGGAGACAGACTGAAGAGTTCCCCGATGCCTTTTTGCCACTTGGGAGTTGGGCGCACACAGACTGGGTTCCCTCCTGCATACTTATTTTCAGCTTTTCTTCACGAACTTGAGGAAGAATTGTTGACAAAGGAGGAGGAGCCAAGCACCTTCCTGGGGGCTTGAGAAGCCACCACTTTTCTGTAGGCTCCTGGGACGTAGTTTGCTTTGGTCCGCACCATGTTCACACAGGAAGAGACAACTTTTCACCAACTCCCCAACTGCAGATATCTCAAGTGGACAAGAACCCGGAAATCTCTCATTTCCTTTCTTCCTTCATTTTAATATATTTTATTTTTAAAAAGCGTGCAGGTAGTATGCAGTGATGTTTATTGTACAGAAATGTCTGTAGACAAAATCTGAATTTCCTTTGGCAATTACTGTGAGTGAGTTTGTCTTCACATATATGCTCAGATAGTCTTCTTTACTTTTGGTGCTGGAGATTGATCTGAGTGTCTTGTATTTAAATTTTTTTAAAGGTTTATTTACTTTATGTATATGAGAACATTTTGCTCTCTTCAGACACACCAGAAAAAGGTATCAGATCCCATTACAAATGGTTATGAGCCACCATGCGGTTGCTGGGAATTGAACTCAGGACCTCTGGAAGAGCAGTCAGTGCTCCTAAACACTGAGCCATATCTCTAGCCCTAGCTTTTAATTTTTTAAAAATTTACTTTTATTTTATTTTTTTGAGACAGGGTTTGTCTGGCTGTCCCGAAACTCACTATATAGATCAGGCTGGACTCTGCCTCTGTCTTCCAAGTGCTGGGATAAAAAGCATATGCCACCATGTCCAGCCTATTTTATTATTTGGAGACTGTCTCATGGGCCTAGTGTGGTATTAAACTCTGTGGAGCTGCTTGGCTTGTCCTGCTTCTCCTGCTTCTCCTTCCTGGCTCAGGATCAAAGACTTTGTACACCCAGACAACCTACCTGTCTGCTGGTGTAGATATATACACGAGGAAGTCAAAGGATGACTTTCCAAAGTCCTTCTCTCCCTCCACTTTGGATTCTAGGAATCCAATTCAGGTTCTTAGGTTCTTGTGCTACAAGTAGTTTACCCACCAAACCATCTCTCTGTCCCTCTTACATAAAAGCTGTATCTTGCTTGGTGCAGTGGTATTTGATTGTAGTCTCAGAGTTTGAAGGCTGAAACAAGAGAGTACTTCAGCTCTTAAAAATGTGCATTCTGGAAAGATGGCTATATGCCTGCACTAGCATGCCTGGTTTATGTAGTCCTGGGGATTGAATCCATGGTCTTCATGCATGCTAGACAAGCACTCTACCAACCAGTCCCCTCATTTTATTGAGGGGATGGTGTGCTACGTTATTGATCTTGCTGACTCTTGTTGTTGTAAGATACACCCAACTTGGGAATGGGAAGCTGAAAATATGTTAAAGCTCCTGACATGCAAGCAGGAGGATCTGAGCATGGGTCTCCACCAGTCATGGAAAAGCCTGGTGTGCTCACATATCTGTATCCCCAGTGAGGGGTCAGGGACAGGCAGATCCCTGGAACTCTGGCCAGAAGTCTTTCCTGTTGATGAGCTCTGGATTCAGTAGAAACTCTGTTTTAAATGATAAAGTGGAATGCCATGTATAGTGGGTCACACCTTTCCAAGACTCAGGTGGAGGTAGGCAGGGCTCTGTGAGTTTCAGGCCACCCTGGACTACATAGTTCTAGGGCTGCCAGGACTGTATTGGAAGACCTGTCTGGAGTGATAGAGATTTCTGGCCTACATACATTCCTACTTGATGCAGCGAGTGAGAAATGGGAGTGTGGAGATGAAGCATGCTCCATGTACAGCACATACATGTATGAGAGTGTTCCCATTTACACTCATAAATACAAATCTCACTTGGCTATGCTGTATAATTTTTTAATATACTGTTAAATTTTATTTTGATTATATTTTATTAAAGAGTTTGCATCTGTAATCATAAGTGATATGATACAGGGTTCGCTTATATCTAGCTTCAGTAACAGTCCATCCCCAAGGTGAGGAGGTCTCAGATAGCCTAGGCTGGTCCTAGACTGACTCATGATTTAGCTGAAGATGATCATCCTGTCTCCACCTTCCAAGTGCTGAGATTACAGGCATGGAGCACTACACCTGTTTTTTCCTATGGGTTTCTTTACGAGAGTTTAAGTATTGGTGCTAATCCTGAAGTATCTTTTAGATATACCTTGAGTGTTGGCTTTCTGTGTGACCTTAATTGAGTCACTTTGGTTGGGGGAGCAGCTTGGTCCTTTCATCTGTAATAGCATACCTAATTAAATTAAATGTGTTGTTATGTGTGTGTGTCAGTTATTGACTTGTATTAGGGCTTAACTTTAGTAAATAAATAATTGCTTTTGTCACAACTTGTCCCTGCTGAATAGACTGAAAGGTTGGAAGGGTGTCCAGGAGGTTATTTGATTTAGTCCTTTACTTTAACAGAAGAAATTACTATCACCATAGGAAAATAGCTGGGGTCTGGAAAATTGGAGTTACCTAACCAAGGTGTATATATAACTAGTTAACATGTGAACAACCACCAAAACCTAGAACTAGAATTTGGGTCTGCTCACCCAGCCCAGAGTTCACTTTTTTTCTGAACTGGCTTTATTACTTAGTAACCCTCTTCTGTTTTCTTTCTCTAGGTTTTTTGCACTGACATCCCTTCGTTTTGTGTTTTTACTTGCATTCAGCTTGATGATCATTGTCTGTATTGACCAATGGAAGAACAAAATTTGGCCTGAGATAAACAGTAAGATTTGTAGCATTTAGAACATTTTGAACTGGTAACCTTTTAAAGGGACTTTTGCCTTTAGGGTTGTTTGTTTGTTTTGAGGAGTATGGGTTGCTGGGGACTAATTGCTGAAGTCTGAATTAGTTGCTTTAGGAGACATTGAAAAGTTTAGGCCTCAGGCCAGGGGTGGTGTACACCTTTAATCCCAGCACTCTGGAAGCAGAGGCAGGCATTAGTGAGTTTTAGGACAGCCAGGGCTATATAGAGAAAACCCTGTCTTCAAAAAGACAAGTAAGAAAAGAAAAGCTTATGCCTCATCTGTGGGCCTGTAGAGTTGAGATCTGCCTTTCTGTTACTACATTAGTGCTGGCAGATCTGTGTCTGCCACCTGAGCTGATGTTGCTGGTGTAACCGTCCTGAGGAATACAAAGTCTTTACCATTTTCTGTTTTATCTTTTAGACTCAAATGACCTTACTGGATACTGTTAGCTACTGAGACAGCATCAATTTATTCTTATTTTATTTGAATAGATGTTTTGCCCGCATGTATGTCTGGGTACCACTTGTATCTGATGTACACAGAGGATTCCCCTGGAATTGAAGTTATTGGCTATTGTTAGCTGCCACATGGGTACTGAGAATTGAACCCAGGGTGGTCAGTGCTCTTAAGTGCTGAGCCATCTCTCCAGCTCTTTCTTTTTTTTTTCTTTTTTTTCTTTTTTTCTTTTTTTTGGTTTTTCGAGACAGGATTTCTCTGTGTAGCCCTGGCTGTCCTGGAACTCACTTTGTAGACCAGGCTAGCCTCGAACTCTCGAACTCAGAAATCCGACTGCCTCTGCCTCCCTAGTGCTGGGATTAAAGGCGTGCGCCGCCACCACCCGGCCCTCCAGCTCTTTCTGATTAATTGATTGATTGATTGATTGATTGATTTATTGAGACCAGGTCTGATTATGTTGCTTTGGCTGGCCTCAGTTTCATGGAGGTTCACTTACCGCTCCTGTTTGAGTACTGGGATTAAAGATGTGCACTACTATGCCTGGCCATTGCTTAAAAACAAAAACAAAAACACAGTGTCTATGTAGCCCAAACTAGCTTCCAACTCACTGTGTAATTTAGGGTGACCTTAAACTCCTAATTCTCCTGCCTTTACTCTCTGTTGGGGTTACAGGCATATACTACCATGCCCAGCTCCAGGCAGCATCAGTTTACTTCCCAAGAATTTCTTTTAAATTATGTAATAAGCAATAAGAAATAGTTTCTCTTTTAAAAAACTATAGACACTTGAAGAAAAAATAATGGCAACCCAAGGAATAAATCGGAGATACGGTGTAGTGTGTAGTTGATAGATTTATGTATGTTATCCCCAGTCAGTCAATGAACGTAAAAAGGGAGAGCACATTTCCAGGCAGGGCAGAAGCTTGCTTGAAGAACCACAGGCAAGTGGTTCTTGATGCCAGCATAACAGGCCCTCAGACTCAGCCTCAGCTGTGTAGTGAGTTGGAGGTTAGCTTGCGTACACAAGATCCTGTCTACAACCATACACATAAAAGAACCACAACTTGGTAAGTATCTCCTGGGAACAGAAAATTGAACATTTTGGTAGGAATGAGGAGTTTGTTTTCAAGAGAGAACTTAGATTTATAAGTCCTTGAAAGTTAGGCTTAGATATTTAGGTAGTGTGTGATCATTGAAGATCTTTTAAATTAGAGCTGCATACTGAGTAGAGAGTAAAAACTTGAGAGCATCTCATAGGGTGGGATAGGGTGAGCCAAGGGGAAGCAGAAGCTCTGCTAGGAAACTGCAGCTGTATCCTTGGGGGCGGGAACCATGGGGTCCAGAGTTTGATGGTGGGTGTTTTGGAGAGTATGAAAATGGAGGGACTTAAGTATTGATACAGAATAGACGGTTAGGAATAGAAAAGTTGACTTGGGGACTTTAAAATAAAAGTGGGAGAATTGCATGCACTTGCCAACTATAGGCAGAGGCAGTGGAGATTGGTTCAGGTACGAGTCTGAAAGGAGAACTGATGGCGATTCTGGACACATCAGCTTGGAGTGCTGGCAGGATGTTCACACTACAGTATATAGCTTTTAAGTACATCACTCTCTTTATTTTATAGAGTTCAAGAAATCAGCCTGTCTCATGTCTATAAATGTCAAAAGACTGCATTGTTCAGAGCGGATAATAGGTATCTCTAAAGAAAGCAGACAGCTCTCTAGAGTTGGAATAGATACAACATGCCTTAGAAGCTTGGCACACAATGACGTATGAGCATCTGACATACTCAAGGGATGGATGGACCATGTTCTCATACACCTTGGCTGGAAGCTGAAGTATTTAGTTGTAGCTCTTGTGGTCCATTTGTACCTTCTCCTTCCCCATGGAAAAACCCTTTATTTTCTCATTTGAAGACACATAAACCATTATTCCATTGTCTGCAGCTTCCTAACTCTGGCAATGTAACATGGGATCTCCTTTTTATTGACTATTAATCCTTACTTTTTCCTAAACATATTAAAACTTGAACAGACAGACCATCAGACAGCCTAATATTTTCATGTTTAGTTCTGCCTACCAGCTAATACTGATGTTTGTTTTTAATGTTGTAGTGCCGAGACCTGATGCGTTGGACAGCGAGAGGTATGGAGCACTAGTTACTTCCCTTCTGTTGTCTAATGGAGTCTGTTGTATTGAGTTCTGGTTACATGTTCTTAACCCCATATTCTGGATACAGCATTATACACCTAGTCTGTTTCAAGTAATAACAAATTCTAAAATTCAAGTTGAGAATACTCGGTGTCTTCTCATCTTTATAGGATGAGACATTTCTGGAAAAGAAGTAGTAGTGACTTACAACCTGACATGCCAGGGAAACAGCTGCATTAATAAGCCACAGTGTGAAAACCTAGAGGCAACTAATTGTCTCCTGGCTTTTATACTGCATCATTTGGTGTTTTCTGTGACCTGTGGCCATTTTTAAGTTCTGGGTCAGAAAACATTGGTTCCTGGCATCTGCAAGCCAGTGCTGAAGATCCCTCCTGTGTCTTATTTCGTCCCTTATACACCTACCTATATGTTTGATAAGGAATTCCCTCTGCTGAGGTTTATTTTGGCTTTGCTTTGTGCCCTCACATGCCTCCCTCTCAGTTGCAGAGGAGTTGGTCAGGCTTTTACTTGTGTCCCTGGACTGCAGTTGCACAGAATTACTATGGTCTGAGTATGGTGAACACGGTGTTTTTAAGCACACAGGGCCTTGGGGCTGGTGGCATGTTTATACATGTGGATGGAGCCACTTGCTCATAGGGTGGAGTTGTCAGAACAAGTTTGTCTTCCTAGTCCCCAAAATCAAGTTTCAACCTGGTAAGCCAAGAAGAATGACATGTTTCACCTCTGAAGCACCTGGGACTAGCTGCTCCCCAAGCCCTCTTTAAACCTGGAAGCATTGGCTGTCAGCATAGCAAGATGGGGGCCCCTAAACAGTCTCCTTTCACAGCTCCCCTTCTTTTTCCCATAGTTGGGGCTTTGTGCACCCTCGGTTGCTCAGCGTGCCCGAGCTCTGCCACCATGTAGCTGAAGTCTGGGTTAGTGGGACCATTTTCATAAGGAATCTTTTGCTTTTCAAAAAGCAAAACCCAGGCAAGGTAAGACCTCCCTTTTCACTTTCAGCTCTGGCCTTCAGCTCAGTTCAGATTAAGTTGAGACACTATTTTCCCATGTACCTTCATTCATAAAAGACATGAGGTTCATAGAAGCAAAGGGAGGTGATAGGAACGGTTCTGACCGGCTGTTACAGTAAAGGCAATAGCCTGACTCCGTGGTTGCTGTGTTTGTCCTTGGAGTAGCCTCTCTCTTCTCTCCTCCCTCTCCCCTCTCTCTCTCCCTCTCCCCCTCCTCCTCCCCCTCCCCCTCCCCCTCTCCTTTTTTCTCTTTAAATTTCTTTCTGTGCTAGGGATGAATTCAGGGCTTCTTGCATGCTAGGCAAGCTCTACAGCTGAGCTATGTCTCCAGCCCCACAGAGCAGGCCATTTTCTTGTCTCAAGAAGAGAAGGAAAGCTTGCTTGTGTGTGTTCTGTGTTACATTAAACATGCTAAGTTGTTGGGTTTTAATATTTTTGTTTTCTTATTTTTACTCAAAAAAACCCACTACCAATGCATGTTTTCAGAGAGAATTTTTGGCTAAAACTTAAACTCATTTCCTGGCATGAAAGGTACAGCAGTATGGGGTTCTCTGTGTGAAGGAAGCTTGAGTAGAAAGGAGTGTTCTCTTGTCTGCCGAGACAGAGTCACCACTGGATGGTCGCTGAGGCTGTCGTTCTGGCATGACCATGCTTGACTCCGATCACAAAGACTCTTTAATTGTGTCCTCATTAATCCCTCGCCCCCTTGACATGTAGCAGAAACTTAATACTGCCTCTCACTTCTCCCAGTTCTGCCTGCTGAGCTGTGGGATACTGACCTTTTTGGCCATGTTGGGCCGCTACATCCCTGGGCTCCTGCTGTCCTACTTGATGCGTAAGTGTGAAAGTACTTCCCCCTACAAGTTGTAGGTTACTCGTAGCTTTTCTTGTCATCATCAACTGTGGTTCTAGGACAGAGATTCTCAGCCTTCCTAATGCTTCAGCCCTTTAATACAGTTCCTCATGTTGTGGGGACTCCAACATAAAAGTATTTTTGTCGTTACTTCATAAACCTAAATTTGCTACTGTTTTGAATCATAATATAAATATCTGATATGCGAGTCCTATGAAAGGATTGTTCGCCCCCTACAGGGGTCACAACCCACAGGTTGAGAACTGCTGTCTGGGAAGAGGCCCTCTATGTTTTATTCTCCAACAATGACTTTCCCATATATTCAGGACATGATTAGTGTTGTTAAATGTCTTTCACATGGAACTGGTCCTTCACACAAAAGGCATAAACTCCATTTCCTTTTGGGGAGCTTACAGTGCTTGGGAATCCAGTCTAGAGTGTCATGCATATTAGGTGGGTGTTTTGTACCTGATGTATATCTTAGCCCATCATTTTTCTTTTTGGTTTTGAAAAACAGGTTTTCTCTGTGCAGCTCTGGCTATTCTGGAATTCATTATGTAGACCAGGCTGGCTTCAAACTTGTAGAGATCTCCCTGCTTCTGTCTCCCGAGTGCCACCTTGCTGGACATCCATGTGTAGTATTTTATATACATAATTTTATCTCAGAATCACATGGCCAGTTGTCACCGCTTTACTGACATGTCCACACTGCCTGGTTCTATAGCATACTGTGTTGTGTATAGCTGTGATGTGGATCCTGGGGATGGCTACAGAAGCCCCTGCTCTCAAAAGCTGTATGTAGGGGTCACTAGTGGTGGTGACCACCACTAGTTGTTCTGCCCAGAGTCCTAAGGACACAATAGCAGAGGGGCAGGTAGGACTGCTTTGTGCAATCTCCATTTTCTTTCTATTTCCACTCTTCTCAGTTGTCATCATTATGATGTGGCCTCTTGCTATCTATCACCGACTGTGGGACCGAGCCTATGTGCGACTGAAGCCAGCCCTGCAGCGTCTGGACTTCAGTGTCCGTGGCTACATGATGTCCAAGCAGAGAGAAAGGCAATGTAAGTGTCACAGGAAGGCTTTCTTCTACCTAACAGGGAAAGAGAAGCCAGGCCTCGCAAACTGGATAAGTAAAAAGTGGGAGAATAGGGCCCATGAGCTGGCTCAGCAGGTAGAGGGAGGTGCTTGCCACCAAGCCTGATGGCTGACCTGGGTGCAGTCCCTAGGAGCCTCATGACACACGCATGGCAGTTGTGCTCTGACTGCCACAGGCAACTGTCTATATAAGAGTAATTGTAATGTTTTCAAGTAGAAATGGGGGTGGTTGATAGGAGTACAGAGTCATAAGGAAAGGTAATATTCTTTTTCTGAGAAACATAGGCAGGCTTGCCAGGTCTTCTTACAAAGGCTTTAGAATCCCATTTTAAATTGATTTGAAAAAATCTCCCAAGTTGAGTAAAAGATATGGAAGAGGTCTGTAGTACAGCCTGCTGTTATGAAACACCTTCCAAGTGTCCCAGTGCTGGATTGACTGTTTTGTGCACTGTTTTAAATAATCTGCATTAACCATGAGACTCAAGTGGTTTTGAACTGAGTAAATGTTGGTGCAGGTTTTTTGCACTTCTAAGCCAGCCTCTTTCCATTAATGAAAGCTGTTTTCCAGAGATGATTTGAGAACAGCCACCATAGACATCAGAACTGTACTATTATTAGCCTGAGCTCTACCTGACACAAAGAGGGTGGTGCAAATGTGTCCCTCTCTTTGGTCTTATCAGTTTGGGTGTTTCAGTAAGCACTGACCTTCAAAGAATCTCGTATGTGGTCACCAAGCCCAGCTTCATCTGGGCCAACTAGTTGAAAAGTATCAGTCCTTAAAAGCCACATTTACCCAAGGTGAGCAGCTTCCTCCTCCTTCCTATGACTGTGCCCACTTACCACCTTGCTTTGTATTTACCCCTTGGAGATCCTCAAAGTTGCTGGGTAGATTGGTAGTTTATCATTAGCCAGGATCTCTAGAGATGTGTTGGGTTGGAAGGAGGGATATTGGAGAAGATATGTAGTTTCATGTGTTACTACTTAGACTTAGCATCCTTATCTTCAGACATTGCTATGGAGACCTAGGACCATATTTAGAGGGCTTCTTCTTGTGTTGTGATACATGCTTTTGAAGTCCAAAGGGAGATTTTTTTCCCTCAAAGGCATCAGGACCTTCTGCTCTTTCCACATAGTGCGCCGCAGAGCACTACACTCAGAACGTGCCGTGGACAACCACAGTGACAGTGAAGAGGAGCTTGCTGCCTTCTGTCCTCAGGTATCCTGTGTGTGGATGCTGCCCCACTGGCCCTTTTAATCCATCTGGCAACACGTATTGATATGGTAACCAGGTTTCAAGCCTATCATGGACCCTCAAGAGACCTTAGATTCCCCTTACTCTTAGTACAGAGCTGAGGAGAGAACCCAGGGTTGTGTGGGACCTTAGAACTCAGATTGAGCCTGAGGAACAACACACTCTCTCGGGTTTGCTTTTACTCTACCACCATGGATGGACCTGGAACTGACATCTGTTGGTTTAGCAGCCAACCCATCTAGAGTTTTGGTTAATATGTATATGTTTCTGGTTACCCAAGACTGCCTGAGCTCAAGAGGTTGATGAAAAAGAGTTCCCTTTAGGGAAACAGCCTCATGAGTCAAGACTGTGGATGCAGTTCCCATCTATACCTGGTTTCATGGGTAGGCTTGAGGATCTTCCAGGGCTTGCAGGAAAGCCAGTTGCAGATGGCATCATCTCAGACTTGTTTTCTTTTTCTAAGCTGGATGATTCTACTGTTGCCAGGGAATTGGCTATCACAGATTCGGAGCACTCTGATGCTGAGGTCTCCTGTACAGAAAATGGCACATTTAACCTGTCAAGGGGCCAAACACCTCTAACAGAAGGCTCTGAAGGTAAGAACCTTTGACCCGAGTTGATAGTAACTCTGACTTTTGTATTGTAGCTTCCTTGGTCAGGGGCTTGCTTGTGCCCCCTCCTCTCCTGTGTTGTGGTGTAAGTAGTAGAATCACCCATCACCCAAGGGTGTGATACGACATGGCTGGTACTGCTGCCCTTGACGTCCCCGGTCACTTATTAGGCTTTGCTTCTGGCCTCATGGACACAGTAGAGGAAGACAGGCAGTTCTCTGCCCGTCAGCAGTCATGGCCATCTGAGTGGTGACAAAAAAAAAACTAACCAGTCTCACAGGTTTTGCTTCAGCTTAAGCAGTACAGGGTGGGGAAAACCTGGTTATATGGGGTTGACTTTTTGTGGGTCTGGGCACAGAGACCAGGTGGCTACCATGTTTCACACAGCTGTGTTCTCTCAGACTTAGATGGTCACAGTGATCCAGAGGAGTCATTTGCCAGAGACCTTCCAGACTTCCCTTCCATTAACGTGGATCCTGCTGGCCTGGATGATGAGGATGACACCAGCATTGGGATGCCCAGCTTGATGTACCGCTCCCCACCAGGGACTGGGGACACCCAGGGCCTGCCTGCTAGTCGGAATGAGGCTGCACTTCCAGAGCTCTTGCTTAGTTCCCTTCCTGGAGGATCTAACCTTACCAGCAATCTTGCCAGCCTGGTCTCCCAGGGTATGATCCAACTAGCCTTGTCAGAGGCCTCCCAGACAGACCCTTCTGGCCCACCTTCCCGAAGAGCAACAAGAGGCTTCCTCCGGGCCCCTAGTTCAGACCTGGACACTGATGCCGAGGGGGATGATTTTGAACTTCTGGACCAATCGGAGCTGAATCAGCTAGACCCTGCCAGTTCTAGGAGCCACTGAGAGACTCCTTTGAGGGGGTCACTGTGATGTAGGTTATTTTCCTCTACCCCACTTACTGTGATGGGGCAGGGGAAGAACCCAGTCTTGTCCTCTGAATTTTATCTGTGTGCTGGGTGGTCTGGCTGATGCAGAGGCCTGCTGAGAGAACATACTCTTACCCTGCTGCCAGCGAGACACCGTATCTTCGAGACGCCGTATCTTCGAGACGCCGTATCTGTGCTTAGTCACTGAAGTGAGAACATACTCCCTGAAGGGAGGCTTCTATCCATCAGGGTGGTACTACGGGCAACAAAGTAGGGATTTGATTCCCCTTTGAGGGGGTAGTGCTGTTTGCTTTTAGGTCTGGGTGCTCAGGGGCCCTCACTGATACAAGAGCCCATCTCTTCTCCTCACCTCACTGGAGCCACAGAAGTCAGGCAGCAGGAGTTGTCACCTGTGTCTTTTACCATGATTTGATTTGTGTTCTCAAAGCAAGTTTGTCTTTTGGTTCTGCGGAGCAGGCCCACTTCCTGTCTCTGAGCCCATCTTCATTTCTAGATGGCTGACCCTGAGCACTCCAGAGTGCTTGCAGAGTTTGGGAAATGTGAACATGTGGGGCTGAGCCTCTATATCATCTTGAGCTAAAGGATCAGCTGGCTGGTAGGGTTGGTGAGTGCCTATTTTGAGGTCTCATGGAATCTTCTGGAGCTGTGTGGTTGTCTTTGGTGCTGTTAACCCTTGACTCCATTTGACCATCAGTCTGAGCAGTGAACAAAGCAATATCATACCCATTTTTATGTTCCTTTTTCTTTCTCTGCTCCTCCTCTGGAGAAGCAATAATTCCACGGGGGATGGCAAAGTAGCACTTTACAAATGGCCATGGCATTCATCCCAGGAGCCACCAGCTCTTTTTACCATACTGCTTCCTAACTCCTGTAAGGATGAGCCCAGTTAGTAAGGATGTGTTGGTAATCAGAGACTCTTCTGAAGGGTAGGTGTTCTGCAGTCCCGAATCAAATTATGTGAAACAAAGCCCCTTAAATGATCAGTGGTTCTCAAACCTGTGCCAGTGTACTGCCTCTCTGTCTCCAAAATCAGAGCTCAAGCCAAATTCTTCTATCCTCTTTCCCTCTTGCATTAACCCTTTGCTGATCCTCAGGGACCACTCTCCCAGCACTCCCGTGTTTGGGTGAGGGATGTTGGACAGAGCCCATTTTCATGTGCTGCAGGTTGGGGGTTGTGCTAACACTTTTGCTCTTGGTTAAGGACAAGGTAGAGGCCAGGGATTGAAAATACTTAACAGTGAGAAGAGGAATGGCAGGTGCCTGTTCATAGTGAGTGTGAGAGTTAGGCATAATCATGGCATCTCCCCACTTGAGGGTGCTCAATACTTTGGACATCTTTCCTTAGAGCCAGATGTCTTACGGGTGAACTCTGATGTGGGAAGAAAGAAAAAGAGAGGTGAGGGAAAGGCTTGGGATTTTGCGTGTTTGCATGAGTGTGTGTAGCTTCATGCTTTGGGAGTTGGCAATAGGAAGAGGGGAGGGAAGGGGAGCAAATCCAGGTCCTGTACCAGTGAGATCCTGCTCTGAATCTCCCATGCCTCCACTGTGAATTGGGGGTGGGGTGGGTGCTGGGGATTAAATCTTGTATGAGAACAATCTTTTAAGAGACTGCTGTTGTGTCGTGTATTTCCTTGATGGGTCTTCGAATTAATCTGATAATAGCTAATCTGGGGTGGTGACCCTCACTCAGAAGAGGAAGCCCAGGTAGATGTCAGGGGCCCTCCTGTGCCCTTTCTATTTTTCCCTCATGAGGGCACTTCTTCACCTATAACCAAGACTTAAATACAACTGACACCCTTGCTGGTATTTGTCAATTGTTATTTTTTTTCCTCTTTAAGATTTATCTTATGAATATGAATGTTATGTCTGTATGTGTGTACACACCATATGCTTGCCAATTGTGGAAAAGGAAGATCTACTGAATTTGGAGTTAAGGACAATTTTTAGCAGCCATGTGGTGCTAGTAACCAATCTAGGGTCCTCTGCAAAGAAAAGCAACTGCTGAGCCATCTCTCCAGCCCTCCACCCTTGATTCTTTTTGGTTTTTCGAGACAGGGTTTCTCTGTGTAGCCCTAGCTGTCTTGGAACTCACTCTAGACCAGGCGGCCTCGAACTCAGAAATCCACCTGTCTGTGCCTCCCAAGTGCTGGGATTAAAGGCGCGCGCCACCACCACCCGGCCATTTTTAATTCTTAACCTTGCCCCTTAAACAAGTAGGGATAAGCAAATGCATGTTCTGAATAATGGCTAATAAAGTTTTAGGTTGAAGAATTGAAAAATTAATACTGTGCCCTTCCACTTAGCTGCAAGGACAGCTGCTCTTTGGTCATCAGCAGACCTCAGAAACTAGAAATATTTATTTCAGGCTCCTCCGGACTGGCCACTGTGGTCAGGAATGGAAAGCACCTGCCAGATGTTGCTGCTCTAACTGGAGATGTCAAGCTTTGTGGCTTGAGTACCCCCAACTGTTCTTGGGCGTTCAAATGACAGTAGGTGTCGAGCGCCCCCTACATGCGGCACATGAAAAAGGGAATCGTTAGTGGGCTCGCGTTCGCAGCCACCCTCTGACAAAAGTACCCACAGGTCCTACTTTACACGTAAGAAAACTAGTCCCACTCCCATGGATGACCACCAGCTCTGTGTAACCTTGAGCGGCGTGGGAGTTGACCCATAAAGTTTCTTCCCGTTCCCACACCACGCGGGTCTAGCTCTAGGTCATGAATGCTCAAACATGGCCCAACTGGGTCTCGCGGCTTAAAGTGGAAGGGGCCGCTCACCGCAGCCAGCACTGCGGGTCCTGGAGGCGGCGGCTGACCTGTGGCAAAGGCCGGAGACTGTGACTTCTTGACGGCCGCTATCGGGGTTACGATGTCCCGGAAGGTCCGGGCGCTTTTCCGGAAGACTTTTTCCTTAGCCAATCAACAGTAAGGTCCCGCCCTCTCACCGGAAGGAGGCGTTTCCCGGAGCAACCGACCAGTACAGCTCTCGAGTTTGGTGGCGGGAAAGGCCATGAGTAAAAGCCGGGCTGAGGCTGCAGCTGGAGGTAACAGCAACGCCCGCAGGACCCGGGACGGGAGGGCGAGAGAGGGTCGGAGGTGACCCCATCTCTTACCTCGTCTCCCGCAGCCCCCGGGATTATCCTGAGGTACCTGCAAGAACAAAACCGGCCCTACAGCGCCCAGGACGTGTTTGGGAACCTGCAGAAGGAACATGGACTGGGCAAGGCGGTGAGAACCCCTTTGCGGGGGGCGGGGGGGTCCCTCCCCGATGAACTCCCCTATTAGGCTTGGGTCCCGCCTTCCCGGTCACCAACCGAAATCTCCCCTGCCCTGGGTCGCTCTAATTGCTCCACCCTCCCCTTTGCCAGGCGGTGGTGAAGGCACTGGATCAGCTGGCCCAGCAAGGCACGATCAAAGAGAAGACGTACGGCAAGCAGAAGATATATTTTGCGGATCAGGTGAGAACTCTAGCAGATTAACGCCCCTCTGAGAGCCTGCCTGAGTGAATCGACTCTCAGCAGTTAGGAGTGTTGAGGCGTCTCACAAAATTAATTTCATCTGTGCTATAAAAGGGCTTCCGATATCCTTAAATCAGGTGTACGCTGCCTGTAATGACGCTTAATCAGTGTTTATTTGAGCTATAAACAACAGAGGACCCTGACTCACAACTCCTAGCCTCACCTCTACTATTGTTTCGTCTAGCCCCACCTCTGCCAAGTCATTTTTCCTCTTCCTCTGCCCCACTACCCTAAACACATCAAATTTATATTCTCCCACCCAGACTTCTCTCTGGATAATTATTATCCAGGTAATATTAAGTATCAATATCAGTATGGGCAATGTAGAATGCTTACTCTCTGCCCCCCAATTGGCTTCCTAGCATTCTTCTGTCAGGGGGCCACTTTCCTCAGATCAGAGATTAGAATGTAACTCTTTGTTTCTTTTACCTTACACATCTGACATGTGTGGCTCTTTGTCAGTCATATCTGATTACTCCCACCCGCCCTCTTTTTTTTTTAAACCGGCCCTCACTATGTAGCCCAGACTGGCTCTTTTTTTTTTTTTTTTGGCAGTCGTTGTTGAATCTAACCTGTCGTCACTATTCTCTGTCAGACTCTCCTGTCTAAAGTAATGTACTAAGATCTCATCTTGGATGCTGTATCCAGAATGATCTATCTAAATGCAGATCAGGGCTGGGAAGATAGCTCAGGAGCTTCACTGTATTTTCAGACTTCCTAAAGCATTTGGTCTCACTTAATCGGCTCTACTCTTCCATTGAGCTATAGGCCCAGCCACCTATTAGTATGGATAGTCCTCCTGCCTCAGCCTTCCAGGTTGCTGGTTAGGGGCCTGTACCACTAGCCCCAGCATTCTCTCTCACTGTAGGGGGTAGGGGTGTACGTGGTTCTTCCATATTTGAATGCTGCCTCCCCAGATGTGTTTTTTTCTCTTTGTGCCTCATGGAATCAGCTGTATTTCTCTTGGCCGGCAGGACCAGTTTGACACAGTGAGTGACGGGGATCTCCACAGCCTGGATGCCAGTATCGTGGCCCTCACTGCCAAAGTGCAGAGCTTGCAGCAGAGCTGCCGGCACATGGAGGCTGGTAAGACAGGGCACCCCTTCTAAGCGGCTGTGGTCTGGAGGTCTTAAATTGTTAATGGTTCCTTGTCTGTAGCATCTCACTGCAGCTACGAGCCCTCTGCCAGGTGCCTATGATGTTGCACTGAAAGAAATGCAGAAGTAGCTATGGCTTCTGTGTACAATAGAGCAAGACAAGCTACAGACTCTTCACTGCCACTGCGAGTACACATCTTCTTTCCACTTCTCTAATTACCTGTACAGCACTCTGCTCAACCTTACAAGCCATTGTTGCTTTTAGATGGAAGAGGAAAGAAAAATAGGAAAACAAATTGATCGTGCTATAAGCATTTTCTTGAGCTTTTCCAGAATAGGGTCCTATTCTAGAGAGATCCCACCTCTGGGATGTGCCTGCAGGACAAGGCAGAATCTCTTCCTCACTTGTACCAAGTAACTCTTGAGTGCATGTGGTTTCAGAGCTGAAGGAATTAACAAATTCGCTGACCACTCCTGAGATGCAGAGAGAGATTCAGGAGTTAAAGAAGGAGTGTGCTCGCTACACAGAGAGACTGAAGAACATCAAAGCAGCCACCAACCATGTCACTCCTGAAGAGAAGGAGAAGGTAAGCCGAGAGGCTGCAGGCTACCTGTGCAGGTCTGTAGGAACAAACACCAGAGCTCAAATGAGCACGCGCCTTCCTTTCAGGTGTACAGAGACAGACAGAAGTATTGTAGAGAGTGGAGGAAGCGGAAGAGAATGGTGAGTGGGAATCCCAAGGGTGCTCATGGAAGTGACGGTCACTGGGGAAGTTTGTGCAGAATGAGCTGGCTGGCAGGCAGGGCCTTGTGCTGCTGCTCATCTCATAGGGGGCTTTGTTTGTCAGACCACAGAGCTGTGTGATGCAATCCTTGAAGGATACCCCAAGAGCAAGAAGCAGTTCTTTGTAAGTGACTCCCCTCTTACTCCCCTGGGATCTGTGCCCAGAGGACTCCTTCATTACTTTCCTTGCCCCACAGGAGGAAGTTGGAATAGAGACAGATGAAGACCATAATGTGACGCTGCCCGACCCCTAAGGGGCCCTGGGTGGAGGTGGGAACAGACTGTCCTGCGCTGGCCCCCTTACTTAGGTGGCCTTTTTATTCTTGCTGTTCTCCACCTTTGAGCAGTACACAGAGGAGCACAAAGGCATAGTGTTTAGAGGCTGGGGATCAGAAAGGACGGTCACATCCATGTTGCACAGGCCTCAACAAAGACTTTTAACAATGCTAAAGGAAGGTATTTGTAGTATTTATTGTAATATAATTTGATATAAAAATACTTAATTTCCTCTGGATGATCAAACCTCCCAGATATCAAACCTGGGGAAGGCAGTAGGGAACATGGGATAAAAGTACAGAAAGGGTATCACACACCAACATTTGAAAATCCCAAGGTATCACCGTGGCCTACCCCCACAAGAGTATCTTCTGTATCACCAGATCCTAGGAGAGATATAGGCAACACACTGCTGGGGCAGAGACACACATTATGCAGAAGAGGCTGGGGTGCTTTGGAGGTGCGCTAAGAATTTTGGAAAACTACATGTAACAAAAATGCACTCACTGTTTGTATTTAGAAAATAAATTCAAATATGTAATGCTGCCTTTGGGAAGACAGGGAAAGACCTGATGGGACACTGTTTCCTGTAGCGCTCACAGCGGCTGAAGAAGTGGGCGGCAGAATGTGAGGGCAGCAGGAACCTGGCAGCCCTACCCTGAGCTGGCGAGAACACACTGGCCTTACTCAGCACTGACCACACAACTCTAGCTTAGCCACAAGGTGGCCTTTTACCCTTCATGGCCATGGGGCTATTTCTTTTCCTTTCTCCAACTTAAGAATTGAGCCAAATGTTGCTCAAGAGACCAAGCAGAGGCAAACAATTTTCAAATTATGTATATAGATTGTGAGCAAGAACCTGATGGGTAGAGAAAGGGCCAAGAGGCTCAGGGTTTTGTGAGGTTCCCTGAAGAGCCTCTTGTCCTAGAGATTTTTCCTAGGAAGGGGAAGGTTGGGTAGGTTCAACATTGTAGGCAATATAATAAATTAATCAAAAGCTTTCACAAAACACTCAGCCCCACCAAAGCTAAAGCGGGGCTGGGAAAACCAGACACCAAGTAGAAACCAGCTGACCGGTGTGAGGTGTTGCAGTCCAATCTCATAGGCCCAGCAGTTCCATGGCCAAACACACTCAAAGGCCTCTTGTTGGCTGCTCTGCATGTTTCCAGGGACCATCAGTAGAGCTGGTTTTTCAACTGGTGAAGGACACCAATCACAATCTCTCGTAGAGTCTAAGAAAGACAATGTTCAGGTGACAGACTGACCATGTTCTTGAAGGCATTTAAAATAGTCACCCAAGGGTTGGCAGCTTGGTGGAGTCTTCTTCGCACTCAAAAAAGGTCTGGTGAGGTGGCTCGGCAGGAAAGCCTGGTCACTGGAGCCCACATAAAGGTGGAAGGAAAGAACTCACTGAAAAGTCGCCCCTGACCTCACAGACTAAATTGTTTATTGGGGGGTGGGGGGAGGGTGCTCTAGAGAGAGAGATGTCTAAGTGGTTAAGAGTATTTGAAGCAGCCGGGCGGTGGTGGCACACGCCTTTGATCCCAGCACTTGGGAGGCAGAGGCAGGTGGATTTCTGAGTTCGAGGCCAGCCTGGTCTACAGAGTGAGTTCCAGGACAGCCAGGGCTACACAGAGAAACCCTGTCTCAAAAGCAAAAAAAAAAAAAAAAAAAAAGAGTACTTGAAGAGGGCCCAGGTCCTGTTCCCAGCACCCCCATTTGGTGGCTCACAACTACCTGCAAGTCCAGTTTCAGGGGTCCAATGACCTCTTCTGGCATTAGGCACACACATGTAGAACACAGATTTATGCAGACAGAATACCCATGTACATAAAATGTTTTTTTGAAAGGAAACAAAGCCCCTGAAATGGAATGTTGCCTACTTTTAATTTCAAAATCCCTGAACTAAGATGGAGACAAAGATGAGGGTGTCATTGGTATAACTGACGTAGTAGATATGGGTGTTCACTCCAACAGGCCTTGACTGATGCAGTGTTTGTATAAGTATTTCACAATGAAAATGTTGAGAAACATAAAAGAATGGAAAATCTGAGAAAAAACAGGCCTCAAGAGTAGAAGCCAGCACAATAAAAAGCCCTGGGACTACCAGGGTGGGAGGGTGAAAGTATCTTATAATCTGCATGTTTCATGTTTCTAGAAACTTTAAGCTGTTGGCTTCCACACAGGACAGCCAAGGAGTAGAGTAGCTAATGAGTCACCAATGACATGGGCCAAAGCTGACCCTGGCACTGAATGCTCAGTCCTGGTTGCCAGATGAGACCTTCACTGGGCTAGGCAGCAAAGACAGAGTACTAAGCTTTGTAGACACCCTGAAGAAACTCAAAGGCAGCTTCACTGTTTTTCTGAATGGCTTGGACCACCTTGCCTGGAAGTGGTAAGAGACCTCAGGCACTATAACCCCAACTGCCACATACCTGTGGCTCACAGTGTTCCTCAATCCAGCTGAAGACACAAGCTGAGAGCTCCTGGAAGCTGGCCACAGAGATAGAGGCGTTGAAAGACTGGAATAGGGAGTCCATGATGCCTTGAAAAACGTTGAACTTGACCTGGTCGGAGACCTGGTCCTCTCCCTCATGAGGGTTGTCCTGATGTGCCTTCACAATTTGTTCATAGTTCCTGAAAGCATACAAGCAAACAGGGCTGAGGTACTATGGCAGCTCAGTCAACCTGAAAAGCATGGTGGGATAATCCCATAGGCCATGCCACACGGGGATTCCCAGAGACTTGGGGATACATTCAATATCAGCTAAACACTCCTCAAAAACAGTGAGACCTCTTTGTTATCCTGACGGGTGTTTACTTCCTGTATGTCTGTAAAGGACTGGTAGGGCCAGTCAGCTGTGCCTCACAGCGACTGCCTTGCTGTCAGTGTCACCTACATATGTTCTTCAATACAGCCTCTGAACAAGCGTGCACTGGAGTTGACCTTAGCCCCTCAGTTCAGCACCCCTCTTACACTTTCATTATCTTCAAGGCTGTGACGTCCTTACGAAGTGTGGATACTTCTTCCTCCTGCTTTTTCTTCTCCTTGTGTAGAAACTGGATGTAGTCAATGGCTGGAGTAGGGGCCAAGAGAGAGGTTGGCACTGAGGAGGTCTGAACCGGGAAGAGGGCTCATCTGTTTGCCCTTCCCCTGGAACCTAACTTTCCCCTTACAGCTCCCACACCTGGGGGAGACCAGGTCCCGGCCACTCCCCAGCCACTACTACCCCCTGCCCCTCCCCTTGCCCTGGACATACTCTTCTGTAGAACGATGGCTTTGCTGAGTTTTTGGGAGCCAATGGAGAAATCCTGCTGCTGGCAGGTAGGGACGATGGTCTGAAGGTCATCATAGCCTCTCTGGAAACAGCAGGGAAATGGGTTCAGCAGGAACAGAGGCTAGCACAGACCTTTGATACCAGTTCATGCTCAGAGACTCAAAACATAGAGGGCTGGAAGGAAGAGGTGAAGGCATAGAGGCAGCCCAGCTCCCCCCATCCCCACCCCCTGTAGACATCTGGGCTGAAGGGTCAGGGCAGAGTCGTCCCTCGCTGCCTTGGGTACAGGCTTCCAGTCACCTTAATAGCATCCCTCCTCTTCTGTTCCGCCTGAGTGTGTGCACGCCGCCTCCGGTCTTTGTAGGACTCCTTGTAGGACTCTTGCTGATAATCACTGTCTTCATCATCTAAACTCAGAGATGGAGGAAGGAGAGGTCACTTTAGGGTACACTAAATCCAATTAGACCACCCTTGCCCAATTGGAAGAACCTGGTGCCCAGAGATGTTGAACGGAAAGAACCTAGTTATCTTGGATGAGGTGAAAGACTGTGAGACTCAAGCTCGGCACTGTTCCAGCCACCCCCATGAGGATAGCGGAGCTCCCTAGCTAGGAAAGATACTAAAATGATGGGAGACATAAGTCCTCCCGGGGTGCGTGACAGGCTCTGTTGCTGCCTACCTGTGTTGGGGACTGAAGAGGCACTGGTGGAGCCGATGCTATTAGCTCTGGACACTACACTCCCCTTGTGCGTGCTTTCTACAAAAAGCCCTGGAAAAAAAAAAAAAAGGCCTCAGTCACTAAGGAGTGGGGAACATTGCCATGCCTTCAGTTATCTATGGGCACAATGGCTTCAAATGCTGACCTCTCCCCATCAACTCCAAAGCCAGCCACCACGGGCCCTCCATTTCATGCTGCAATGCTCCCGTCCCAGTGTCTACACTGCCCAGAAGACTTATTTCTGGCTCACAAAGGAGCATCTGGATGCAGTGAACATGACCAGCTGTCACTGTTTCCATCATTTCCCGTTCTAGAACAGAGGAACCAGGTGTGACCCACGGTTGCTTCCTGCCTATTCTCCAGCTCCACCCTCACTTCTCAAGCCAAGTCCTTGGCACAGTGACAGTGGACTGTGCTCAGGTGTGGCTGACAAGACCACAAGAATCTACAGAAAACAGGAGTCATTCCCGACCCGCGACAGTCGGGGAGGCACTCACCGGGATCCAGGCTGTTGTCACTGTAGGCATATTCCACCTGCAGCACCAAGCAAGGAAGAATCCTGTCAGACCTTTGCCTCTATGAAGGCACGCGCAATCCGGGAATGCACGTACCATGGGTGCAGGGACCACTGAATGGTTAAGCCAAGGCCTGGCTAGGCCGCGGGGGTACCGCCCCCTCGGTACACTCCCTACCGTCCCCACCCCATCTCCCAGCCATGACCCCCTCGTTCCAGCACACACGCCCCGTTTGTCTCCCCACCTTGGCACAGGCCGGGTGAGAGCTGTCTTCTCTGCAGCCCCGGAGCCCGGACAGCAGGGGAGACTCTGGGGATAGTTGGGAAGCCCCACGTCTTCCGGACCCCCTACGTGCACGAGCCCGACCCGCCCTCCCCTCGCCGGCGTGCGCGTCCGCGGAGCTTGCCTTGACCCAAGGGTCCTCCGGAGAGGCGCCCGGCTCCGTCATCGTGGATCTACCGAACCGGAAACAAGCCAGCGGACTGGGCCCCAACCTCCAGGAAGAGGCGAGGCTCGATCACGTGATCCAAACCACCAATCCGCAACTGCAGTCGTGAGCGGTGCAAAAGTGCTACGCTTGCGCGGCTCCAGTTGTTAAAACGAATATTAGAGGTGGCTGAATCTGGCCAGTTCGCATTAATGTAGGCAGTGTCAGCCCCTGAAGGTCTCTACTCTCCTCCGAATGAGAATCTTCACTGGGGGCTATTTTCTGTGCAATGGAGCACCTCCAAAAAAAATGTCAGAACGGCTAGAAATGTAGTTTAGTGGTAGAACCCGTGTGAGAGCCCTAGCATCTCAGAAAAAAAAAATCGTCATAACAGTCTGACACTGTGTACGCACGCACACAGCTGATCCGCCCGGCAATAGCAGCTGGGTCAAGAACACTTCCCCTACATCACATGATCTGATCCAAGGGGGCACAAAGCCACCTCCAGTATTGATCTCCCAATACATGGCAGGTGTCTGACAGGGCACTTTGTGGAATAAGTTAAGCTTACAGTAAAGTCTATAACATACTCAAAAGCACATAGCTAGTCACTGCTAGGTTACACCTAACCACAGCACTCCTTGGCTTCCAGCTCAGGCCTTGCCCCTGAATTTGGAGCCTAACAATCCAAAGATACCTAGAGTCACTGGAGAGGAAAAGGAAACCACACAAGCGGCACTTGGAAATATCTTTAATTCAGTTACTGGGTCCAGTCTTCACCAGCCCATCAACAACACTAGGTAGACATCACATCCACCACCAAATGCAGACTGAACCTGAGTGGGGGCCACTCTCCATTAACTGTGTCCTCATTGCTGGCCAAATTCCAGCACGCTAGGTGGGCTTCCAAGCTTCTCCCTGTGTCCTGCACAGCTTAGCTTGAAGCCCCTGAGGCCTGATATAGGGTAAACATCGAGGCCCCCGTTTCTCCTCACCATTAGACTTGTTAGTTCCAAGGGCCAGTTTGGCGCCATAGAAAATCCACTGTCAGTTACTGGTCTGGTGAGCCTTAGGGAGGCGCTTCTGTAGAAGATTCCAAGCTTTTTCCACCTTTGGCCAGTCCAGAATGATAGAAGACAAGACAGGGTCAGAAAAGATAACCACTGAACCTTCCCTTCCCACAATCTAACCTCGTCTTTCCCTTTGCACCAACCTGGCGCTGTGTGACATGTGAGTCCCACAAGGTGCTCAGAACCACATGGCTCTGCTCTACCAGCTGCTGCCCACTCATCTGGCTCTGCAGCCGGCTCTGAGCGGCTGCCTCGCTCAGTCCGTCCCTCTCAACGATGCGTCGTACAGCCTGGGCACAGAGGACACACTGGTCAGGAAGGGTCCCAGCCCAGTCTACTGGATCAGAGCAGGAAACTGTCTGCAGTGGTCTCAGACGGGGTGGAATGGGGTCCGATACCTCAGTCTCAGGGATGACGATGGTCCACACCTCATGGACCATATTCTGCCAGCCAGCCTCAAGCAGCAGAGCAGCATCGATCACACACAGAGTCTTTCCTGTGGGGAGATGCTAGTCACTGCCAGCGGCACCCCACACCTGCTCCCTGTCAGTGCACCCAATGCTGTTCTAGGTGGTGAATGGTCTGCCTGGGGCCAAGGAAGATCCCAAAGGGCGCTGCTGCTTGGCTGTCCCACTTTGGCTGCTCCCGTCATCCCTCCCACTCACCCTTAGCCACAGCCACATCCATCTCCTCTCGGGCCAGCTTTGCGATAACTGGCCACATAATATCTGTGAGGGTCTTCAGCTGCTTCTGGGGAGGGGGACAGAGGGAGTGGGCAGAGGTTAACTTTCCTGAGAAATACAGCTGGGAGGTGGGGGTGGGAGCAGAGGAGCAGAGACTGACTGCCTGTGCCAGACTAGGGAGTCCACTGGGTCCCGCCCATGGATCTGGCGGTAGCGACTGAAGAGCTCTTGAAGAGGTGTGTGTTTACCTTGTTCCCAAACACACGGCTGCCCAGGACCTTCCTATTGATAGTGCCATCTTTATGGAGAATATCTGGGTGACAGAGGAAGAAAGCTAAGCAAAGAGGTCAAGCCATCTTCTCACCTCAGGCCACTTGCAGCCTTCTCCCGTCAGTACCTGTTCCAAAGGCCTCTACCACAGGCTGGTAGGCAGGGCCCCCAGGAGCGTAGGCCCGATGGCCCAGATGGTCACTGTCAATGATG
The DNA here is from genome assembly GCF_004785775.1 of Grammomys surdaster. Taxonomy (NCBI): domain Eukaryota; kingdom Metazoa; phylum Chordata; class Mammalia; order Rodentia; family Muridae; genus Grammomys; species Grammomys surdaster. Next base: position 1,150,628 of record NW_021604790.1, on the reverse strand, counting down.
TATGCTCCCAGGTTCTTCAGCCGCTGAGCCACTGAGCTTTTCCCAGAGCCGCTGATGCCTGTCAGCCCGAGCACATAGAGACTGGAAGGGAGCTCCGGCCTCTCCTAGAGAGAAGTAAGAGGGAGCCTTGGTGACCAGGGAATTAAAAAACTCAGCTTCCAATGGAGGGCCTGTTTCTATCCGTCAGCATTTCACCACATCTAACCAGTGAGGAGGAAGAGAGGCTCACATTTGGAGGTTGAAGCAGGTTTCCCAGGATCCGCTGGCGAAAGCTGGAGGAGCTGACCTTGTCCTCCTCGTTTTCATTGTGACTCTGGTCCTTCAGCAGTTGTATCTGGTATAAGGCAAGTTCCTCTTTGCCCTTAGGTAAAGGGAGGAGGAGGAAAGGAGTAAGAGATAGGAGAATGAATCTGGAGCCCCAGCCTGACCTTTACCCACCCCTTCCTCTTCCAACTCCACAGACAAGTCCCTGAACCCTCCCTTCCCTGCTCTGGTACCATAGTACTTCTCACAGGCCTCCTCCTCCCACCCCCTCTGCCAGTCTCCTTCAGGAGTTACATTCTCAAGGCGGAAGCGGTTGACGGCCATCCCCCCACGGTAGGTCTCCTCGCTGACCACCAGGAACTCCAAGGTGGGGTCAGACCCAGCAGGCCCATAGGGATCCAGCAGAGGGACGAGTTCAAAAGTCAGGGAGGGCTTGATGTCCACTAGGAACTCAGTCAGATGCTCCACACGCTCTTCATAAGGCTGGAGCAGCTCGGGGAGCAACTTACCTGAGGAAGGAGGGAGGAACAACAGTGAGATCTCTCACCGGGGCAGATGTGCTGGCCCATTTGGGGAAGAGTATCCCACAGCACTGAAATCTTCCCAAGCAGAGGCAGCAAGAAAGGGTGAAACAGGGACAGGTTTGGGGGACAGAAGGGGGAGAAACAAGCATCAGTCACTGTGAGGGCTGGCATGTAACCCGAGAACAAGCTAAGACATGCCCACAGAGCAGCAGTACCAGTAGGTTTCAGCAGGTGGAGAACCCCAAGAACTACTCTATTCTAGAGTCCCCTCACCACCCATGGCAGTACTGGGTCACCCACAATCATGTCCTATCCATCTATCCTCAGCATTTCAAACCTCCAGTTGGTCACTCGGACAACCATGATGTGCAGATTTCTTGGTTCCCATTTGGAAAGTTCTAACTTCGGTAAAGGTGACTGAGCCACACACTAAGGCTACCACATGTATTCATTTAGCAAAAAGTCTCTTAACAATAACAGAGTGTCAGGCATTGTGACATTTTACAAGTGTGAGAAACAGCCCTACCCTTCCTTGATCCTGACATTGGGGAAGACAGGAAAACGTGAAGGGAGCCGGGCGGTGGTGGTGCAAGTCTTTAATCCCAGCACTTAGGAGGCAGAGGCAGGCGGATTTCTGAGTTCGAGGCCAGCCTGGTCTACAGAGTGAGTTTCAGGACAGTCAGGGCTACACAGAGAAACCCTGTCTTGAAAAAACAAAAAAAGAAAGAAAACATGAAGGGCATCCTCCGTTGCCCTAACCCGGGTCCCTTCACTCACTCTTCAACAGATCTTTGTCCGCTACCCCCACCACGAGCTGCTCCTGGGCCAGTACACATGCAACACTGAGCAACACTTTGTGGGCATTGTGCAAGCGGTCAAAAGTGCCACCCACAGCCCCACGGTGGTAGCCACGCACAGGCTGCCTTGGAGATCTGGCAACTGGAGAAGCTGGCCTTATGGTAGAGGGTAAGAGGGCATTCGGAGGTTCCAAAGGCAGCTCTCCAGTCCCATAATCCGGATATAGCAACACAGAAGACAACTGTGGAGAACAGCTGTAACAGCTGGTGGCATAACGCTCTAGCTGTTGTTTAACCGGGTTGTACTGGCTCCCATCCAGGGTCTGGAAGTCCGTCAGAACTACTTCTGGAGGGTGGGCCAGATTCTGGACTGAGGACAGCACAGGGAGAAAGGTGCTCTTGGTTTGGATATTGGTCAGTAGAATTCTGACGTCCAGGTGCCTGTGCAGGTCGGCACCAGTGTAGAGGTGTGTGATGAAATCCAGAACCTCAAACGTGGCCTGCACAGGGCTGGCCTGGGGCTGAGCGGGTCCCCCCAGGTGCATGCCCGGCTGCAGGTGCACATAGAGGGTGTGATTCACCAGGCGGGACGCCGAGGTCAGGATGGGAGGCAGGCGTGAGGCCAGGGTGGCCAGCGGCGTTGTCAGCACCAGGAGGCCTGAGCGGAATACGGCCATGCTATCCAGGCCTGCAGACAGTCAGGGAGACAAGCGAGAGTGACTAGGCGGGCTGAGGCCGAAGCCTGCAGGGGAACTCGGACTCAGGAGGAGGGACCTGGAGCAGGGCAGGGGGCCGCTCGCTGATAGAAATCGGAATCCTGGCAGGGGGAACCGGCCAGGAACCCCTGAGTCATAGGATTGGGGTTTCAGGAATCCTAGCTCCTCTTGCTAAGCTGAACCGGCATCTGTGAAGACTCGGAGACGGGGACTAGAGGGGACGCTGTGGCTCGGGCTGCTTCCCTACTCACTGAGTTCTGGGGATTCTGCTTCTACTTACACCGCCGTGGAGGCGTCCTAGGCTGCGGCCCGGAAGCACTACCCTCCAGCCTCAAGGCACGCAGCTGCAGCTACGGGAACTCAGAGCAATCAAACAATGCAACCCCGAGAGACTTCAGGGCGGGGCGCGGTGGGGCGGGGCTGAGCGCCGAGCCTTTGGGGCTAAGGGAAACCCTGGCGCCGGATCCACTTAGAGGAAGCGGGCAGAGCAGGCTGCAAAGCTAATTTTGTGGATTCCTGGTGTTCTTTGCTTCCTCCAGTTTGCCAGGAGGTGGTGACAAAGCCAGGACCGGGGACAGTCGGATCGCTTTGCTGTGCTTGCTCTGGGCCAGCGTTCCCAGCGAAGCTACTGGACATCTCTACCCACATCCCCATTCCAAAGACACGGGAAATTGGTTTTCTGAGTGTTTTGGGACACCTAGACGCGAAGTCTGGTGCTTTCTACAGAATTCTCTGGGCGTCATGTAACCTTGTGCTTAGGTTTGCAAGGAGATAGTTCAGCAGTGCTTCGGGGATCACTGGCCCCGGGTCGGGGGGCGGGGGGGGGGAGGAAGAAGACCTAGGGGTCAGGATTCGCGGAGAAGTTAATGAGGACTGGAAAGTTAAGTTGGTAGTCGCGGGCATGGAGGGAAAGCCAAACGCCCATCAGAAAACATGTCAGATCCACGGAGATAGCGGAAAAAGAAAGCAAACTAGCCTCAAGATTCCTGTAAAGGACCGACCACTGATGTGCGACCCCAGAAGCATTGCTGCGAGTTTGAGATCAGCCTGAATTATATAAAGAGGTCCTGGACTGGGGGTGGGGTGGGGGACGGGAGTGCTGCAGCCAGACAGGAGGAGAGGAGACACTTGTGCTGTGGTCCAGAAATTTGACTTGAAAAGTTACTTGTAAAGTAACTAATTTGTTAAGGAATCGAACTTCTTGCAGGAAACAATCCAAACTGGATTTTAGAGAGGATTTTAAGGGAGCCAAAGCAAGTGTTAGTCTTACATTTGGCACAGTTACATTTTTTATTTGCTTAGTGTTTTTTTTTAAAAACAGAATCTCACTATGTAGCCTACACAGCTTTTATTCAGTGAGTGTCTATTTAGTGTGCTGTTCAAGGTAGAAAGGAGAGAACAAGGTCACTGAAGTTGATTCCTGAAGGGCTTGTGATGGGATGAATACATAATAAGCCCAGAATACATCTGGTGGTGATCAGACACTAAAGATGAAAACAGATGGAAAGACCCCTGCTGGAGTAGAAGGGGTACTTTTTTAGGTTGGGTGGCTTAGGAAAATAGCAAAGACCTGACAACCCAGTACAATCATAGACCAGGGAAAGCGAACCAGTTAAAAGACTAGTGTCAAAGCCAGGTGATGGTGGCACACACCTTTGATCTCTGCACTCAGGAGGCAGAGAGGCAGGCAGAGTTTAAGGCCAGCCTGGCCTACAGTTCCAGTTCCAGGACAATCAGAGCTACAGAGAAACCTTGTCTCAAAAAACAAACACAAACAAACAGCAACAAAAACAACTGTCAGTGAAGCTTTTAAGGAGGCCGTGAGATCAAAAGTGTATACAAGAATAGAAGAGAACGGATACAGGGACTCATGGAGAAAGCCCAGAGAACCCCATTCTGATCCCCAGAACCCAGGTGTTCTCTTGGTGTCCTCTTGTAATGCCAGCACTAAGGCGACAGAGACCTAGGATTCTTGGGTGCAAACTGTTAGTCTAGACAAGCTGGAATCATAAGTTCCAAGTCTAGCGAGTCAACAAATAAGGAGTGAGTCAAGACTCCTGACTTTGACTGTGGACCTTGACACATGCACACACATATCTACACACAGACCTGCCCCATAAACACGGGAACACATGATTATGTGTTAGTTGTAGGGATCCCAAGCCTGGCCCTAGTTCCACAAGGGGAGGACACAGCATTAGACATTTCAGTCATTTTCAGCAACATAGTAGGTTCAAGATCAGCCTGGGCTACATAAGACACTATTCAACAAAAATCAGTGGTAGTTTGTTAAAGCCTGTCCCAACTTGCTGGCTTCTGGGTTAGAAGCACTTACAGTTCAAGCCTGAAGACCTGAGTTCAATCCCTGAACCCCATGGTGGGGGAGGTAACAAACGTGTCATCCGATCTCCGTACTCTGTGCGGCAATGGAACAGGTCCCCCTCCACATCATGTATGATAATTATTTATTGAAAGAAAAACCCCTTAACCTAGCAACTTGGATATCAGCCCTCTTTTCTTGACCATGAAGACGGTTGCACTATTTCAATGATTCTGAGAAGTGTGTGGTTGCACACACCTAAGGTTCCAGCACTCAGGAGGCAGAAGCAGGTGGATCTTTATGAGTTACAATCCAGACAGGGCTATAGTGAGACCCTGTCTTAAAACAAAACATATTCTAACATAAGAAAAAAAAAAAAGAGACGCTGGCTTAGATCTTTTGCTGGTAACATGATTTGTCCTGACCTGGTTTGTCCGAGGCTGACCACCCCAATTCAGATGCCACCCTAGGGGTTGCACATTCAGGGAGATAAATGAGGGCTCTGGAGGCCGTGTCCGGGTCCCCTGGGACTTGGGCCCAAGCTTTGGCATACTCTTGGGCCTGCAGATCAGAGAAGGCCTCGCGGTGTATGGCTGCGACATAGCTGCTGCCACTGGGATCCTCTGTGCGCATCCGGGCCAGCGGCAGGAAGCGGTTCGTGGAGAAGTAGCGCAGCGCGGGCTGCGGGGCTCTCATTGCAGTCAAGAAGACCTAAAGCAGGCAAGAGCAGCATGTGTCTGCAGGGCACCCCTGGAGGATCATCACCACGCCTCACCCAGAGACTGCGCCCCGAGACCTCGTTTGCACCCACCTCAGTCACCTCCTCTGGGTCCTGCGCCTGGCTCAGGGCTTGCTGGTATCTACGCAGGTAGTGCGCAAAGAGGTGGCGGGTCTTCGCATCTGCTCGCTCCAGAGCCCCGCCCGGGCCGCCCTCCAGCTTCTCATAGAAGGCTGTGTGCACTGCCCCACACTCGATGAGGCTCACACTGAGGGGAAGGGGAAGGAAGGGGAAGCGGTAGAGGAAGGGGAAGGGGTGGATGGCAACAGCGACTGGTTAGTGGCGGGGACCACAAGCTTGACCCTAGTTCCGCAAAGGGAAGGGGCTGAACGCTGGTAGCGGATGCTGGCAGAACCACAGCGCTTGCAGAGCCGGAGTGCTGCTAGGGAAGGGCTCCCATGTCCATCTTAGGTCCAGTCACCTACTCGCTCTGTTTACGCATCCCAGTATGCCTTAAGAGCTAGAGTGGCTCGTGAAAGGAGATAACCTGTGCCAAGCGCCCTGCATAGTATCTAGCATACAACATGAGTGGGAAAAGGAGGGCCAGAGACAGATCTGTTAGATCTGGTGCTGGGGTTCACAAGCTTCAGAGTGTCCTGGAGGGCTGGTAACTCACTGGACTCCAAAGAGCGGCAGCAGGATCGCCAGACTCTCGCAGAGACCTTCGAGCGCAAACTTGCTGGCACAGTACACTTCGTGGAATGGCAGCCCTAGAAAGGGAGACACGGTTTCAGAGGCCCTGCGGTTCCTCACTGTACTCTGAACCCCTTTCTTTGTCCCTTTTGCTCACCCATCAAGCCTCCCACACTCGCGGTCACCAGCACACGCCCGGAGTGGCGCCTCTTCATGTCTGGCAGAAAGGCCTGCAGCATCCGAATGGTCCCAAGCACATTCACGTCCAGCACAGCACCCACAGTGTTCAACTCATGCGCTTCCAGCGGCCCGAACAAGCCGCGACCAGCATTACAGACTGAGGGGAGAGACAACAGACCCCACTTGTGCACCGCTCTCTCCCCTCCCCCGTCATCCTTCCATGCTCTCTGAACTCCGGACACAGTTTGGACACTGGACTCCTATCACATGTTTCAGGGAGGCTCACCCAGTACATCCACACGACCCTCAGTCACGCATGCCTGGGCAGCTGCCACAGATTCAGATTCTCTGACATCCAATTCCAGTATCTCTAGGGAGCCAGGAGGGCATCCTTTAGCCCTGGCTGCCTCCAACAATGGTCCCTGTGCCTTCAGGTCCCGCAATGTGGCATAAACTAAAATTGGGAGAGGACAAAGATTCATCATTCTGCTTACCTCTAGAGGCTCTCCCCTGGCCTCCAGGCCTTTCCCCTCCTATACCTTTGAAGCTCTGGGACCGGTCAGAAGCCAGACGAACAGCCAAGTGTAGGCCGATTCCAGAGGAGCAACCGGTAATGAGCACTACTGTGGGGTCCATGTGGAAAAGGACTGACGCTCAGAGCCCGAAGGGTCCTAGTGGCAGGCTAGGGCTGGGTATCTGCTTGGCTCTGCTACTGCCCACGGTGTCCCCACCCCTTGTTGTGTCTGCTGGCAATCTCAAGGCTGAGTTGGGTCCCTGACAGGCTTTCCCCAACCTGGTGTGGGTCAAAGCACGAGAAAAGGGTGTTGTTTATAAAACCAAACTACCTTAGTTGGTCAGGGGAAGGGTGCTCTACAAAGTAGCAAGCTCTGTATAGTGGTAGCAGCTGATTGTCAGGTTCAAACTGAGCAGTGCTAGGCAGATCTGACCACAGGGAAAACGCTTCTGTTCACAGAACTTCCTGTTTGGTTTTGAGACAACCAAGTAGACAAGGCTGGCCTCATACTCATAGAGACCCATCTGCTTCTGACCCATGAACGCAGGGATTAAAGGCAAGGGCCTCATTTTTAGCTTTTTGGAGACAAGCTGGCTACCTTGTATACCCTAGGCTACCTTCAGACTCATTATGGAGCTGAGGTTGGCCCTGAACTTCTGATCCTCCTGCCTCTACCTTTTCAGGGTTGTTATTCCAGGTACGTACCACCACACTCTCAGAGACAGTTCTGACTACCAGCTTGCTGCTATACGCCTTCTAAGGTTGGGGACCAGTATTAAAATGGAGCTGAAGTGAGGGCTGGGAAGAACCATCTCCACACCAGGGTCCCCATGTGCACCTGAGCCCTTCCAGGCATGCCAGCAATGTATGGTACTTTAATTTAATAGACCCAGGCGGATTCAGCAGTTTATTGTTCATAGAGAACGGTACTTTAATCCCCAAGTCTGGGATGGAAGAAAGCACCTCGTTTCCCTCCAAGCCATTACTGTCACTCACTGTCAGACCCTGGCTCCTTCTCCCAGGCATGGGAGCAGCCTGTACTTGTTTGGAGTTGAGGACCTATTCCAGCAGGTCCCTGAGATGGCTGTGCTGTCACAAAGAGTCAGGCTGGGGGTGATATTTGAGGAAGATCTTCTTGGAGAGGTCCACAGTGTCCCCTTGGGGCTGACTGGGATACCTCTTCTTGTTGTTAATGAAAGCCTGCTCTAGTGGGAAAACATTCTTCTCAAACTGGTGCTGTTGGAAGGGGACACCTCTGGCTAGGCTGTGAGCCAGAGTCCCCAAGAAGAGGCACCAGCGTGGCTGGTAGTAATCAGCCACCAGTCCTGCCAGTTGCTTATTGGCATAGTCCAAAATGTTACCCTCAGGCCCCCAAAGGGTAATCTGGTAGCGGCTGTTTTGTTCATAGAACCGGGCCTCAGCCTCACTCACAGCCACTTCCCGGGCCTGATCCAACCAGGTACCCAGCAGGAAGTGGCTGCTGCTAGCCAGCAACTCATCTAGTGAAGGCAGGAGCTTATAGGCCAGGAGGCCTCCAGCCCTGAGCAGGAGATCAAGCTCCTGGTTCAGGTAGGCGGTCCGTGCCTCCTCATAGCACAGGCTGACCAGCTCCTGCACTGCTTGGCGGGTGACGTCCAGCAGGTCATAGCGGAAGGCTGGGCTGGTGGTCAGGTTTGGAGCAGCTGTTAATAGCAGTCGCCAAGCCTCAAATATATCTGATCTGTTGTACCAGACAGCAGTACTCATCTGTAGGGATGGCCGCTTGACCAGCGGGCTTCGATTGTGCCCAGTGCACGCCGCCCCAGAGCAATTGTAGACACTCCTAAGTAGAAGCCTCCAGGCTGCCACTGCATCCGGCTGGGAGATCCCATATCGGCGGCTGGCAAAGCTGCTCACCCAGGCCATCAAATCTGGCACAGGGTCCTTGCGCCAGCCCAGCTCAGCCATGAGAGCATAGACCACTTCATTCTGGCCAATGCCCTCAGGGGCTATGCCGGTGCCAACCATGGTAGAGTTGGGGAAGAGGCGGGCTGCCTGGGGGCCCCGGTTCACATCCTCCAGGGCTCCAAACAGGCCATGGTTGCCCCCAAAGTTGTGGAGCATGCACCAGATGAAGGGCTGGCCATGGAAGGAGGCTGTACGCATGTAAACAGGCTGGTTCTCAGCAAACAGGTCCAGAACCAGGAGACGGCCACGGGGCACGGCCTCCAGCACAGCCCGGATTTGAGAGGGGCCCCAGAACTGGGGTTGGTGCTGGAAGAGCCAGCCTTGGAGCAGCCAGACAGCATCAGGGTCCACTATGGTGGGGAGAAGACAGAGAGAGGCAATGAGAGAAGTGGTTTTGTTGAGGAAATCGGGCGATTGTGACAGCTCACACCATCCCCCATGACTGATCTACCTGCCATTCTGCCATCACCGGGGCTCCTCTGTCTATCTGCCTCCCGAAACTCCAGGACACTACTGATCTAGCTTCTTAGATATCAGAGCTACCCAGAGAAATGAAGACATGGATGCCTGGCCCCAAATACTGGACCTGCCCATCAGGACATCCAGGAGTTGGGTCTGAGAATCCTTATATCCAAATACTGGCATATTTGGGTTTGCATAAAGCTTTAATGGTTTCCCAAGGGCTCAAGATTAAAGGTTAAAGTTCACACCTGATCTCCATGGTGAAATAAAAAAGATCAAGACTTGGGCCTTTGAGAAGCTCAGCTAGGAATGGTATTTCGTGCTAGACCTGATAACCAGAGTTCTACTCTCGAGCTCACATCCTGGAAGGAAACAACAGACTCCTACAAGCTATCCGATGCCTTCCATATGTACACCAGGTGTGACACACGTGCACACATGCAAATAAAAAAATAAAAAAAATGTAACTTTCAATTAAAAGAACAAAGGCTCTAAAAGCAGCTGTTCTCAACCTGTGAGTCTGGACCCCTCTGTGGGTCAAATGACCTTTTCCCAAGGGGTCACATAGCAGATGTCCTGCACACCAGATATTTACATTATGATTCATAACAGTAGCAGAATTCCAGTTATGAAGTAGAAATGAAGTAATTTTATGGCCGGGGGGTCACCACAGCATGAGGACCTGTATTAAAGGGTCTCAGTATTAAGAAGGTTGAGAACCTCTGCTCTAGACCAAGGCTCAGGCTGCAGAGTGCTGCTCAGAGGAGCATAATCCAATGTGTTCCTCTCTTTCAAGGATGACAGGGCACCTCTCAGAGGACCCTCTTCCAATTGGGCCCCTTCTCCTCTATAAGTGGTAGAAAGGAGTCTTGGCCTCACGTCTGTGTGACAGGATACACGTGTAACCTCTGGCCCACACGACCTACTTTAACAATGAGGCGGAGAACAGACACATTTTCGTTGTTACCGGGCAGTGGTGCCACTCACCTTTAATCCCAGCATTTGGGAGGTAGGGGCAGGCAGATCTCTGAGTTTGAGGCCAGCCTGGTCTACAGAGTGAGTTCCAGGATAGCTAAGGCTACACAGAAAAAGCCAGTCTTGAAAAATAAACAAATAGAAAAGCAAAAAAAAAAAAAAAATTTCTGTTTTGAGACAGGGTTTTTCTATACCGCCTTGGCTGTCCTGATATTCTCTTCGTAGACTAGGCTGGCCTCAAATTGATAGAGATCAGCCTGCCTCTACCTTCTGCATGCTAAAATTAAAGGCATGCGCCACCATGCTTGGCTCCAAATAAAAACGTGAAGATGATGGTGATGATGACGGTGACTGTTGTTCATGTGTACGACGTGTACATGTGGAAGTCACAAGACAACTCTGTGGAGCTGGTTCTCTCCGTCAATCTTTTTGTGGGTTTCATGGATCAAACTCAGGTCATTAGATTTGAGTGCCTTTGCTCGCCAAGCCATCTCCTTGCTGCCACCACCCCGTTTTGAAGTAGTTCAGGGTCTCAAGTAGCACAGGCTGGCCTTAAACTCCTGATTCTTCTGCCTCTACCTCTCAAGCACTGGTGTTACAGACATACGCCACCATGCCTGGCTTAAAATCTTTTCCATTAGGTTGTACTCAGTGACTTTTTTTTTTTTTACAAGGCCAGGCATCCTGGTCCATGAGCAAGCCCCACTGCACAAACACCAGGAGGTGTTTGTGAAGCAACAAACACCAGGAGGGAAAGAATATGCCCAAGGTCATAGGTCACCGGCCACTGGGAACCCAGTGTTGTTAAGTAGGATGGCATATGTGCACAAAGGCCTGTTGAGCAGGAAAGCATGGTGTCACCTGGATACAGGTCCTTCTCCTACCCAGCCTCCCTCCCTGATGTTTCAGTGGGTTTCCTATCCCAAGCACCATACCAGTGGCCATGGCTTCATAGACGGCTGCGGTGGCAGCAGCGAGGTAGGCGGGGTCGGAGAAGGGAGGCTGCATCTCATTGAAGGTGTCAGCCCCATAGATATGATCTGTGCCAAACTCCTTGGTCAGCTCCCGTAGGAAGAGGTTCCCGATGAGGGGGAACACGGGGTCTCCTGGAGCCAGAAGGAAGGAGCAACTGTAGGAGCAGTTGAAATGTCCCCAGCTCCCCAACTGGATGACATTGGCCTGTGGAAACACCCTAGGGAGAGAAAGGTTTAGAGCTGATAGAGGCTGATACAGTGCTTGTCTTGGCATTACACCCCTCACCAGCCTCACATCTGTGGCCTTCTGGACGGTAACTGGGTTTCTCTCATCCCCATGCTTATGGATGCTCTGTCCCCTGCCTGGTACCCTTCCCTCCACGCCTACGCTTATCCACCTGGTTCTTCCTCACTGTCCCTGAGGGTCATCTGTCTAAAAAGCTTCTGCTATCTCCCTCTGCCAATGATCTCTCTGGTTAGGGACAGAGCCACGGGCACACAAGGGCATCCCCAGGGCCTAGCACAGGACTGGCTCTGACATTTGTAGAGACCTGGGCAAATGTTCACCGAATGAAAAGAATGACGTTCCCACAGCTTGGTGAGCAAGATGGAGGAGGAGTGGCGGGTAGCCAGCAGCTGGCAGCACACGCTGTGACAGAGGTGGGACGCAGATGCTCCCAGGTGTGACAAGGGTTCTTGCAAGTGTTGGCTGGCAAAGCTTCACAAAGGAGGAGAAGCCTCATCCAGACCTTGAAGGTCTCTCTCCAGCCACAGAAGAGAAGACAGTTCAAAAACAAGGACAGAGCAGCACACTCCCTAGGCCACCGACAAGAGCAGCTGCTTGCTAACGTCTGTGCCTGGCAATATGCACACTCAGGCCAGCAGGTGAAGGAGCTATCTGGTTACTGAGTAATTCTTCATTCCTTTTCTTTAAATATTCCCTAATTAAATAATTATATATTTATATATAACATATATAAATTATTCACACACACACATAATAAAGTTAGAGACTGAAGAGATAGCTCAGCAGTTAAGAGCACTGGCTGCTCTTCCAGAGGACCCAGGTTTGATTCCTAGCCCCTACATGGTAGTTCACAGCCATCTGTCACTCCAGCACCAGGACATCCCAGGCCCTTTTCTGCTCTCCAAGAGCACCAGGCATAGATGTGGTACACAGACCTGCATGCAGGCAAAACACCCATAAATAAATGAAATAAAATATATGATAAAATAAATGAAAACCTTTTAAAATGTGGTGAGTTTTCTAAGTTTGACATTAACTATTTAGGACTCCTGGGAACACTTTAGGTTGATTGTTATTTTATGGGTATGAATGTTTGTCTGCACTTATGTCTGTGTACCACATGCATGATGTGCCTGCAAGGTCACCAGTGCCTCAGGATCTGGAGTTACGGATGGCCGGGAACTACTATGTGTGTGCTAGGAACCGAACCATGGTCCTCTGTAAGAGCAGCAGGTGCTCTTAGCTGAGATATCTCCCCAGCAGGCCTATCCCCTGAGTATACATTTATTGTACACACACACACACAGGGGTGGGGGGGGACTGGGTTTTTCTGTGTAGCTCAGGCTGGCCTGGAACTTGTGGGGTTCCTGACCCAGGCTCCTAAGTACGAGGATCAGAAGAGTATACCATCATACCTAGCAATGATTCCACCTTACAAGCAAGAAAACCAAGTCACAGAGTCGTCAAGCGCCCCGGCTGACGACTGTCGCTGCAGTGGCTGCGTGAACACCCAGAGTTTCAGCGTTTACATCTTGCTTTGCAGGACAACCCTTTTCCCTTAGAGCTGAGCAGGGAGGGAGGACCTCACCTGGTGATGGCCTTGGGGACATGCCCTGCGAAGGCGGGCAGCACTGGGATCATGCCGAAGGAACGCATCCGGTCCAGGATTCGATGCTGAGAGGAACAGAGGTCAGTGTGACAGGACCTCTGTTGGGAGTCCCTTGCTCCCTCGGGGAGGGAATATAGACGTATCATAGCCCAGTCACGAGCCCTGCGGCTAGCTAAGCACCCATCCCTGGGTCTGTGAACACCCAGCATCCATTCCACGTTTCCTTAGTCACCCTTTACCTGCAGGTAGAGCTGCTTGAGGTGCCAGGAACGGGACAGGGGGCCGCCCCAGGTGTGCAGGTTACCCATGCGTTCCCAGGCCAGGAAGGCAGGACCAGTGAAGTACTTATTGATCTCTGACTGGGTCAGGCCCAAGGCCAGGTATACCTGTGGAGCAGAAAGAGCCCCCACCTATAAACACACGAGTCCCCATCCACCACGTCAGTGAACAAGTGCCCGCTCATCGCCTCTCCTCTGAGCTGAGTTCTACTGCTTCTCAGATCTTGACTCCAGCCTACAGGGAGCTCAGGGTCCATTAAACAGCTCTGTGAGCAGAAAGTACACTAAAGTGTCACCTTTGTGGGATGGGTGATGATCTGGGATACAGAGAGGTTTTCTTCAAACCAGGGAGAGAGTCTTTAGCTTATTTTTTTTTTTCCTCAACCTTACTTAAGCTAGGGTCATCTGGGAAGAGGAAGTCTCCACTGAGAAAACACCCCCATCAGATTTGCTTGAAGGCAATCCTTTGGGGCATTTTCTTGATATGGTGATTGATAAGGAAACTCAGCCTGTTGTGGGCTGTGCCATCCTGAGCAGGTGGTTCTGGGAATATAAGAAAGCAAACGGACCAAGTCAGGAAGCAAGCTGATATAAGCAGTGTTCCTCCAAGGTCTCTGCCTCAATTCCTGCTTTGGAACTCACTCTTGAATCACCCTACCTCTACCCGAGTCCTGGAAATTACAGGCATGTACTGCCAGATAGTTTGTCCCACCCTGGGAAGCCTCAGATCCCCAGGGCCAGTGGGGTGTGTGAGGCAGGCAGGAGAGTGTGAGGGGCCAGGTTGGCACAAACCCGTTGCCAGATGGCCTCCTGGCCATTCCAAGCCAGTGCCAGGTTGATGCCATTCAGCGCCATCCAGTCAAGTTCTTGCTCCCAACGGGCCCAGTCCCACCACACGAAGGAGTAGCTGTGGGTGCACACATTCTGGTAATAGCGGTACCTGCAGGTAGGGGCACATTATTGGGGACATATGGGATGCCTCAACTCACCACTCTGGAACACTTCAGAGGCAGCCTGGTGCTGGACTACTACCCCCAACACAGTACACATACAGGATAGCGGGCAAAGGTTTCAAAGTGGCCCCTCTCCTGCTCATTCCAGATCTACCTCAGGTGAAGCTAGAACTTCCCACAGGGCTCCCTAGCCTGGTAGCTATTCATTTGCCTTCAACGTGCTCCGAGCTCCCCTTGTGCATTCTGTGGTGTCTTAGGGTGTCAGTGCCATAAGGCAAAATTGGTCTCTGTCCTGAAGAGATCTCACAGTTCCTATAGTTTGATGGGGGAAGACATGTGCGAACACGTTACACCCGTATAGTGTGGCAAGCGCTAGAATAAAGGCCCAAGGCTTCGGGAAGGGTCACTCCTAAGCATCTTCAGAGAGGTCAGAGGGACATGAAATGCATGGATCACGAGAATGACTTTGAAATTCTACTTTCACCCGCAGGTTCTCAATCAACAGCGCTCGGTCATTATTTGGAGCAGTCAGGGCGGGGAAGCTAAGTGACTTGGCTCAAGAACACACAGCTAGAGGGGAACCAAGATCTGAAGGCACAGACCCTCGAAGCCAGCACTTCCTTCTCAGTCTCCAGGCGTGTCTGTAGCTGCAGCCCCGACCCAGGCGTGCTGGTCCTCAACCAACGGTGGGTATCCCGAGGCTGCAGGCAGCTGCCCCAGCCGGCTGGGACCCACAGCATCAATACCTGTTGGGCGTGGTTTCGGTCAGCCCGTCGGGCACAGCGGGCAGCGGCCACGGCAGGTGCAGCTGAGAGCTGGACCAGGCCACCTGGCAGCCACAGAAGTCACGCAGGTAGCGGTGCAGCCCTGCGGCGGCTGCCACGCCCGTGGAGCCGCGCACAAGCACTGGCATCCCCCCGCCGCCGCTCAAGCTGTAGGTGTCCAGGCCGGACTGGTCCGCCAGCGCGCGCTCCACGGACACCAAGAAATTGGCCGCTGGCCCGGGTCCCAGAAGCCGGACCACCAGCTCCCGTACGGCCTCTGCCTCCCGAGCCTCATCTCCCACCGAGCCCCTGGCCAGGAGTAGGAACCCCAGAATCACAGCCAGCCCCGCGGCTCCCATGATGCCAACCGCGAGCCGGTGGCCCGCTCACAACCAATACCAAGTTCGGGACCCGCGGGGCGGGGCTGCCAGCATCCAATCGGCTGCGGACCTCAGGCCACGTGGCCTGAAGGTTAGCTCCTGCTACCCGTCCGGAGGACCCAGTTTCCGGACCCAGACCTTCTGGGTCTGCTGACCAGTCGCGCGTGGTTGGAGGCTGCGTGACCCTATGAAACATCCTCGGTCAGATGGGACGCTGCGCATGCCCAAGACCTTTCGGATGCGGCCCGCTTTCTTCTGCAAGTCACTTTCCTTCCAAACATCTAGGCACTCTTAAGTGATGAGAACTGAAGCCAGCCAAGGGCTCTACCACTAAGCTATATTCTAACCCCTCATCTAATAAATGTGTGTTTGGATTTTATTTCGTATCAGACGCTGCCATTGCTACTGTATTAGTGAAGGGTGGCCTCAGTTGTCATTCCTGGCTAAAGATCTAGAAACCAAATAAGGATTTCTCTGGGTGAGGAACTAGCGCTTGCACTTGAGGACACGCATTTGAATCGGCAGAACCCACATAAAGCTGTCCCAGTATTGGGAGTCTGCAATCCCAGTGCTGCGGGGAGATGAGCACTGGAGACAGCGGCCCCGGTGTACAAAGTGACAAACAGGGAAGAGACCTTATCCCGAGGTAGAAGGTAACAGCCGAGATTGTCCTCTATTGCTGCCAAAACCCACAATTCTCACTTCAAAAGGACTGAAAACTTATTCGGAAGCCAAATATGAATGACCATGGCCCCGGGGAACAGCGTTAGGTCTCCCCAGTTTCCATGGGCTGGAGCCAGCTGTGGTGGCACATGCCTGTGATTCCATTGGCGAGGTTGAGGAAGGAGGACCTAGATTTCAAGACCGGGGTGAGTTTCTGACCAGCCCTGCTGGGGTGGGGGTGGGGCTTAGAGAAACACTTCTATTCCTAGCTCTCCGAGTAGTGCCTGGAGTAGGAGAGGCCCCTGCTCCCTTCCAGTTCCCGTTATCTGGACGTTCTCATTCTTTCTGAGGAAGCAGAGTGAGGGTGGGAATGGAAAGGTTTGCCCCTGGAATCTCGCCCCACTGTGTCCTCTCATAGCAGTAGAGGTTGCCGTGTGCCGTGTCCCGTGTCCCGTGTCCCGTGTCCCGTGTCCCGTGTGCCGTGTGGAGGCCAGAGGCTCTGCCCTCACCTCATCCCCCACCTTCGCTTTTGAGACAGGGTCTCTTTTTCTCTCTCTCTCTCTCTGAACCTGGAGTTCAGTTTGGCGAGGCTAGGTGGCCAGAAAGCCCCAAGGATCCGATTGTCTTCACCTGCCACTTTCCAGGTGCTGCCGTTGGAGATGAGAACCCTGTACCTGGCTTTTATGCAGAGCTTCTTAACTAGATTACACAAAAGACCTTGCAGTGGTTGGTTGTAATGGCAACTTGCCACAAATTAGGGTCACCTACACAGTAGGGAACAAGGCCCTCCTGCAGGTGCTTTGAGCTCCTGTCTTGGCTAACCACAATGGCGGACCCTTTCCTCCACCAAGTTCTTTTTGTTGTTGTTGTTGTTTAGTTTTTCAAGACAGAGTTTCACTTTGTAGCCCTGGCTGTCCTGGAACTCACTCCATAGACCAGGCTGGCCTCGAACTCACAGAGATGTGCCTGCCTCCACTTTCTGAGTTCAGGGATAAAAGGTGTGCTCCATCACTCCCCAGCTGAAACAGTTTTCTTAAATTAAAAAAGAAGAAGAAGAAAAAGAAATGGAAACAGAACTGTAGAAGGAGCTACTGTAGTTGTGGTCACTTTTTTTTTAAAGCAAAATATAAATATTTAATTTTGTGCTAATTGTACTATAGGACACTTTAAACACGCATTCGGTCCAGAAACATCAGCTGGCAAGCTCTGAGTCACCATGAATGCTGTTGTTATTAGAGACTTGTGTCTGTCCTAGTTTGCCTTTCTGATGTTGTGGGAACGTATCAACTAAAAGAACTTGGGAGTCTGGTGGCGGCAGCAGTAGTGGAGTCTGGTGGCAGCAGCAGCGGTGGTGTAAGCCTTTGATCCCAGCACTCGGGACTTAGAGGCAACATGTCCAGCCTGGTTGTTTCAAAAAACAAAGAAACAAGCAAACAAACAACAAAAACAGAACAAAAGGGGGAAATCCATTTTAACTGATGTTAATAACACAATTTAAAAAACCATTTTGTGTAACTCAAAAGCCATTTTGTGTGACTTAGAATAATATGATACCGAAACTTGCCTCCAGGAAGTTCTGATAGGACCTAGGCTTCTAAACTGAGCTCCAGGTAGGTCACAGGGCCAGCTGCTGGCTGCTCAGGTCCCAGCCTACCAGCCTAGCCAGGGACAGACTTGATATGCCAATTGTACTGGCTCGTTTTGTGTGTCAACTTGACACAAGCTGGAGTTACCACAGAGAAAGGAGTCTCCCTTGAGGAAATGTCTCCATGTGAGATCCAGCTGTAAGGCACTTTCTCAATTAGTGATCAAGGATGGGAAGGCCCAGCCTATTGTGGGTGGTGCCATCCCTGGGCTGGTAGTCCTGGGTTCTATAAGAAAGCAACCTGAGCAAGCCAGGGGAAGCAAGCCAGTAAGTAACATCCCTCCATGGCCTCTGCATCAGCTCCTCCTTCCTGACCTGCTTGAGAGTCCCAGTCCTGACTTCCTTTGGTGATGAACAGCAATGTGGAAGTGTAAGCTGAATAAACCCTTTTTCCTCCCCAACTTGCTGCTGCTTCTTCTTCTTCTTCTTCTTCTTCTTCTTCTTCTTCTTCTTCTTCTTCTTCTTCTTTTGTTTTTGTTTGTTTGTTTGTTTTTGTTTCGAGACAGGGTTTCTCTGTGTAGCCCTGGCTGTCCTGGAACTCACTCTGTAGACCAGGCTAGCCTCGAACTCTCGAACTCAGAAATCCGCCTGCCTCTGCCTCCCAAGTGCTGGGATTAAAGGCATGCACCACCACCACCCAGCCCCAACTTGCTTCTTGATCATGGTGTTTGTGCAGGAACAGAAACCCTGACTAAGACACCATTGATGGTGGTGTTGTGCTAGAAAACTACCAGGGTTGTGAGCCTTGTGAGCGCAGAGCCGCAGTTCAATGAAATGATACAAAAGTTGGAACTTTGGTCTCTAGGGTGGCACTGCTGTACTCCTGAGACACAGTGTCTTTAGCCTGTGTGTTGATATTCACTCACAAGAGAACTTGGAACTGTGCATGGCTCTAGTGTCAGTGACCACGGAACCTCGGTGGGCCCACATAGGTTTGCACGATAGCACTAGCCATTGGCATACACACTCAAGAACCTCCTGGACCTCCATCAGTGCTGTCCTCGTGTGCCTGCAGCATATGTGGGTTGAGCCTGCTCGCTTCTGAAGCACCCTCACCAGAGAGGATTCCCCAGTGGAACCTTGGAGAGTTTCTACCCTAACTGGTCCCCACTTGGTGAACTGACCGCTTTATCTTTTATATTAGTATCACATTATAAGGAATGTTTGTGAATAAACTGAGCATATGGAAAAGACACATCTTGTGTGGACATCCTCATTGCCGAGTGCCTTGTAGCTCACAGGCTGTGCTCTCTGCAGCCAAGCATGGTCGCACGTGCCTTTAATCCCAGCATTTGGGACAGAGACAGGCAGATCTTTGTGAGTTCAAGAATAGCATGGAACCAAAAACAAAGAACCCAAACAAGTCTTATCTGCCTTATCCTGGAGAAGGCTGAGATAGGTTAATTACTCAAGGAGAGATTATCTGGGCTGATGAAGCAGCTGACCCAAAGGGGGGAAACAGATGAAACTGAAGGCGGAGAGCCAGACTTTCAGCCTGCTGTGAGTTACCCTCTGGACTCAAGTGCATATTAGAAAAGGCAGTTTTAAGTGACTGTTTTTGGCAGGAACAGCACACTGGGGACATGTTGAAGCTATGAGTCTGTTCTGACTTCCAGCTCCATACTCCCAGAAATAAGACTCAAGCACAAATTCTATTTACAGATACCGTGGCCAAATAGCTAGGCTCAACTCTGACTAGATCGTAACTAATTATAACGCATTTATATTCACTGACATTTTGCCACGTGGCTGTTACTTGTGGTTAGGTACCATACATCCATGCATCTGTCTCCTCGTGTCTTTTCAGACCCCTTTTCACCTTCTTCTCTCCCAGGATCCTTTCTCCTCCCAATGTTGTCCCACCTCTGTCTCCTGCCTAAGCCTTATGCCATAGGCCTTTTCACTGACAGGCATCCATACAATACACAAGAGGATCTCTGGCTTCCTGCTAGTCACAGTACCTCTTTTTTCACACCCACACACCCACACCCACACACAGGGCAGCACTGTTGAGGGACAGAGACAGGAGGATCATTGGTGTTTACTGGCCACCAGCTCTCTGTTCAATGAGAAGTCTCAAGGAAAGCTATCAGAGAGTAGTAGGGTACACATGGTGTCCTCTGGCCTCCGCATACAGACAGGGCCATAAACATGCAAGGAGCACACTCATTCACACGTGTGCATAAAATGGAGTAATTCAAAAGCGATATAGTAAATATCCTGGATAGTCTAAATCTGTGGTTCTCAACCTTCCTGATGCTGCAAACTCTTCACACAGCTTCTCATGTTGTGGTGACCCGCATCCCCCCCAACCCCAACCATAAAATTATTTTGTTGCTCCTTCACAACTGCAATTTTGCTACTGTTACAAATCATAATGTACATATCTGATAGGCAGGCTATCTGATAGGAGACCCCTGTGAAAAGGTCATTCAGCCCCACGGAGGGGTAGAGACCCACAGGTTGAGAACCACTGGTCTAAAGACATTTGCAGAGCTCCTCTGGTCTACTAGATGTCCGAGACACACCATGCACACTAAAAAAACTCGAAGTTTTCCGAGGCTCTCATGCTGGGAGCTACAAAGGATTGAGGCCCTCTGGGCAGACAGGAAGATTTACAACTTGTTAGAAGTCACTGCAGAACAGACTGACATTGAAGACAGGGGTTGTTACAGCTGTGCTGGCTAAGGTTTGGTTGAAATGTCTCCTAATTTGACCAATGTAGGCTTAGATCTTAAAAAAAAAAAATCTACTTTAAAAAAATATTTATTTTATGTATGTGAGTACACTGTCGCTGTCACCACACACACCAGAAGAGGGCATCAGATCCCGTCACAGATGGTTGGGAGCCACCATGTGGTTGCTGGGAATTGAACTCAGGACCTCTGGGAGAGCAGTCAGTGCTTTTAATTGCTGAGCCATCTCTCCAGCCACTAAAATCTACTTTTAATAAGGGTTTCAAATGTTTTAACATCTTTTTTATGTTATCGCCCACCAGAGCGGGTAATAGAGCAAAGGAGGATATGAACCTGTTTAGACATATTTTTTTGGAGCAAATGTAATTTGCGTTGTCAGGATATTAGTAGTTTAGTTTGCATGACTCAGTAGTGGCAGCAATAGTGACTCGATCTACGAGAATTAGCAATGGAAGGTCAATCTAGAAGAAACTCCAAGGCTCTGCCAATCAGCCCGAGTCTAAAAGCAGCGAGAAGTCATCCGAACACCACCAGAAGTTTCTTGGTGTGTTTCTCTCCATGGAGTCATGACAAATGACAACCAACAAAGAATGGCAAGGTATGTGAATACCATCTCGCATTGTCGACTGTCTGTTGGGCTATATTTATATCTTTTTTAAACATCATGTGCTTTCTCAAGCATCTGCTCTAGTAAAGCATCACATGCCCAAAAAATCATGTGTCTGTTCTTAGCAAAACACCCTTTCAAGTGTCTTCTTTAGCAAAACATCTTCTCATAAGATAGTTTTTAGAAAAACATCACATGACACAAAGGAGTCTTCAAATAAACCAGAAAATTTGACTTCAGACCAAACTATAGACAGATCCATTTTCCTTTATCAATTCATTTTCTAATTTCTTCTTGTTTTGAGACAAAGTCTCATTCTATAGGTTGAGTTGGCTTTGAGGTCAAGGTAAACCTCCTGCCTCAGAATCTCAAGTTCCTGTGATTATAGGTATACCTAACTTCTTTAAGAACAGGGAAGTTTAGCTGGAGAGATGGCTCAGCGGTTAAGAGCACTGGCTGCTCTTCCAGAGGTCCTGAGTTCAATTTCCAGTAACCATATGGTTGCCCACAACCATCTGTAATGGAATCCGATGCCCTCCTCTGGTGTGTCTGACAGCTACAGTATACTCACAGCTACAGTATACTCATATAAAAAAATAAATAAATTTAAAAAAAAAAAAAAAAGCCGGGCGGTGGTGGCGCACGCCTTTAATCCCAGCACTTGGGAGGCAGAGACAGGGTTTCTCTGAGTAGCCCTGGCTGTCCTGGAACTCACTCTGTAGACCAGGCTAGCCTCGAACTCTCGAACTCAGAAATCCGCCTGCCTCTGCCTCCCAAGTGCTGGGATT